>NW_026692498.1:3357500-3790000 GCF_021218885.2 Marmota monax | reverse complement strand
GGCTCCGTCCCCAGCACCCCTGCCCCCACACAGGGTGACACACACAGTGAGTTAGTACGCTACTGGGACAGAGAGCTCCGTCTGCCGACCAGCCTGCCTGTTTTTCTTGCTCAGCATTCAAGGCAGAGTCTGAGTCAGTGTGACCATGCAAGCTGTGTCCCGCATTTATTTATTTATTTTACACAAATGGAGCACGGCTTTTCATCTCTGGTTGTACACGATGCAGAGTCACCATTCATGCAGGCACACACATACGAAGGGTAATAATGTTTGCCTCATTCCACCCTCTTTCCCACCCCCACTCCTACCCCATCCCCTCCCCTTCAAGCTGCATTTCTAAATGTACATATTAAAGTGGCCAAAAAGTGTTTTTTTTTTTTTTTTCCTTTTTTGCTGTGGGGGAATGCACTCAGGGGTACTCGATCACTGAGCCACATCCCCAGCCCTATTTTGTATTTTTTTAATTGAGAGACAGGGTTGCTTAGAGCACTGAGTTGCTTAGTGCCTCACCATTGCTGAGAGGGTGGCTTTGAACTCTCGATCTTCCTATTTTAGCCTCCCGACCCACTGGGATTATAGGCGTGTGCCACCACACCCGGCTCCAAAAAGCTTTTTTGGTAGTTGTTTTCATAAGAAAGTAAGAGAATTGCTTCTTATTCAAAATTGTTTTGTATGTGGGCTTAGGTAGTATATATGTGATGTTTAAATAAAAGTAGTTGTAATATTAAGCTAACCATTCATAGGTTTATGGTTATTTTTACTGTTGTATGCTAAGATAATAAATCTCCCTTTTTGCCACAGGAAGATTTAAAAAGGCAAAAATTTTAAATGGAGGGAAATTGTGTGGACATTTGAATGAAATAACAAATAAATTATATGTTTAAAAAGTAATAAGGCAATCCTGGTGTGGTCACACATGCCTGTAATCCCAATGGCTCAGGAGGCTGGGGCAGGAGGATCGTGGGTTTGAAGCCAGCCTAGCAAGTTAGTGGGGGCCTAAGCAACCTAGTGAGACCTCGTCTCAAAATAAAAAAATTAAAAAGCCTGGGGATGTGGCTCAGTGGTTAAGTGCCCCTGAGGCACAGTACTGCGGGGCTTGTCAAAATGGCCTTGATCATCCATGGGGAAATGCTGACCTTTCAAAATAAAAATTTAAAAACTTTTGTACCATGAATTAAAAATGTTTGGGGAAATGATGAAAACAGTAAAACTATATTCATTTAGTGCAGTGTAATTTATATCATTAGGCACATTGACAATTCAAAGTACCCAACCCTTTGAGCCAACAGTTCTCTTTCTCTAGGTATACCCCTTAGAGAATCCAGGCCTCATTTTATAGTACTTTAAAATGTGTTCTTTGTTATCATGAAATGACGTTCATTTAAGAAGCCTACTCAAACACATGATTTTAGAAAACCAATACGGTGCCCTAATTGCAACATAAAATAAACAAAAGGAGACTGGCCCAGAGTGACATGCATATCACATCAGTGTTCGGCACAGCCATACTCGAAGGCACCAGGCAGATGTTTCTACCTCCTGGGAGTGAGTGCTTAGGACTAAGAGGTGGGGGTCAGAGCCATCAGAGAGAACCATGGGAACAAAGCGAGGTGGCCGCCCTGTGGACAGGAGTGGGTTTAAGTGCCAGCAGGCCGGGATGTGGTCAACGAGAAGTCTGACCATGTGTGCTGTGGACCGTCCCTGGAGGAAATGCATCCTCATTTCCAGTGAAGTCAGTACAGCTAATTCCCTTGGCTGTGACAGGGTCAGGGGAGTGACAGCCTCACAGAAAGCGTGCTCTGCCCTGAACTCCTGCCACCCAGTGTCCAGGCTCACAGTCAGTGTAACACACACAGAGATTTTGGAGACCTCTGTGTGACAGCAGGGAATGGAAGACGGATCCAAAAAGGAGGGTGGACTACAGAGCTTAGTGGCACCCCAGGACGGTCAGGTCACAAGGAAAGCAGTGTTCTCAGGGCGCCGGGCCCTGGGGGTAATTCAGCATGTATTCAAGTTATGAATGCCCTTTCACCCAGAGTCTGTGGCTTCTCCTGCAGACACGCCTCGCATGTGCATAGTGACACACGCACAGGGCTGTCCATAACTGTGTCCTGTGTGAGCGTGGAAGCTTGGCAGCAGGAGTGTCAGCGCCAGTCACAGCAAGTGGAAAGTTAAATGGTGGCCTTAGCCCTGGGTGGTGTGCTCTGCAGCTGCACAGGAGCAGGCCTTCTTACCTGCCTCTGGTGGATGAGAGCCCACCCAGAACTTCAGCTACCCGCTGTGTGTGGTGAGCATGGCTGGAATCACAAGTTTTAAAAGTTATAGTTTTTTTTTAAAAAAACAACAACAACAACAAACAAACTCTGTCCCAAACTCCTTTCTCCTGCTGCTGCTGTTGGTTTCTTGGCAATCACTGGAGACCAGGCATGCCCGTAGAAGTCTCACTTGCCTGGTCCCTGACGATGGCTTCAGACCGTCGAGCTCCCACCAGCAGTTTCTCATCTCATGTTTTAAAGATGGCTCCTCTGTGATTCAGTGACTTCTCGGCACAGGCATAGACCAATGGAACGAAATGTTAAAACACGAAAGTGTCTCACACCTTTGTGAACATGAGCAATGCCAACAGCACAAACTAGCTTTACTGGGAAGCTGGGAAGCTGATCTAAACATAAACTGGGTGTTACTGCACTTCATATTGTGTCTCATCTCATTGCCGAGTGTGTTTTTTTAATATCTATTTTTTAGTTGTAGTTGGACACAATATCTTAATTTTATTTACATGGTGCTGAGGATTGAGCCCAGGGCCTTGCACGTGCTAGGCGAGTGCTCTACCACTGAGCCACAACCCAGCCCCATTGCCTAGTGTTTTAAATTCATTTAGAACCTTTTTCAGCTAATATTCTTTTTAAAACATGTTTTTCAGTGTGTAAAATGTGCTTAGAAGATGGCAGGAGGCTGTAATCCCAATGGCTCAGGAGGCTAAGGCAGGAGGATCGTGGGTTTGAAGCCAGCCTAGCAAGTTAGTGGAGGTCTAAGCAACCTAGTGAGACCTTGTCTCAAAATAAAAAAATTAAAAAGCCCTGGATTCCCTAAGGCGGGGGGGGGGGGTATACCTAGAGAAAGAATTCCTTGATGACCCAAGGAATTCTGCCCTTGATTTTATTTCATTGGTTTGATCTTCCTCTCCTCTAGACTGTTTTAAAAAATTAGTTATAGATTATTTTTCATGTGGCTGTTTCATGAAATATACATTTATGCTAATATTTCAGGTTATTTTGAAACATACGTGCACAGTCATTTTTAAGTACTGAAATGCTGGTAACCAAAAATGGTTGAGTTTGCTCTTTAGCAGAAAAATGAAAGTAAGCAAAGCAAAACTTAACTCCCATGAAGAAATTGCAGTCTTGCCTAAAAGAACAGCCTTGAGAAGACCAGGAACCAGGGGGGAACTGCACGGGGCTGCACTTTCTGAGCACCCAAAGCTGGGTACAGAAGGCGTCACCTCCTGTCCTGTCCTTTTCTGGAAGGTCAGGGCAGTTGGGGTGGAAGCAGAGGCAGCGAGCATGGCCTTGGTGGTGAGCCTTCTGAGGTGGACAGAGGTGTTGGTAGCACCTTAGGGTGTTCTAGAGACCCCTGAGCCTTACACTTTGAAATAGTTAAGACGGTGATGCTTTGTCTTTATGAACATTTTAAATAATAGAAACAGTATGGCTATTATAAGTTTGAGGAACGTGAATGATGCAGACTTCAAGTACTGGCATTGAGTATTCACATCCGAGTTGCACACAGCTCCCCTAAGAGTGAAACACGGAGATGTCCAGCAGGCTGCAATGCGGGGCCACAAGCTGGTGGCTCTAAGCTGTGCATGGCTGCCCCGGCAGTGCCACTTTAGCGGGCACATCAGGCATCTGATGGAAGCTTTTGGGCAGGCCCAGAGCAGGGCTGCGGGAGTGGGAACCCTGCCCTCTTTGGTTCTTGGGCCAGAAGCCCCTCAGCTCTCCCTTGGAAACACCCAGGGCTCTTGAAAACTTTTCCTGCTCCAAATGAAAATTCAGTTTTTGACAGTAAATTCAAGCTGCTTTTGGCCTCGGTGGACTCCTCAGCATGTAGACAAGACTGAACCAGTTCTAGAAGGTAGCCCAGGCCTGGGGCCTAGTGTGGGTGGCCATCCTCCCACAGGTGCAGGAGAGTCTGGTGCACAGGCGCTCAGAGGCACTGGGTTCCTTCACCCTTGGGAGCAGGAGCACCCAGGAAGACAGGCCATTCTGGGAAGACTTGCTTAGCCAAGATGGGTCAGGGTGAGGGTCGGTTGGAAGTCCAGAGAGTGGCCTCTAGACTACGAGGGATGGGTGCGTGGGTTGTGTGTTGGAATGCGTTTGTATAAAGAAAATGCTGCTGTGAAGAGTGGAATTAACACTTGAAGGTTAAAGTGACTTCATCCTAGCAGTGTGGCAGAAATCACCAGCATGTCCCAGCCAGTGAGCCACCGGGCTCTGGGAGAGCTGGTGGGACTCCTGTTGTCGTGGCCTTCCAGCACACCACCTTTCAGTTCCACATCTGTGACTTCTCCCTTTGACACTCGGCAGAGTGAGGTACTGAGGTCATAGAAGTCATTTGTTTCCAAACATGCAAGGATGGTGACTTACCTGGGGAGCTTTGAGAAAGTACGCATTTCCAGAAAGGTTGGTTGAGGAGGGTGAGGCTGGGGCTTGCAGCTGCACCCACTTGGTGCAGCCCGTTGCTGGGCGTGGCCACCTGTGAACCTGTGTGCCCAGATTGAGGCTTTGCTTGCCTCCTAGACAGTGTTCTTCCTTGGGAGCACACGTTCCTTGCTGCCATTGCTGTCTCGGCACACATTGGCTGGGTACTTTCCTGCAGTAATAATTTAAGCACAATGGCACTTTCCTGTAGACCCGGGCTTCTGCTGTCAGGAGCCCCCATCTAGCGGGGAAGGCGGCTCCCTGCAGCCAGTGAAGGCTAGACTGCTGCTGGGGGCGGGGGCTGCGTGAGCGCCTAGCAGGGAGGCTGCAGACTGGGGAGCTGGAGATTTGTGGGTGCACGTCAGTGGGAGTGACCGTGTATGCAAGGACAGCAGAGGAACACAAACCGAGTGTCCTTGACAGATGTGCTGAGTGTGAGGCCCAGTGATGAGAGAGGCAGGGCCAGCATCCAGGGGTGCCTGCTTGAGTGCTGCTCTGACGTGCACTGGGGGCTCTGTGTGTTCCCTCTGTCCCTCTTGGGGGTGCATTTGGTGAGCTGGTCTGTGCAGGTGCTCCACAGGTGTGTGCTCTTCTCGTTGGTGTCAGGGGCCTCGGGCTTGACCGTGAGGGCAGTGGGAAGTTCCTGAAGGATTCTGAGCAGGAAGTCACAGAGTATGGTTTGTTTCAAATGGTGTAGAGGACAGATCGTCGGGAAGCAGGATGGAGGCCGGGTGAGTAGGCAGCTCTGTGGTGGGCTGAGGAGCTATGGGGGCTGGCGGAGGAGGGGCAGGGCCATGGGAAGCACGTGGTCCCCACTCGTGCGGTAGGATCAGCAGTCCCCAGCTGTGGTTGCTGGGAGAAGGAGGAGGCAGTGTGCCCCTTGGGTGCCTGACCCATACAGTGGGGTCGGACAATCCGTGGTGAGGCCTTAGGAGTTGGCGCCAGGGTCGGAGTGAGCAATGAGCTCAGGTAGGGAGAGTGTTTGGGGCCCCTATAAGAACTGTAGCTGGGCATGGTGTCCATGCCTGTAATCCCAGCAGCTTGGGAGGCTGAGGAAGGAGGATCATGAGTTCAAAACTAGTCTCAGCAACGGCGAGACACTAAGTAACTCAGTGAGACCCTCTCTCTGAAAAATACAAAATAGTGCTGGGGATGTGGCTCAGTGGTCCAGTGCCCCTGAGAGTTCAACCCCCGGTTAAAAAAAAATACGAGACCTGAGCTGTGGGGTGAGTAACACCCTGGAGAAGCCCAAAGGCTCCTGTGTTCCATCAGGGCAGGAGCAGGAAACCACAGCTGCTGTTCCCTCTCAGGCCAGTTAGGGGAGGCCAGAAACTGCCCTTTGGGTGTAGTAGAAGGGAGTGAGGTGGTTGTCAGTCATAGGTCCTGCAGCCAAGGCTGCAGTCAGACTACAGAAGTGGGCAAGGAAGCAAGGGAAAGACCTGAGGCCCCAGGGCTGAGAGTTGGGGGTATTTGTGAGCAAGTTATATGTCCATGTGGACAGTTCCTGAAGTTTTAGAAAGGAGGATGTGTAGTTACTGTTTTCACATGTTTAGAAATTAAGTAATAAAGGGTTATAAATGATCTCCCAGCCCCTTCCCCAGCTGCAGTGTAGCAGTGTTAGCAGCTTGGTCTGCATGTCTGTGTTTCGTGTATGAATGTCGCAAAAATACACACAAGTGTGCATTTGCTTTTAACCAAAAGGGGCTGTGTGCAACACTGGGGTGTGCAGGGCTTTTACTCCATGTGTGTGAAAGTGTTGGTTGTGTGGAGTGAGTGTCCCTTCACTCAGTAGAATGATAGCATGCCTGAGTTTTCTTTTTTTTGTGGCTGAATTATATTTCAGGCAGTGATGTTTTCTTCCTGTTTGAGCGATTGAGTGATTAAAAGCAGTTGAAACTGAAATGGAATTACTACTGATGAGGAGTAGGTTAGAAATGTCCCATGTTGTGATCGTGGGAGAGAACGGGAGGAGCCAGGGTCATGCCAGAGGAAGGGGGTGATGAGTCGCTGCTACCTCTTCCCATAGGAGCACCTGGAAGCCACTGGAAGTACAGGAGGGAAGGTTTTCACCTTTGGAGATAAATGTCACATGTCATCCATGGGACTTAACTAAAAAATTGGCCTGATTGTGGATTTGATCAATCATGTGGGGTTAATATAATCTGTACCCATTATCCAGATCTGAACCTTCCGGTCAGAAATACCCATAACAGATAAATACCAACATTTTTAAGCATTATATGAAACCAGGTTCTCGAACTGGTCTTTGTGGTTAATGTTATTTTCTCTTGACCCCAGATGAATTCAAATGGAAATGCAAACTTGGACTACTCAGATGTAGATTTTTAAATGAAGAGTCCTAGTGATTATCATGTCTGTTCAATTTAAGAAAATACTTGAAATTTTAATTCCAGAAAATATCAGTAAATACAGCATCACCTTAGAGTAGTGGTCTGCTTGGCATACAGCATTGTTTTAGTTGACATTTTAAATTTAGATTCCTGTATAGTAATAAAGTGGGTTGTTGGTTGCACATAGTTGAGGTTCATACCCATTTTTCCTGCAGTAATAATTTAAGCACAATGTGCAGAGGAACATTTTTGGAATCCTAGACTTTGGAATTTCCTGTTCAGTGTTTATCTCAACTCCTAAGTTAAAATTGCTTTGATGCATTTTTAGCTACTGAATTCTTTTGAGCAAAGAGAAAGGTTTTCCTTTGAGTGAAATGATTGTCAGTGCTGTAATGTTTTTCCTACCATAGCCAGAGCGGAATACCCTGGAGTAGTCTCCACTGTTGAATCCAGTAGGTGAATGACGACAGTTTGCTGGGGGCGTGCGTGGTGCTGGTGGGGTCTCAGGAAAGTCTTCAGGAAACTTGAGGAAAGGGGCTCTCATCTGGGGATGAGAGACCCTGAGGAGCGGAGGGGGTGCCGTGGGGAAAAGGGGAGCCCATGCCTGTAGCCAGCATACCACCCACACCCAAGTGCTGACCCAGCTTCCAGGTCCTCCTGCTGTGCCTGGACTGGGTGTTTTGTGTGAAGACAATGGTGTTTGTTCACAGTAGACTTTAGAACAGAGCTGACGCTCAGCCCTTCTGTGACCTGTGCTCCCGGGAGCCTGCTACCTTGTGGCCGTGCCTCCCGTTTTTCTTGCCCACCCAAGTCCCAGTGCCTGTCGTGCCATCACAGCCCCGGTGCCCTCTGTGCTGCCTCCTGCCCCAGTGCCCAGGCCGGCAGTCCTGTCTTTCCCCAGGCCTCCTGCCCTCCCCAGGCAGTCTCAGGCCTCCTCTTCCTCTGCCCCCCCGCCAGGCCCAGGCCCAGGCCCGCGCCTGCGGCCCCTCTGTTCTTTCAGGCAGCCCCTGTAAGCTCCCCACACGTCAGACCTGCGCTTGTTCCCTGCCTTCTTCCCTTGCTCTCTGTAGAGGCTGTGCTCCCAGAAAAGCTTGTCGTCTCCTCCAGGCCACTAGATGCCACTGCCTGCACCTTCTCAGAGCCACCACTCTGTCCTTTCCCCTCGCCCCTGAATTCTCATCCACATGCAGACATCTGCCTCATCTTCCCAAGGGTCTTTTTTGACCCCACATCTCCTGACACCCCTCTTTTGTCCTCTACTACCAAGGTTCATGGGGGGACCTTCTGCCTGCATCTGTCCTCGCTCCTCCCTGTTCTCTCTTGCACTCAGTCCGGCCAGCGTTTTGCCTCCCTGAGCTGAACTGCTGTTGTCGTTGAGTCGTGGGCACTGTTGTCCTCCACTTCAGCACCTTGCTGTCGGTGAGAGTTCAGATGGCTTGACATGCCAGTGCTGTGTGTGACGGTGATCATCTCCTGGGACAATCCCAGTGAGGTTATAATGGCTTTTTATGTTAGCCTGTCCAGGCCTTGGCCCTGAATGTTGTCCACATCCAGTGCCTGGGTGGTTGGCGTGGAATGACGTTCATGCCGGCCTCCCTTAGCGTGGCACCTCACTACAGGAACCCGGTGTGGGGATCGAAGCTTCTGTGTGGCCATGCTACTCGTGCTGCTCCATGCGTCTGGCAGGTGTCAGGTGGTGTGCTTGTTTTGAGAACTCTCTCCTAGTGGCTGTCCTGTTGCGGAGCTCAGGTCAGACTCCCTCCTTCTGTGGGACCTGCAGCTGTAGGTCAGACCCCCTCCTTCCGTGGGACCTGCAGCTGTGCGCACGCCCTTCCTCACCTCCCGCCCAGCTGCAGGCTGCTCCTGCATGAGAGCTCTGGCCGAGGCCTTGGTAGTCTGGCCCACTCCAGCTCAAGGCCCTCAGTGTATAGAGCAGGCAACTCCTGGTGCCCCCAAGGCCCCCAGCCTCCTGCCTGTGTCCAGGGCCTCACCAGCAAGCCCTCCCACCTGTCCCCACACCCTGCCCATGGCCCAGCAGCAGGGCTCTTCCTGCTTTCCTGAGGGAGGTTCTCACTGGCCAGGTGGCTGGTCCAGACTCGGCTCAGGGACCTGGCACCTCTCCCTCTGCGTGCCCTCCCCACAGGTACTTGCCAGCCTGTTGCCTGTCCTGTAGAGTGCCCTCAGGAGTGTGCAGCCCAGTGGCTGGTGTAGGCTAGGTGTGACGCCTCCTTGAGTGAATTGTGGCTTCCTGCCAAGAAGGAGGTGGAACTCACGCTGTGACTGACAAACCTCGACTGTACACAGTAGTGACCAGGTAAGATTTAGAGAGGCAAACTGGCCATATGCCAGCCAGGCCCCAGGTAAGATGAAGACCCCCTAGTACAGAAGCAGCTAGAAACCTGCCTGGGCAGCAGGAGGTGGCTGATTCCACAAGGCCCCAACAGGCAGTGCTGGCAGGCACCTTGGATGCTCAGGCAGGATGGCAGGGTTGAAGGGCTCTGTGGGACTGGAGCTTAACGGAGGCGCTCTCGTGCGCGCGCGTGTGTGTATTGCTGGGGACTGAACCCAGGGCCTTGTGCATGCGAGGCAAGCACTCTTCCAACTGACCTGTATCCCCAGACCCGGGAGTCTTGCTTTTTGAAGTTGGGTTTAGATGAGGTTTCCTCAGGGAAGGTCACTTGGCACCGTAGACACCCTTGGGATTTCTAGGGAGAGTGGACAGCCACACTGTCCCATGGTTCTGTGACAGAAACACGTCACCATAGAACACTTAGTTTGGACTAAGGCCTGGGAAGTTGTGGAGGACAGCAACCTCAGAACACTATGCTGTGTCCCTGAGAGTCACTTTGAAATCCTCACCCCAGGCGATAGTGTTGGCAGGCGAGGCTTTTGGAGTGATGAGGCCTGAGGGTGGAGTCATCCTGAGGGGGTTAGTGCCTTGTGGAAGAGACCCCAGAGGGCTCCGGGCCCTTCCACCATGTGAGAAGTTGGCAGTCAGGCCTTCGCCAGACACTTGATCTGCCAGTGCTAGGACCTCAGACAGACTTCAGCCTCCAGAACTGTGAGAAGCGCATGTCTTGCTTCTTGGCCACCCACTCTCTGTAAGTTATTTTTTCATTTTTCATAGTAGTTGAAAGTGGCTAAGACAACTAGGCAGATGAGGGGTGCTAGCAGATGAGGCCTCATTTGGGCGATCCTGCAGCCACACTGCATGGAGCTCGAGGGCGGATCATGTGAGGTGCCCCACAGGGTTACCTCCTTCAGAGAGGTGCAGTTGCTCCATCTGAAGTGGGTGGAGAGTCTGGCAAAAACTGCCAAAGTCAGTCTGCACGTGATCGTTGAAGATACACGTTAATATACCTGAAGAGACAGGAAGGCGTCCAGCAGAAACAGAAAAGGAAGAAATGGCAGAAAACCAAGTTGAATTCTAGGAAATGAAAAGGACAGTAGCCGGGATGACAGACTCTGGTCTGGACACAGTCAAGGGCAGGATTCCTGAGTGAGCGGTAACTTCACAGAATTGACCCAGACTGCAGCACCAGAGGACATAGTGATAAAATAAACATTCAAGGTCTTGAATTCAGGCAGGCCCAGAGCCAGCTCTGCCTTGGACGTGACACTCATGTGAGTAATAATAATAATAGCCTTTTGGTTTAAGCTAGTCACAGGCCAGTTTTCTTTCACTTGCCTCCCAAAGAATCTATTTTTCGTGCAAGACCCTGTTGAGGAGTGTCGGTGCCCTTCTTGGTGGTGGGCTCCTGATGGTGAGCTGGAGGAGCTGCCAGTCAGAGGGCTTCCCACAGGACAGCATTGGCATCTACAGGAGAGATCCCATGGAGGGGCGCACTTTGTGGGCACATGGAGTGATAGGTGAATGCGTCCCATGCGTGGGCCTCTGAAGAGTCTTGCTGCCTGGCCAGGTCTGTGCTAGGCTTTAAGGCACAGAGGAAGCAGGACCTCCAGTGTCGGCTGCCAGAATCTGGAGGAGCCTGCGTCTCTGAGCTGGGAGGGGGAAGCTCCGGTTCTGCTCCTCCTGAAGTGTAGTATTCGAGGCATAGCATGTAAATCTTCCTCTTTCCCTTGTTGATGGTGGCAGTGCTGCATATCTGTGTCCCTCAGGAAGAGGGTTTTAGCTCTCACTGTGGCTCCAACAGGCGTCTTCTACCTGTCAGCAGGTAGAAGCAGACTCCCAGGGGTGGCGGGTTCCTGTGGGAGGCTGAGCTGGAGTGGGAGGGTCCCGGGAGTGCCCTGGAGCACCGCCTGCTTACTGACTTCCAGGACCACCCCTCAGGCTCTTCCCACTGTGAGCAGCGGAGGCACTGAGTGTTGGACTCATCCCAGAGACACTACAAGGGACTTGACTGAGTTTCAGCTGTTTCGCCCCATGTGATGACTGGCAGGAGAGTGTGAGTCCCAGTCTTTGGGCTCAGCTTGTCTGCAGCATCCATGGAGTGCCCGGTGTGGCAGTGCAGAGCTAGCCCAGATCAGTGCCGGGCAGATGCTCAGGGGCACTCGACTCCGAGCCACATCTTCAGCCTATTTTGTATTTTTACTAAGAGATAGGGTCTTGGGGCTAGGGTTGTGGCTCAGCGGTAGAGCGCTCGCCTCGCCCGTGCTAGACCCTGGGTTCAATTCTTAGCACCACATAAAAATAAATAAGTGAAATAATGGTCTTGTGTCCAACTACAACTAAAAAAATAAATATTTATTTATTTTAAAAAGAGATAGGGTCTCACTGAGTTGCTTGGGGCCTTGCTAAGTTGCTGAGGCTATCTTTGAACTCGCGATCCTCCTGCCTAAAAGTCATTTTTGCAGTTGACATTTTTACAGTTGACTCCCCAGGGGAGTCTCCAGGGTCCTGTGATCTTCCCAGGGGCGAGCCTGCCTAGGCAGGAGGCGGCCAGCATGTAGGCCTGTTTTCCCCTTCCCCACAGGTGTAGGTCATGTTGCTACAAGTCACTTGAAAATGTCCTCTGCTTCATCCCAGGTTCCCTCCCGGTTTAGGACATGTGTGACCTCTGTGGGTGCGGAGGCGTGGGCTTCCATCAGCACTGTGCCCCCGCCGATGGTCTGGCCTGAGCTCTGATCCATGAGGGCACCCCTGGTCTCTGGAGGACCCCAGGGCTCACTCCTCCACACCCCGGGTGGGTCGCCCATACGTGTGGACCGTGTGGACCGAGGAGGTGATGGAAGTCCCCCCAGGAGGGCTCGCTGTTCGCTCATGTGCGCAGTCACCCTCTCTTTGCCTTCCCTTTGCTGCTTTCCAGGAGTTTGCGGCACTCACGAAAGAGCTCAATGTCTGCAGGGAGCAGCTCCTGGAGAGGGAGGAAGAGATTGCTGAACTGAAGGCAGAGCGGAACAACACCAGGGTGAGTCAGTGGGCACCTGACTGCTGTCTGCCTCTGGCCACCGTGTGGGGACCTCTTGGAGCTACTGTCCCAGAACTGCAAGGCCATCTGTGCTGCCTTTAAACTCGTTTCACGCTTCTCATGCTGAGCAGTGCGTGCTCAGTCGGCCCAGCACTGGAGTTGCTTGAAACTTGCAGTGGGACCTAATGATGCTGTGGTACAGCCGAGGGGGGAATTTCTTGCATCCCACAGAGTGGAAGGGATTCTGACTAGTTTAGCATGACATTGTAAGGGACTCACATGTGAAAAGTGAGCTCCCACATGTCTCTCTGGCCTTCTGCTTCAGCTGTTGCTGGAACATCTGGAATGCCTGGTCTCCAGACACGAGCGCTCTCTCAGGATGACAGTGGTGAAGAGACAGGCACAGTCTCCCGCAGGTGTGTCCAGTGAGGTGGAAGTGCTCAAAGCGCTGAAGTCACTGTTTGAACACCACAAAGCTCTGGATGAGAAGGTACTGTTAGCCCTGAACTGATGGTTCTGGATTTGCACGTGAGCTATTGGGCAGGCTTCATCCTGTGTGTGCCAGTACGTTCATTCTGTTCTCATGCTGTAGAGATGGCAGATAGCTTCTTGAATTCTAAGAGCTCGCTGGCCTAAGTGTCTTAACAGTGATTAGTTCTGTGTGTTAATTTTCTGTTAAGAATTAAATAAGCTGTTTATTTAGAGGCAGAATTTTACTGGGATTTCTCTCCCACTGAGCTACATCCCCAGCTATTTTTTTTTTTTTTTAACTTAAAGCCATTAAAAAGGAAGTTTTCTTGATAGTAATGGCAGTGAAAGACATGATAGGTCCTCTGTTGTACTCACTGACATTAGGGTGACTGTACCCTAAGAACAAAGTGAATGCATTGGCGCACACAGGAGCCCGTGCTCTGGTTTACAGGTGAGAGAGCGACTGCGAGTGGCACTGGAGAGGTGCAGTCTCCTGGAAGAAGAGCTGGGAGCAACACACAAGGAGGTGAGCTGTGCCAGCACCGTGGTGCGTGGCCTCATCCTTTAGTCTGGAGAGGAGCATGGGGCCTGTCTAGTGGGAGTCGGGTTTTATTCACTTCTCTGATTGAGGACCAGCGGCTGGGGTCGTGTGAGGACCAGGCCATGAGACTTGGTGCAATTGCAGGATCTCCAGTCCTCGTTGGTCCAGCAGATGCAGATTCTGATCCTGAGGCTGCCCTGGGTGCCATGGGGAGCGGCTGAGGGTCATGCTTTTCCAAAAAGGCCTTTTGCTGCTGTCACTTTTCTTAGAGTCATCATGTTCTTGTATCTTTTTGGTTTCAGCTGATGATTCTAAAGGAGCAGAATAATCAGAAGAAAGTGGCGGCGGGGGGAGTGCCTGACGCAAGCCACGAGCAGGAGAGCACGCCCAGCACCAATGGAAAGGCAAGTCCTGCGTTCCCTGCTGTGGCCACCGCATGCGGGGCTTCTGGGAGGCTGTTGCCAAAGTGCCACCACAGCTTGAGCAGCGGGAGGGCTGTGCTGCCCAGCAGAGTGCACAGGCCTCTCTCTC
This sequence comes from Marmota monax, assembly GCF_021218885.2. NCBI lineage: Eukaryota > Metazoa > Chordata > Mammalia > Rodentia > Sciuridae > Marmota > Marmota monax. The sequence continues at coordinate 3,776,037 of NW_026692498.1, read as the reverse complement.
TCGTCTCTCTCTCTCTTTTTTTTTTTTTTTTGCTGGGACTGAACTGGGATTTCTCTTCCACTGAGCTGCACCCTTAGCCATTGTTAGTTTTCATTTTATTTGAGGCAGGGTCTCACTGAGTTGCCCAGACTGGCCTTGCACTTGTGACCCTCCCACTTCGGCCTCCTGAGTAGCTGGGGCTACAGGCCTGTGCCTGGCTTGTAAATCGGTTTCGATGGTCCCTGTTTCCTAGAAGCATTTTATTTCACAGCACACCAAGCAAGGCTACTTAAGGGCGTGTGTCTTCCTGTAGAGATCTTCTGACGGCTCCTCCAGCCACGAGGAAGACCTGGCTAAAGTCATCGAGCTCCAGGAAGTCATAGACAAGCAATCACGGGAGCAGAGCCAGATGAAGGAGCGCCTGGCCACCCTCTCCAGCCATGTGGCGGAGCTGGAGGAGGATCTGGACACAGCTAGAAAGGATCTCATCAAGTCTGAGGAGATGAACACAAAACTGCAACGAGATGTCCGTGAAGTGAGTGGTGTTAGAAATGGCAGTGCTGCCGGCACCTTTGGGGCATGTGGGACACTTGGTTTCTCTCTGCTTCTCCCAGTCCCTTCCAGCCTCGGGGCTGGTGTAGAGCAGCAGGGACGGAAAACAGCACTGTGTGCCTGGCGTCCACGGTGGGAGGGCCTCCTCTCTACGGCCAGTCTTGGCGTCCCTCACCCGACCCACTTCCTTTGGCCACTGCTTAGCCGGTGTGCGCAGGCGCTGCTGGTTGTCTGCAACTGGCCGGGGAGGGTTGCGGACACTCCCTCCTCTCCCCACCTTCCCTCTGTCTCAGGAGGCCGGAGGCCAAACAGTGGTCCCACTTGGGTCACGTTGGGATCATCGTGTGAAAGCACATGCAGCTACACTAATTTCTGACAAACGTCTGTGTCTGTGCACCCGTGAGAAACCAGGGACTCTTATAAATCAAATGAGGGCTGGATACTCTGCTGTGCCACCTTTTGTCATTTCCTAACCTGCTCTTTGTGCCTGCACACGACCATCCGACCATCCTGACCCTTCAGTGTGGATGTAAGAACAGGGATCAGTGAGCAACTTCATGGAAGGGTTGAGAACAAAGGAAAATATTTGCTCATATTAGATCCTATTATATTTTGGCTACAGTAGAAGATTATGTGGCAGAAAGAGTAAAATTCTTTTTAGGTTTTTTTTTTATTTCTTAATCTTTGGTCAGTCCTGGGTATTGGGAGTTGAACCCAGGTGCTCTCTATTGCTGTCCTCTGTTCTTTTCATTTTTATTTTGAAACAGGGTCTCGCTAAGTGCCAGACTGACCTCCTACTTCAGCCTCCCAAATTGCTGGGATTGTAGGCTTGTGCCACTGTGTCTGGCAAGACCTATCTTTTAAATATTAAGACTTTGTCATCATTAGTGACTTAGTAAACAGAGAAGGACCTAAAAACGGTGAGTTTGTTGGCGGTATTGTGTGAATAAAATTGTGGTCCTGGTCTCAGCATTGGGCAGTGTGTAGGATTCATTTTGCTACACACTTTGGGTGGTTGCGTCCAGTTAAATTAGCCTGTGATCTCTGTTTGCATTTGACAACACGGTTGGATTTTGTAACTACAGAGTTTACTAGAGGTTTTATCCGTCTAGTAAAAGATGGAGAAGGAAGGCTGTGTGTGGCTTGACGCAGACGCTTTCCTCATCTGCCTTCCTCCCTCTGAAATGTCTCTGTAGGCCATGGCCCAGAAGGAGGACATGGAGGAGAGAATCACGACCCTCGAGAAACGCTACCTCGCTGCACAGCGTGAAGCCACATCTGTGCATGACCTCAATGATAAGCTTGAAAACGAAATCGCAAACAAAGACTCTCTGCATCGGCAGGTAATGGGTTTCACAGGCCTTCGTCTGGCTTTAATTATTAATGAAGATAAAGGTATTTTTCCAAAGTTTCATGTTGAAAATATAAAGTCCAAATATTACTTTTCATGATCTTACAATATTGCGATCAAGAGGGAGGGTTATTGCAGCCTACGAGGAACTGAGGCTTCACCACTTCATGGAGCTGCTTGATTCTGCTGTTCCCATGACAAGCTGACCTGGTGCTTGCGAGCTCATCTCGTAGGAAAGGAGCAGAGTGTTGGACAAGTCCAAGGCTCTGGCTACCAGTTGATAACGGGTTGCTGGCAAACTTAAAAGTGAAGTGCGTAGAATCAGTGTCTCCTGTAGTTTGAAAACCTTATTTACTCCTGTTTCTCTGTAGTCCCAGGGAACTGAGAGCTAACCAGAAAATCCTGCATCAGTGTTCTTGAAAATAAAGTATCCGGTATTTAATAAGGAGCATTGTTTAACCAAAAATAAAATATTAGGCTGTTATTAAAAGGGATATTTGGAATAACTTCTACCAGGCTATGCTAGTGTGATATATTTTGAGGGTTTAGAGCATGTATGTATGTCCATACGAAGAAGATGTGGACAGATGTTAGCTGCTTAGCAGCTAAAAACTTTTAGGTGTTTAAAAAAATTTCTTCTATGTTCAAGTTTTTAGAGTTAGGAAGTTTTTTTTTTTTTTTTTTTTTTTTAAAACCTTTGTTCCATTTATTCTATTTTTTATGTGGTGCTGAGGATCAAACCCAGGGCCCCCCACATGCTAGGTGAGCGCTCTACCGCTGAACCACAACCCCAGCCCCAAGAAGATTTTTAAAAAAGAAGAAGAAATGTGCCTTTAGAAACTCAGCTGAGCAGCTCGTCTGGCTCACGAGAGCCCTGGGCCACACACAGGCGGTTTGTGGCAGGAGGCATGGCCTCCAGGTGTGGGCTGGTTGCTTTTGGCGAGGTTGGTACTAAACCCTCTCACCTTGATTTGTCACTGAGAATGAGGGGCTCTTAGAGAAAACTTGTTTTCCTTAAGGTCAGGGACCTTCATTTGTTCTTAAAAAATCACTTTCTTAAGAAAATAGCATGGGGCTGGGGATGTGGCTCAAGCGGTAGCGCGCTCGCCTGGCATCCGTGCGGCCCAGGTTCGATCCTCGGCACCACATACAGACAAAGATATTGTGTCCGCCGAAAACTAAAAAATAAATATTAAAATTCTCTCTCTCTCTCCTTGAAAAGAAAATAGCAAATAGGTTGTCAAGGGGAGTTTGGGGCTTGGAGGTCAAACCTGATAAGCAGGGCCAGAGAAGCCCGGCCTGAGCGGGCCACCTGAGCAGCCGGCGTTCCCTCAACAGCCCAGTCTGCCGAGTGGTGACAGAAAGCACTAGACGATTCCCACGTTCTGACGCTGGGCTCTCTTCCACAGACAGAGGATAAAAACCGGCAATTGCAGGAGCGCCTGGAGCTGGCGGAGCAGAAGCTGCAGCAGACCCTCAGGAAGGCTGAGACGCTTCCGGAGGTGGAAGCGGAGCTGGCCCAGAGGGTGGCGGCACTCTCCAAGGTGTGCGGGTGGCTCTGGTCCCATGGCAGGACTGTAGCTGTCAGTCAGTGCAACTGGACCCATGTGTAGCTCAGATTTGCTCTCAGTGCCTTGCCTGGACGGGATGCCTTTTAAATGTCAAACCTGTCCTCCTTTGTCATCTCCTGAACCTCCCTCCAGTTCCTTCAGGTACATACCACATAGGCTAGAGGTTTTCATAAAAGAGGATAATTTTTTCTCAGAAAAAGAAAAATGCCATTCTCTTTAAAGACAGACTTGTCAAACTTTTAATTTTATTCTTTTGGAATAAAAGTACAGTTTTTTGTTTGTTTTTGAGGTGGGGTCTCATTGTGTTGTGCAGGCGAGCCCTGAACTCCTAGCTCAAGTGATCCTCGTGCCTTGACCTCCCAAGTACCTGGAGCTATAGCCACGGGCCACCATGCCTGTCTTTAAAAATGACTTTTTGATGGATGTGGTGCCTGTAATCCCAGCAACTCAGGAAGCTGAGGCAGGAGGATCACAAGATTAAAGCTAGCCTCAGCAACTTAGCAAGACCCTGTCTCAAATGGAAAAATAAAAAGAGTTGTAAATATACTTAGTGGTTAAATGCCCCTGAGTTCAATCCCCAGTACCAAAAAAAAAAAAAAAAAAAAAAAAGTTTTTTGAGTAGCAGCCATTCCTCTGTTGACCAGCTCTTGGCGAGGCACATGCAGGAGCACTCCATGCCCTTGGTTCTCAGGTCCCTGGGAGAAGCAGGCAGTGAAGAGGCTGCTCCAGAGTGATGTAGTAGGTGCTCAACTCAGGCATTCACACAGGCCCTGGGAGGCCTCCTTGCCAGACCCCCGGCCTTCCTGGGGGTAGGAAGTACTTAGTGCTGCAGGGCAGGAGGCACCAGCCAGCCTTCTTGTCCCCTGGCAGGGATCCTAGTCGCCTTGGCTAGGAGGCAGTCTCCTACTGGGGAGAGGTGGGGAGAGGGGTCCTTGGACAGAGGTGCAGTGTCCTGCTGCTGAGGCAATCTTGAGGCAGGCGGGTGGCAGCCAGATTTGCCTGCCTGTCCCATGAAGCAAGAGTATTGGCCCACTGTGACCACCTGGTTCCCTTGATGATCCCCTTTTAAATTCTCGGTTTCTTCTCTTCCTGCTTTCTTTCCTGTCCTTGTCGGCTTTGTAGTCTGACCCTTTGTCTTCTGGGAGCTCTGCTGCTAAGGAAGCTAAAGTGTTGGAACTTACTTCCAAGCTTAGGAAGGTAGACGTGTGCCTTGCTCCTTCCCGTGCTTGCTGCTTTCTGCTTTACGTGCTGACTGACCAGCAGTCTGAGGATGGGGAAGTCACGGGTCGCTGAGGTCAGGCACGTGGTGGGGGGCACTGAGCCATCGTCAGCACCGCGGGCTTCAGAGACAGCGCTCAGGGCCGGTTGTCTCATGGTTAGCCCCCGCAGCCGCGGGGCCGCGGGGACAGTGTGCACAGGGTATGCCTCGCGTGAGGCCGCCCCACCGAGCATGCCACGCTTGCTGCTGTTGCTGCAGTGGGACACAGCATGCCACCCACAGAGGTGCGTGTGCGACACTCACGGCGTCTCTGACAGGCTGAAGAGAGACACGGTAACATCGAAGAAAGGCTGCGGCAGATGGAGGCGCAGCTGGAGGAGAAGAATCAGGAGCTGCAGCGGGTGCGTACACGCTAGAGCCGCGAGGGGCGCAGAGGCTGCCTGCTGATGTGTGCAGCCTGGCTGGCAGCAGGAGCCTGTGCCCACAGGCAGGTCTGCGGAGGCAGACTCTGCTTCCCTCGCCCACAGGGAGCTGCTCCAGGCACATGTGGGCTTCATGGGAGTCCCTCAAAGCTGTGTGCTAGCTGGGGGTGCCTTGAAGTGTAGAGCCAGGTCCCCATCCAAGGTGAGACACACCTGCTCAGGGTGTGACACTGAAGTCCCCAGTTCAGGTCAGAAGCCTGACCTCTGTCCCAAATCCCAGGTTATCATTCGCCACCCAAAGGAACACTGAGATGGCCGGTGGTGAGAGCGCTAGGACACAGTGCCGCAGAGGTGTGTCTCTGAGTCCTGAGTTTTCCTGGAACTGGGCGGGTGGGGGGGGGGTGCGTGTAGGGCAAGGTCAGGACACAGGAGGCCTGAGTTCAGGCTGGATTCTACCTGTGTAAGTGAGTGGAGGAGGCACGGACATCTGAGTGTCGAGCCGATGCACCTCACCTCAGCCAACTTTCTGACATTAATTTAAGGCAGTTAGGTTTTATTTTCCCAAAATTCTGTGTTTGTGGCCGTGCGCTTTAGAGCATTGAAGAGCTTCCAGGAGATGGTTTTGATGCCTGCCTAAAGATTGCATCCTCCCGCCACTCACGTGCACACTTTGATCCCATGGGCAGAGTGACATTATGTATTAGAGGACATACATCATTACTGTCAAAACCAGTTCATGAAGTTGTGAAGGACAGACCTTGGGATCGAAATAATTCTACCAGTTAAAAATAAACATTAAGCTGTTTTTACTTTAAAAATACTCAGATGTTGTTAGATGCCGTGGTCGACACCTGTGATCCCAATGACTTGGGGGCTTAGGGTCTCAGGTTTAAGGCCAGATCAGCAATCTGTCGAGGCCCAGTCTCAAGATAAAAAGGGTTGAGGAGGTATCTCATTGGTAAAGCATCCCTGGGTTTAATCCAACCCACCCCACCCGCCCGCCAAAAGTTAGATGCTAACAGGAAACAAGCATCTGCCAAAAAGGAATCTCAGGTATTCTGTATCCTGTGTGATGTGTCCTCCTTTAGATAAGGACTGTTGCTCTATGTGAGGCACATTGTGAGGGCTGTATATTTAAGATTTGTCCCTGAGTTTTCCATATCCATGAGTTGTTCTGATCGGCACATGGAAGTCCACAGGATTGGTAGCCGGAAGGAGCAGCTGGAGCGTGATAGCAAGTGAATGGCTCACGTTGGTCCTTGGTACTTTTAAAGTAATGCTCCTACCTCTGCTCAAAGTCTCAGGTCTTTGTTGGTCCTATTTTAGGCGAGACAGAGAGAAAAAATGAATGAAGAACATAACAAACGTCTCTCAGACACTGTTGACAAGCTCCTTTCAGAATCCAACGAGAGGCTGCAGCTCCATCTGAAGGAGAGGATGGCTGCGCTGGAGGACAAGGTGGGTGCTGGGCAGGCCCTGCAGGGCCTCCCTTCCAGAGCAGCCATTACCCTCTTCTCCAGGAGAAGGCAGTGGGGCTGGGGGTTCTGCTGTGGGGGGAGGGCACGGCAGTCTCCGGGCTGCACACAGCCTTACTCAAGCATGAGTGGCAAGTTGTCTGTCACTCTGACTCCAGGACACGGGTAGGTGAGCAGTTTCTATAAAGGGCCTGATGGTGAGCATTTTAGGCTCATTTTAGTAATCGTGAATAATTTAGTAAAATAACGTCACACTAGTTAGTAATCAGCACAGAAGCAGCCGCGGACAGCTCACAGGTGAACGGTGCAGCTTTTTTCTGATTGGCTTGTATTGGCCTGCACTGCCACTGCCATCTCACTGAGCCCCACCTCTCTCCTCTGCTCTTCTGTGGAAGTTGATCTGGTCTTGTTCATACACACAACGCATGGTGTGGTAGGAGAGATGGAATCAACTAAAACCAGACGCTCCCATCCCAGGCCCCGCCTTCCATCTCCTCACCCGCTTGGAAGGAGGTCTCAGCCCTGCCTCTGGGGCTCACATCTCCCAGGAGCTGTTCCCTGCGTCTCCAGCTGAGCTGGGATTGGGTGTGCTGGTGGGCATGTGCGTCCCTGGAAGTGCAGCTGGGAAGTGTCCCTAGACTGGCACTCAGCTGGGTCATGCAATCTGAAAGGATCAGTGGTGATTACTCCTCATTAGGGGACACGTTTATTTTACACAAAACTAGTTACAAAATACATTATTAGATGCCGCACAGAATGGCTCATTTTAAGGTAGAGGAATGTTTTTAGCTTTGTTCTAATTTTACATTTGAAACTTAACTTCAGGTTTCAATTGACCAGTACATTGCACAGCCTCGTAGTCGGTATAAACTAGTTTATCTGATTAAAGTGAACTTGCCCATGAACCTGGCTAAGAGCCTACCTACATTTAGCAGCTGGGTCAGTAAAGGAGGGCATTTACATGGCGAGAAGGATTATCAGGTGCATCCAGCCCTGGGCCTGGGCACTGCTCCCTGGCACACCCAGCAGTTCCTTCCTTCCCTGTGCTGCTTTGTCTTTTAGACAAAGGCACCTGTAGTGTGTCACCCGGGACATTTTAAAGTCTCAACTGATGGATGCTCTCTCTTTCAGAATTCTCTACTGCGAGAAGTTGAAAACGCAAAAAAGCAATTAGAAGAAACGCAACATGATAAGGTACTTAAATGCTCTGATTCATTGAGAAACCCGTTAAGAGCTGAATTGAGTAACTGTTATCACAGATATGTGGTGCAAGTTGAGAGAAGCTTAGCTTACAGCTCTCCTAGGCTACTAACAGAAGATGTGTGCCTTTGTATTTGAGATACAAGTGTATGAGGCTAATATATTAGCAGAGACCTTTCATCAGGAACAGAGCTGTTGCTGGGTATGGTAGCACATGCCCAGAATCCCAGCAACTCAGGAGGCTGAGGCAGGAGGGTTGTAAGTTTGGGGCTAGCAACTTAGTGAGACCCTGTCTGAAAAGATAAAATAAAATGAGTTGGGAACATAGCTCAGTGGTTTAGTGCCTGTGGGTAAATTCAGCCTCTAGAACCAAAAAGAAAATAAAAATATACAGTGTGGGCTGGGGTTGTGGCTAAGGGTAGAGTCCTTGCCTAGCACCTGTGAGGCACTAGGTTCGATCATCAGCACCACATTAAGAAAATAAAGGTATCTGTCTACAACTAAAAAAATTAAAAAATAAAAGTGCTGTTAGGGCTGGGGCCAACTTAGTGGCAGCACATTGCCCAGTGTGCTCCAGGCCCTGGGTCCATCCCCAGCACTGAAGCAAACCAGCCGACCACACTGCTGTCCAGCAGAAATACAATGTAAACCACTTATGTGATTTTCAACTTTTTAGAATCCACGTTCGAAAAAGTATAAATAAACACGTAAGAGTAATTTATTTAATAGTGTGAGAATATCACGATTTTGTTTATCAATAGAAAACATCAGTGAGAGCTACTTATGTTCGTCTCATGTTCCGGCTTTGAATTCTGGACCCCACGAGCACAGCAGCTCAGTTGGGGCTGTGTTTTGTTGGCTCCATGGTCACCTGCAGTCAGTGGCCACTGTGTGGCAGTGCAGAACTGGAAGTGAGAGAAGGCCTGCAGGGGTGGCCAGCTGAGTCCTGGATGCCCCGCTCCCTCCTGGGAGTCCTGCTCTTTCTCCTCAACCCTCCTCTGATGGTCTGCTGTTTATCCCCTGTGTGACTTTGTAGTCACTGAGCATCACTTTCTATTCGTTAGGGTTTACCTCACAGGCCATCTCCGCATTCACATTTACTGTGGGGCTCATGGAGAAAATTTTCCCCGAAGGAAAATTGTTGTAACTAGTAATTTAGCCCGTTAGGGTTATGTTTGATATCTGAGCACATTTGTTGCAAATAGTTTGAAAACCTGAAAGACATCCTTGCAATGTGAGTCCCTGACTGTTTTATAGGACCAGCTCGTCTTGAACATCGAGGCCTTGAGGGCTGAACTAGACCAGATGAGGCTGAGAGGTGCTTCACTTCATCATGGGTATGGTATCGACAGACCTGCAAGTGTGTTCTAGCCTGTCCTGGCCTGTAGGTCGCCGAGCTGGGTGTAGCGCCAGCCTCACTGCAGGAAATGGGTGGCTTAGTAGCAGCAAGAGTGCAGAGGGACTGTGTCTCCAGAGGTGGGGCTTGAGCCAGGAGACACGGCCCTAGCAAACCTGGACACACAGGAGGTGGTTTGGAAGGTGGGGAATGCCTGGTTCGTCTTTGGGCATATTAGGTGCCTCAGGGAGGGCGGCACTGATGGTGTGGGGACCGGAGGACAGAGCCCAGGGTAAGAGGTGAAGCACTGCTTTCCCCGGAGCAGAAGCCATTCACACAGGGAGACACGGCCGAGGGAGGAGCTGATCCAGCCAGAGCTTGGGTTCTTTGACCTTCGCGGGTTTGGTGGAGCATTTCTGTTTATTTATTTATTTTGGTACTGGGAATTGAACCCAGTGTCACTCTACCATTGTACTACATCCCCAGCCACTTTTATTTTATTTATTATTTTTAAAAAAATGTTTTTAGACGTTGGTGGGCCTACGTGCCTCACACATGCTAGTCAAGTGCTCTACCACTGAGCCACAACCCCAGCCCCAACCACTTTTATTTTTTGAGACAGGGTCTTGCTAAGTTGCTTAGGGCCTCACTAAGTTACTGAGGGTGGCTTCAAATTTGTGATCCTCCTGCCTCAGCCTCCTGAGCCACGGGGATTATAGGTGTGCGCCACTGTGCCAGCTGGAGCTCTACTTGTTTTGAGGCACTGAAGTTGTGAGATACAGTCATTTTAAAAGCACTTGAGATAGGACTTTGCTTTGGCCGGAAGAGGACTGGGTCACCTGTCTTGGGAATGACCCCAGTAAAGTGCTCAGCACACAGAGCTTCTTGTCTTTTTCTTTCTCGTCATTCAGAGGCAGTCTGATTAAGAGTACCTTTTTTTGGTCGTTGTTTCTTTGAGGAAAATGGTCATTGAGTGAAAGTTAAACCTCAGCTAAAGTTTCTGAAGCGGTCAACTGGTGTCAGGCAGGTGCAGGAGACAGCACAGTGGTGGTGTAGGGGGAGCGCAGAGCCTGGTGGGCGTTCTTGCACTTGCAGACATCAGGCATCGTGTACTATGGCCTGGCCCACAAGACACGATCAGACAGAGCCAGAGCGCGCTGTGTGAAAACCAGGGGCTGGACATCCAGGACGAGGGCCTCCTACCCACAGAGGGACGTGCTGTGGCCACGACAGGAGTCGCGGAGAGGTGCTGTTACTGGTTGGAGCCAGTCAGGGGTGTCTGGTGCCCACACGACTCTCGGGAGGCCACTGTGTGTGTGCCGCTTTCTGGAACAACAGAGGGAAGCAAAGAGGTGGACAGGCAGTAGAGTCGGGCAGTAGAGCAGGCAGTGTTTCAAGATGGAGAAGGGTGCCTGTGTTTGACATGGGAAAGAAGATGGGGAGAGGACACGTTTGCTCGGGAGCTCAAGGGGCCAGGCAAGATAGACCGCCTCACACTGAAGAGGCGAGGCAGAGAGGGTCCCGCTGTCCCTGGAGGCTGGCCTGCAGAGTCCACACCTGTCAGCTTAGACAGGAGCAGTCACAGTGGGGATGGTTGGGCCAGGAGGAGGGGTAGGAGAGTGAGCTGAGAGTGCCTGCCCGGGGAGTGCCAGGCCCCAGGGCTTCCCCAGGGGCCTGGGAAGTGCCTGCTGTGGGCTGTGTGGAGGGGAAGGTGAGCCAGGAGAAGGGCATCGTGATTAGGAGGCGCGGTGGCTCCCCAGGATCTGCGTGCCACCTAGAACCGCCGGCAGATTGCCTGCAGAAGGCCTGCAAAGAAGGAGCAGGCTGATGGTCAGGAGCGAGGGAGCAGGTGAGAAGCAGCTGCAGGGCTCGACGTCTTGCCAGGACGTAAAGCAGGGAGAGGCTGTGAGCCCTGAGAGGAGCTGGCCTGCCTTTCACGCCCTGTCTGCAGGGCTGCTAGAGGGTCCTGAGGCTCGCCTGCATGACTTCCTGTGAGCAGATCTTTGCCTCTGAAGGATTTCTGAAATGAAGGCACAATGCCTTTGTTTGACAAGGATCCAGAGGTTCCCAGGATGCAGGCTCCGGGCTGCTGCAGTGAAGGCGGTGGTGGACTCTGCCTGGTTGACCCCTGATGCTCCCTCCTCCTCCTCAGGCCTTGGCCAGTGGGCACAGCGGGTCTCCTAGCTGCTTCACCCAGTCACCCAGCCACCCAGCCTGCTCCTTCCTGAGGACTCTGCAGCCCAGGGTGTTGGTTTTGTCACTGGACCTGCATACAGGTCTGGAAACAGACACACAGCAGGCTAGGCCACACAGATGTGCAGCCAGGGCCTCCCAGGAACGCTTGTGTCTGACAGCTGTCACACCATGGATCTTGGCATGATTGGGGAAGCCACAGAGCACTACAAGGCCAGACTGGTATCCAGGTGCACCTCTTGCCAGCTGTGGGAAAGTACAGTGGAAATGCAGCCCCGTGACCTTGCGCTGGAGAGGGGTTCTCTCTGCAGACAGAGGCTGGAGGCCTGTCTTCCTCCATGACAGTGGCCTCTGTGTGGGTTTTCCTGTGGTGATTGACGTTTTCCACACGAGGCCTGAAAGACTGGGGTGGAAATGCTGGCTGGGAGCAGGCAGCATGTAGCTCTGAGGGCACACCAAGGAGGTGCCTGCCTCAGTCCACCTGCTGACGCCTTGCGTTCTGACAGGGGCGGGTCTGCTTGTCGAGAGGCGCTTGCTAGGTCGCTCCTCTAACACCCTCCTTTGTTTCCTGTTTCAGCCGCCCCCACCTGGGCAGTGTCCCAGACTTCAGGTTCCCTGTGGCAGATGGGCACACAGATGCCTACAGCACCAGTGCAGTGTTACGGCGCCCCCAGAAAGGCCGGCTGGCAGCGCTGCGGGACGAACCTTCCAAGGCAAGGCCTGGTGGGCGTGCCTCTGCTCGCAGGGGCGCCTGCTTGTCCTGAACCGGAGCTCTCCATAGGTCTCTCTGTCCCTTTTCCTGCCCCACTTTCCTCTTTCTGGCTAAGAGTCTACTTTTAAGTCCCTTGTGCCCTTTTTCTTTCTTTTTAAATGTTTTTTGGTTGTTGGTATATCTTTATTTTTTATTTATTTATATGTGGTGCTGAGAATTGAACCCAGGGCCTCACGCATGCTAAGCTAGCGCTCTGCCACTGAGCCCCAGCCCCCACCCCCCCCCCTTTTTTTTTTTTTTTAAGAAAAAAACAATCTACTTGCAAGCACAGTGCTGATGCTTGCCAGTTGAAGGGTGATTGAGAGTTAAAGGGTGCACTTGTGTTTCTGGTAGTGTGATGCCTGGGGTGATGGATTCACAAGAGAAAAGGGGTACCTTGGCTCATGGTCTTGGGACTTTCAGTCCTTGGTCCTTGGCCCTTGGCCCTGTGGCTTTGGGTGAGGGGCACATCACAGCAGGAGCGTGTTGGAGCAAAGCCACTCACCTCAGGAACTGAAAAGGAAGGGCCAGGTTCCCTCAGTCTCCGTGGAGAGCAGCCCCCAGTTCCTGAGTTCCTCCCACCCAGCCCACCTCCCAGAGGCTCCTCCACTGTCCAGTGCACCAAGCTGGGGGGCCCACACCTTCATCCTGTGGTCTGTCGCACAGCCTGCATCTGGGAACTGCTGGTAGTTGAGCACCACTTCCATGGACCCTCGACACAGGGCTGCTGTGTGCACAGACAGGCCCAGTGCCTGTGCCAGGTCATAGCCCAGTGGGGACATGCAGGAAAAAGAGAGGTGTGGCGGTGCTGGCCTTGCTGTGTGTGGGTCAGTGCAGAGCCCAGCGGCTCAAGACAGTGAGCATGTCTTGCTCAGTTGTGGGGCCAGGCACGGCCTGGCAGGATGGCCTCAGCTTGGGAGCACGTGTGGTCACAGGTTGCTGTCTCTCCAGGCTCCAGGGGGGAGCCCGTGCTTCCAGGCGTGCCCACACAGCAGTGGGCAGAGGCCTCAGGCCCCTGCTGTGTGCGCCCTGGGTCCTCAGAGCACCTTGCTGGTCCCCTCAGAGCCCATGCTCTTTCATGTTGTGGGAATCTCACGTCATCGCTTCCCACTTTGCTTTCCTCATTCCAGTGAGCTACTGAGTCCTGCCCTCACTTGGGGGTGGTAGGAATCATCCTCCACCTCCCGCAGAGAGGAGCAGTGGAGAGGGTGGGCGTGTTCCTGAATTGTGCCAGCATGCTGGTGGCATGGGCCAGAAGCAGGGCGGGGAGCCAGGCTCTCCTGAGTTGTAGAGTGAGAAAGGGAATTCTAAATAGCATAGCCAGGGGACTGTCACCAGGGCTGTGGAGGAGGAGGAAGGAGAGGGGTCCTCCTGATGTGTCATTAACACCAGCAAGGTTTGCTGAAGGGTTGGGTACAGTGAGGGAATGAGGAGACACACGTGTCCCAGGGTCTGGGCTGCAGCACTGGGAAGGACGGGATCTATTTCTCAGGTGAGAAAAGCTGCAGGTTTCTGGGGAGGCTAAGTCGAGCCTTGTGGAATTCAGGCTGACAGACCTGTCCTGCGTCCAGGAGGAAGTGTGGGGCAGGCCATTGCGTACAGCCTGGAGCCCAAGAGAACAGTCTAGAGGTAGAGAGAAAAAGTTAGGGGCTGGGGCTGGGGCTCAGGGGTAGAGCGCCTGCCTAGCATGTATGAGGCCCTGGTATCCTGAGCACCATATATAAAAACAAATAAGGGTATTTTGTCCACCTACAACTAAAAATATTTAGCAAAAAAAGACCTTAGGTATCATGAGCAAACAGCTGGTAGAGAGAAGGCATGAGACGAGGAGGCTCTCAGGTTGCGTCACTATCAGGGATGGACCATGGCGTGCTCCAGAATGACAGGTTGAGCAGGAGCTGCATGGGACAGAGTGGCTCAACAGGTGGGGGTGCCCCTCACCACCTTGCAGGCTCCAGGGTGGGAGGGGTGGGGCAGTAGAAGAGGCTAGCTGGGGAAGCTTCACTTCAGTGGGGCACAGTGGACTGGGGCCACCAGGACTTGGGAATAAAGGTCTCATGGCTTCTGTTTGGCGTTTTCAGATGGGAGTGAGAGAGAACTTCCTGATGCTGATGGGGTGATCCAGAGGGAGGGCGCAGTGACGGCAGATGTGTCTGGGTGGGGACAATACTTCAGAGGAGGGTGGCAAGGGAGGGGTCTGGGCTTTGTGTCCGGGGCTGGAGTGTGTGTATGGGGATGACGTCATCACACAGAGGGGCATGACATGCCCCGTGCACATGCTTATCCTATGTTCTGGCCGCCAGAGCCTTTTCCAGGTTTTCGGGAGAAAACCCCACCCTCTGCCTCACCATAGCCTGGGTGCTGGGAAATGGCACCTGCAGGGCTTGCTCCTTTCCCCCGGGGTTCTTCCCTCCTTGTGCTTTCCCAGTGCTCCTTAGCACCCCCTTCAGAAAGAGGAGGATCCCTGGGAACTCAGATCCACTCTGTCATTGATGCCACTTGTGAAGTGTGAAGGCTGCTGACTGTACCCAGCTGCTGAGCCTTTAGATCATTTTCTTCCCATAAGCCGTTTGGGGCATTGATACTACTGTGCTCTTAACTTTCAGTGTCTGACTCCGCCATCTGCCACTTGTGGGTCGTCATAGAAATACCCCCCACCACACACACACACCTGGACCTTAGTAGCACCAGGCAGTCTAGGGAACAGGGTGTCCTCTTGCTCCCCGTTTCTGTGCCATGGGCATGACTTATTGTTCCAAACAGTTTTGGTCCTCCATAGGTTTTTACATTTCTGTTGAGTGTCTTTCAAGTTCCTTGATGAGTGTGGTTGCCCTCGGTCTGCTGAGCTTCACTTTTCTTGCTTACAGGTACAGACTCTCAATGAGCAGGATTGGGAGCGTGCCCAGCAAGCCAGCGTCTTGGCAAATGTGGCACAAGCATTTGAGAGTGACCTTGATGTGTCTGATGGGGAAGATGACAGGGACACTCTGCTCAGCTCAGTCGACCTGTTATCACCCAGCGGGCAGGCTGATGCCCAGACGCTGGCCATGATGCTTCAGGAGCAGCTGGACGCCATCAACAAGGAGATCAGGTGTGTGAGGGAGCTCGTCAGCTCAGAAAAGCCAGGGAAGTTGGGACTGGCATCTTGTAGGTATTCCGCTTTAAGAATTTAAGTTGTAGCCTGGCTTGCTTGCTGTGGGAGGTGAACGTATTAAATCTCTTCCCCAGATACCCATGAAGCACCTGGAGAGAGCCAGGGCGCAGGGTGCTCAGTGCCCCTTGGTTGGGGTCCTGAACCGGTCTGCTCCCCTGCTGTGCAGGAGTGTGCCTGAGGTATAGATCTGCAGTTGTGCAGGGGCTGGGTGTGCCCCGGGGAGGGAGGGACTGGAACCTTCAGTGGACAGGACCAGCTGGTGCCTTCTGTTGCCTCACGCCAGGCAACAGGGGCAGTGGGCAGGAGCAAAGGCAGAGGGTGAGGCTGGTCGTGAGAAGCCTCTCCAGCCTTCATGTCCCTGAACTCGGGATACCTCAGCACTGAGCAGGTGCGGGTGCCCATCCTGTCGCCAGCAGGCAGTGGAGGGCTTGAGGTTGTGCATTCCCACTCCTTGCCTTTCCCTGTGTTGAGTTGCACAGCACATGAGGACGAGGTTCAGTGGCACCCTGAGGTATACCATTAGTGTCTCATCACACATCAAGTTAGTGGTGGCAGCAGGAAGTTTACAACCCAGCGGCTGGAGTGGAGTCCAGGAACTGTCCCTGATGATGATGCTCACAGGGCCCTCTCTGGGGCTCAGCAGTGTCAGGGCCCACAGCCTGGCCTGGATTGAGATGGAGAGCAGCATGTGGCCCTGTTGGGGAGGGGTGGTATCCTCTTGGGTGGTGGCTGTCCTACTGCCTGGACACTGGGCTGCCTGTGGTCCGGACACAGACCAGCCTGCAGGTGTCGTGTTCAAGACCAAAGGGCTCAGGAGGAAGAGCGCCACCCTGGCAGGAAGCGAGAAAGGAGAGTGGCCCTTACCTTTAATTCTTCACAGCGTGCTGCTGGGTGAAAGTGACTGTTCTCTCACTACAGGTCGCCCTGCTGTAAATGCTAAGGTCTCTCCACTGACTTGTAGAGTTCCTTCTGTTGATAGTGACTTTTCTTAGGATACCTAAGAGAACTTGACTCTGGAAGGGTTACTGCAAGGTTTCTGTGTTAGCATAGTCTGGTACTAAAATTGCTACTCCCTCAAGCACAGTGCTGTAGAAGAGAAGAACGTTAATCTTCACTTCCACATTAGTGTAGCCTGAGACAATGACACAGATCCAGGAACCCACACAAGGCTGATAGAGAGGTCCATTAGGCAGTGGTCATGTTCAAATTCAGACTTGAAAAGCCCAGCCTGTTCTTGTTTAGTCTGGTGGGTTAAATGTTGGGGACTCTCATTGCCTTGGGCACCAGTTCTTTTGATCAGACTTCCTGACTTCAGTGAGGGTGCCTGTGGATAAATGGACAGCTTCCCTCTGGGGACAGGGAGGTAAGAGCTGTGGAGTCCAACTGTCTCAATTAGGGACCGCCACAGAAAATGTCACCAGCCAGCCTCCTCCAGAATTGTGGAGTGGATAAGTCAAATGACCCGTGGTGCCACTAGAACCAATCTAACAAGACTCAGTGGAAGATTTACCTTTCCTTGCTCTAAATCCAGTATGTTAAAAAAGATAAAAAAGTAGAGGATTCTGCTGGAGCCCCTTCCAACTGGCGGTGGCTCGCAGTCATCAGCGTATGAGCAGAGTTTTCTTTTTTTTTTTTAAAGAGAGAGAGAGAGGGAGAATTTTTTTTAATATTTATTTTTTAGTTATTGGCAGACACAACATCTTTGTTTGTATGTGGTGCTGAGGATCGAACCCGGGCCGCACACATGCCAGGCAAGCGCGCTACCACTTGAGCCATATCCCCAGCCCATGAGCAGAGTTTTCATCTGACTGTTTGCTAATAGAGGGAGGTGACCACTTTTGTTTTTGTTTTAGGTTGATACAGGAAGAAAAGGAAAACACAGAGCAGCGGGCAGAGGAGATCGAGAGTCGAGTCGGCAGTGGAAGCTTGGACAACCTTGGTCGTTTTAGATCAATGAGCTCCATTCCCCCCTACCCTGCTTCCTCCCTTGCTGGCTCTTCCCCCCCAGGCAGTGGGCGCTCCACCCCAAGAAGGGTCCCTCACAGCCCCGCTCGGGAGGTGGACAGGCTGGGCGTCATGACGCTGGTGAGTGGGGCCTTCCGGGCTGCCCGCCCTAGCGCACCTGTGTGGCTGTTGCTGGCTGTGCATTTGCCTCTTGTACGGCAAAGGAGGTCGGGTATGATTGTCACCCTAAGTGGTTCAGGATTTTTCAAACTAACCTAGTACTCAGTCATTCAGCTTTACCGAGTGACTTTAATATTGGGTGGCCAGTTAGCCAGCCATCGTGTGTTGGTGTGACACTGGGCATGGGCTTTGTACAAGGCGGACAAAAATGCACTTGTCCAGCTCTGGAGGTCAGACAGTTAACAAGAAAGAGGAGCGCAAGAGCCCAGCATGGAGCCACCATGCATAGCACGAGGTTGTGACTGCCTTCTGCTTTCCAAGATGCAGGTGGGCACCTTCTGTCAACGGCTGGCTCCCTTCTGTCCTGGAGGTGCAGGGACCTTGTGCTGTTGGCAACACTCATAGACCTGAAGAGCGTTAGTGGCTCTCCTGTCACCTGGGTTGCCTGAGGCCTTGCTTCTTTGTGGCACTTGCACAGTTTTCCTGTTGCCGGCCTTTCCATTTCAGTTGCCCCGGGAGCCAGCAAGTGGTTAGCCAGTGGTGGGCTAAGTGGCAGCCTGACTTGTGGTGTTTGACACAGCTTGCACACTCTGCAGCCCTGACTAGTTAGGGACATTTTAAACTCCCTGACAGCCTCATCCGTGGTTCTTCTCAGCTTTCCCAGGCGGCTTGTGGCCTGCCTCCTAGTTCTGTAATCCAGAGTGCTGGCTGGCAGTCTCTCTGCCTCCCTGCTGGTTTTGATTTCGTTCGTCATCTTGCACTGTCGCATCTGTCAGTCTGTAGTGGGTGGGTCCATGTAGCTCTCCTGCTGGCCCATCCCTATGCCCTCGAAAGTGCATCTGTGCTGGACGAGGGTGGCTAGTGCATAGTTGGGCTTTCTCTTGTTTTTTAAAAAATGGGTATTTTTAAGTAGGTGCAGGCATAGTGCACGTGATTCTTACTCAAACTGCTTAGGAGCTGCATGACTCATCAGTGAAGTGTTTCCTGTATTAAGAAGCAATCTAAGTGTAGAGTGAGTAGAAATTTTACAGGTACACTTTCTGGCTGTGGTGGTTGTGCTCAAGATAGGAAATCTCATCAACTCACTGAAAGCATCCCACTGCCTGTATTAGATGTTTTAAAATTAAAATATCTTCCATGAGTCATCAGATATGAAGATTCTACACAATTCCATGCTAACTTTTGCTGTTATATATTTGCACAGAATACCTTGCTTTAAATAATAGATTTATTTATATTTTAAATATTTTTTTAGTTGTAGATGGATATAATACCTTTATTTTATTTATTTATTTTTATGTGGTGCTAAGGATTGTACCCAGGACCTCACACGTGTGAGGCAGGTGCTTTACCACTGAGCCACAGCCCCAGCCCCCCAGGGTAGATTTATTTCTGAGAAGTTATAAATCAAATTTTAGGTAACGATTTTACATTAATGTCCAGTAGATGATTAGGTTTGTTTGATTTTATAATAGGTCTTGCAGTGACTTCTTGTCAATTAGAATAACACTTTTAATTACGATGTTTCTTACTAAAGAAAACTAAGTGGTGGAGAGATTTGGCTTAGAATAGGTGATTATCAGGGCCCTCATTATACAGAATGCCAGGTTTTAATAAATTGCACATGTTCAAATAGAATTTTACCTGGATAGTAATTTATCATGTTTCTCTGATGACTCTCAACTGGTTTTTGTTTAAATTCATGGTGGAAAATGTTCTATCTCAGTTGTTTTTCTCTGAATTCTCTCATGGATGCCTTTGCTATTATTCTGTCTTACTCTGTGCTAAACCTGGAGTCTTTGGACTGTGCAGTAAATCTGGCTTCTCTCCATTTCTTTGCACGCATCCGTCAGCCTAGCGACTTACGGAAGCACCGTAGAAAGGTAAATCACTTGTAACCTAACGTGCCATGAAGAATATCACATTTTACATGAGTGTGACGCTCTGCCATTGTGTGATAATGAATAACTTTTTAAATATTTTTTAAATTGTCAATGGACCTTTGTTTATTAATATATTTATATGTGGTGCTGAGAATTGAACCCAGTGCCTCACACATGCTAGGCAAGTGCTCTACTACTGAGCCACAATCCCAGCCCCCCCGAATAATTTATGTTTTAATAGACATGTTTAAGCCAACCCAGCACTTCACATGGGACTGTTCTATTGGACATAGTCTGTGGGACCCTGGGAAAGTAGAAGGGTTTGCTGTTTTCCTAGTGTTTGGGGTCTAATTGTTGCATGCTTTGCTCTAATAGACATAGCAGTTGAGATTTAAATACACGGCCCAATGGGAGCAGAGCCGTAGCAAGCAGTTTGGGGAGAACGGTTCACTGACAGCGTTGCGAGGCAGCAGTCAAATTGGCCTCCACACTGTCTTACTAACCCTCATGCACATCCCTGAGAGGCAGGGACCCTGTTGGTCCCCAGGTCCAGCTGTGAAAACTGTGGGAAGGTGACAGAGTAGTGCCAGAGGGTGTCTGCAGCCCCATGGTGAGAGGAGGCGCTCCTACTAGCCACCACGTTGGAGCACACCCCCAATTCAGCTGATTTGCACTTGGGTTTGGGTTTTGGCAGCAGGAGCTGCTTAGTGAGGAAGCAGCACCCAGGGCACTTTAGTGTGCAACCTGGAGCTCAGAGGGGTTCTGAGTGGGTGGCTGTCAGCTCAGCCCAGGTGTGTGTACAGAGAGCTGGGAGAGGCCAGCGCTGCTCACATGGGATTGCTTCCTGCTCTGCCGCAGTGTCACTAGTCAGACTGAGGTGACTCCCACTTTCCTGGCGCTTGTAGAAGAGGCTGAGGTGAACTGGTGGGTGCTGGCACCATGCCCTGCTGAGGAGTGCAGAGGGCAGAGTGCAGCCTGGTGGTGAGCCACAGGTGTTCCATAGGGTGCTACTGTTAGCAGCTCTGCAGTGGGGCAGGCCTTGCTGAGGGACCTTGAGAGGCCATCATGTCTTTTCTTGGCAGCCGGGAAAGGGTGCTAGAAATTGAACCCAGAGCTTTGGGCAGGCTGTGCTTAGCCTGTGCTCTGCCACTGAGCTACACCTGAGCCCATTCTGGCTTTTTCTGCCTTATGATTAATATGATTAGGAAAAGATGCAGAGTTTACCAAGTTTCTGGTAAAGAGCATGTCTTACATGAACTCAGCTCCATGTTGCCCTGATCCACTTGGTTTATTGGAGCCACTCTGGAGCTGTACTGGGATCGGTGCACTTTACCTAGTCCCATTATGAAAGAAGCTCGCTGTTCAAGTCCTGTTGTGTGAACAGACCCTGCCTTGTATGTTCCACGGACTCTAGTCCTACTTCAGGCCCCGAAAATGCAAACCGCAAAACAGGACTGCCTGGACCTCAAAGGGCTTCACCTGTCGCTATGGTCACCGCTCTGTGGTCTCTTTTGGTGCATATGCACACGCAGTGGTC
Source organism: Marmota monax (assembly GCF_021218885.2). Taxonomy (NCBI): domain Eukaryota; kingdom Metazoa; phylum Chordata; class Mammalia; order Rodentia; family Sciuridae; genus Marmota; species Marmota monax. The sequence goes on along the minus strand of NW_026692498.1, from coordinate 3,755,290 downwards.
CACGGCATGGAACCCTGTTGTTAGAGAGACCCTCTCATGACGTACCCAGGATTAGTTTACCTAAGCCACAAGGAGCAAGTGGTTTAAATTGCTTTTCGGTGCTTCTGGTTCCAGTGTCCAGTCTAGACCCTGAGAAACCCATGCCACACATTGTCTGGGTTGGTTCCAGGCTGTTCGTTGCCTTTTTTTCCCTCATAAACAAAAAGGTACTGACACTTGACACAAACGTCTTTCCCCTCCCTCGAGTTCTGTGTTCTTCCTCACTGAGGGTGATGTTATCCTCTTCAGTGGATGAGGGTGTGGTTTGCAGACAGTGACCAGGTCCTGGCTGCTCTTCGGTGATTGTCCTGGATGTGCCTCGGGCTTTGGGGAGGGCAGAGCCTGGGGCTGAGGGAGGAGGTCGTGGCAGCCCTGTGTCTGCCTGGATCCCCAGGCTCACTGTCCTGGAGGCAGGCTCTGAGTCAGTGGCTCTGTGCTGTGGGTGCTCCGTGGTCCCGCTTCTCCTGGACTGAACAAAGCCTTCTCTGCTGGGTAGAAAGTATAGCTGATGGGTTTTCAAGTAGGTTTAGGATTATAATGTAAGGCTAAGGGCTCTGTGATTTTTTTTTTTTTTTAAACAAACTACTGTTTACTAATCTTGCTCTTATTTTACCCCCTTAGTTACCAGCTTCCAGGGAAGAGGTACGAGATGACAAGGCCACTATCAAATGTGAAACCTCCCCACCCTCTTCCCCGCGATCACTGCGGCTGGACAGGCTGCACCGAGGGGCCTTGCATGCAGCTAGCCAGGAGGACATCAGGGACATACGAAAGTAAGCAGAGAGCTGGGCACAGTGGCATATGCCTGTAATCCAAGATATGCTCAAGAGGCGGAGGCAGGAGGATTGCAAGTTCAAAGCCATAACTTGCTAATTTAGAGAGGCCTTAAGCAACTCAGCAAGACTCTGTCTCTAAATAAAATACAAAAAGGCCTGGGATATGGCCCAGGGGTTAAGCACTCCTGGGTTCAATCCCTGGAACCAAAAAAAAAAAAAGAAAGTAAGCACTGAGGTCCGCAGCCACACCTAAGCCACACCTAAGCCACACCTAAGCAGGGTGCACTGCCTGGTCCCCGGAGCCTCTGCCCACCTGCTTTGCTCATCATCCCTGATGCGATGCCTCAAGAAACCTTAGTGTATCCAGGTGTGGGGGCATAGCCCACGACCTCAGCTGCTTGTGAGGCCCAGGCAGGAGGATGCCAGGTTCAAAGCCAGCCCTGTCTCAAAAACAAACAGAAGAGTAAAGAGGGCTGGGCATGTAGCTCAATGATAGGACACCCTGGGTTCAACCCCCAGTATAAGAAATAGGCCCACTGAAAAGTAAATACAGCACATGGCATACATGATTGTTATAAGAATACACTATAACAATCATGATATAGAAGCTCTGTTTATGATCTCCAAGCTGTTTTAAATGCACCTGTGTCAATTTCATTGATAAAGTCACAGAATTGAAAATTTGGGACCTTAATGGGTTAATTAATCTTTTCTTGAAAAAAAAAATGTGAATTTAGAGAATTACCAATGGATTCTAGTTGACAATTATTACTAAAAGCTTTACCTACAAGTGATTATTACCTAAAAGCCATAGGCCCACCTAGCAGAAGAAGCCATGTGTTTGGACAGAGTCCCCTAAGATCAGCACTTTTAGGAAACTTCATTTCTCAGATTCTAGTAGGCTTCTGTCCTGATGGAGTGTGCTAGGGAGATGGTGGGTTCTGGATGGTGCCCTCTGCACCCAGGTCGGATGCCACATCATCCTTACCCTTGACTCAGTGCTTTCCGTCAGGAGGTCAGTAAGCTGGTGGCTCAGGCATTCCTCACACTGCCATTTATGGAGCCTCTGCCCTGCGCCAGGCAGTGTGTGCTGGAGGCGCACATGTGAGCCCGGACCACAGCCCCACAGGTAGCTGGCGCTGCTCCTGCTTTCTGGCTAGGGGGAGCGGTCCCCAGGGAGCCTGTGGAGCTGCTGGGAAGGTGGGGACTCACAAGGGTGTACTCTTCCTGCTGCTGCGCCCCCTTTTCCGCCGGCCTGGAAGTGTCCTCAGTGGCTGGAAGGAGCCTCTGTGCAGGAGGCCAAGTGCCACATCACAGTGCCTCATGGCTTTGGAGAAACGGGTCTCACAGAGCACCAAGGGGAGCCTACGTGACTGCGTTTGGCAGCTGAGTGGGAGAGGGCTGGAAAGGTTTCTGGGAGTGTGAGGAAGAAATACCGCAAGTGCAGTGTGTGTGTGGAGTGCTGGGTCCTGCAGGTCCCTGATAAAGAGCCTTGTCTTTCCTTGAAGCTCCACCGGCTCCCAGGATGGCCCTGTGAGCAATCCCAGCAGTAGCAACAGTAGCCAGGACTCACTTCACAAAGCCCCAAAGAAGAAGGGCATCAAGTCGTCTATTGGCCGCTTGTTTGGCAAGAAAGAAAAGGGCCGACCTGGACAGACTGGCAAGGAACCTTCAGGACAAGGTTGGTGTTTGCAGCAGCCTTCTGCACAGCCAGGGGTGGGAAGGTCGGTGAGCTCACTGCGCCTGCTGGGTGACCAGGAGCCCCACACCTGTCCCAGCAGAAGGTTCTCCAGCGGGCAGTGGTCGCTCTAGGCCACGTGCTCACAGAGACCAGCTTACCGCCTGGAGTTGTATGCGCTGTTGGGGTATGCTGAGAGCGCCTTCGGAACTCTCCACATGGTACTTGCAAGACTCAGCCTCTTGTTGGGAACACGCAGCTTTGCCAAATGGACTCGCTCTCAATGCAGGACTTCTCTGCTTCCTTGCAGCTGGTGTTTCAGAGACAGAAAACTCATCTCAAGATGCACTGGGACTTAGCAAATTGGGAGGACAGGCTGAAAAAAATCGCAAACTTCAGAAAAAGTAAGCTTTTTATCATTCTCCATCTCACAGTCAGTTTCCAGGGTTGATAGCGTTTGTGCTTTAGCTTTATCAGATACCTCTAGCTGTGTGTGTGTGTGTGTGTGTGTGTGTGTGTATGTGTATCTTTATCTTTTCAAGAGATCAGCCTAAAGCCTGGGTAAGGCTTTTTGAAGGACCGAGAGCATTTATAAAACTTTGAAAGAACGCACCTGTCAATACCCAGTCCACTTGGGAAAGTGGACTAGAGAGGGGCAGAGGAAGGGTTGGCTCTGCCCTGCACACTTAAAAGAGTCTGAATCCTGGCTCTGCCCGGGTCAGCTCTGTGGCTCTGGAAGTTTCTCAGCCGCATTGTACTTCCGTTTTCTCATCTGTAAGGCAGGATTAATCGGTGCTCATACCTTGTTGAGGGCCACAGCCGAGTCGGAATGCCCCCTGGCATTTTGCCAGAAGTAATGCTTGAGAGGCGAGCCATTAAGATGATGCTGGATTGATTCAATTGTATATAGACCCCTGCTGTCCGCCTCTAGCACCCGCTACCTTGGAGTTCCTGTTGAGTTCTCTGAGGGGTTCCCAGAGTGAGTGCATGCGCAGCCTGGTGGAGGGAGTTCCTGGAGGGAGTTCCGGTTGGTGTGTGTGGTGTGCCTAGGAAGGCTGCATGGGTGGCGTTTGGGGGAGTTCAGAAATAAAGCTTGTTCCTGCTTGAGTGGCTCGTGATTTGTGCCCAGCCAGACTGTGGCAGTACCTCAAGTGGCTTTTGTCAGTTTGAGGGATGATGTGCACACACCCAGGGCTCTAAACTCTGCCACCAAGTCCTGCAGGAGCTGCAGTGTGGTATTGCCCTGTGACTGTTGTGGGCAGTCTGGAGTGCCCTTGCTACACTGCTATTTCTCCTCCTTTTGTTTTTATGCTCTAGATTTTGTGATTTAATTATTTAGTTTTATTCTAAACTTCAGTTTTGAAGGTCTGGATAGCTCAGTGGTAGAGCATTTGCTTTAGCATGCATGAGGTCCTGGGTTCAGTTACCAATACTGCAAACAAACAACCAAAAAAAAAAAAAAAAAAAATCAAGCACCTGAATGTTATTTTTCTAGTATTAGGGATTGAACCCAGAGTGCTTTACCATTGAGCTAAGTCCTCAGGCATTTCTCTTTTTTTGAGGCAGTTCTCACCAAGTTGCTGGGGCTGACCTGGAATTTGTGATCCCCCTCCCAGGATTATAGGCGCTCCTGACACCACTCCTCACCATGTTTTCTCTTTCTAGGTGCTTTTTCTTTTTTTCTATTGGGGAATGAACCTAGGGACACTTTAACTGAGCCACATTCTCAGCCCTTTTTATTTTTATTTAGAGACAGGGTCTTGCTGAGTTGCTTAGGGCCTTGCTAAGTTGCTGAGGCTGACCTTGAACTCGAAATCCTCCTGCCTCAGCTTCCTGAGTTGCTGGGGTTATAGGTGTGTGCCACTGTGCCACCCAGTAAATTAAGTCTTGATTCAGAAAAGAAGAAATAGTTGGAATGGCTTTGGACAGAGGCACAGTAGTTATCGGGGTGCCCTAGAGCAAGGGCAAGGAGGAGCAGTGTGTTTGAAGCTCTGGCTCTTCTCTGATTGGAGCAGGTGTGTGTGTGCTGACCGCGTTCAGAACCAGAGTCAGGTGGGTGCGCTGGCTGCCTTGACACAGTGTTGCCATGCGCTGATGAGGGAAACGCAGAACCAAACCCCTCGAGCAGTGAGACAGACAGTGCGACATGCATGTGCCAGGAGCTTGAACTGCAGACAGCCCAGCTGAGCTGTCAAGTGACTGTCCCCAGGGTAGGTATAAGTGGAAGGAACTGAAAGTGGGGTGGTCACTCCAACCTTGGGACAGGGTGAAAGTTGACAGGTTCTTTGGGAAACATCATGTGGCCGCTCCTCAGCGTCCTGAGGAACCCACAGTGGCCTGGTGCTCAGGGCCAAGGCCCCAGGATGGTGATGAGGCCTATGGATCCTTGGCCGGAGGCCAGGTGGCCATTAGCCCCTAGAGTTTCCCGTTGTGGAATCTGCTTGCTGTCCTCCTGTTACTCAGAACTGGGAGGACTGTCACACCGTGGACGTCACTGCAGGTGAAACAGCATTCTGCTAGCAGCACTGCAGGAATGCTTAGACGCTGGCCCCTGTAAGTGGAAACTTGTAGAACCCCCTTGAGCACACAGTCAGATCTGAACATTCTACCTTGAACTATGGGAGAACGGTTCTGCATCACCTAGGTAGTCTCGCTTTGGCTATGTGAAGCTTAAAATAAATACTAGGTCTTTTGCCTCTGGAACTATGCTAGGAAAATTTGCCCCCTAGATTCTGCTCATGAGTTTCATTTCACATCTTCCTACTTACTGTAATAAAAACGGCAAGTCTGTGGTGGTGCCACTTGTCCATCCCCCCTCTGCCCTCACCCCACCCTCATGTTCCACATGCAGGAAATCATATAAGTTTCCCCAAAGTTTTCACTGTTGTCTCAGTTTATTCTGTGATTCCCAGGAGGTGTGTCTGAGCACTTAGATTCAGGACAGCCTTGATCTGCACCAGTGTGTGCTTACAGTTAGGAATATCAAGGTGCCGCAAGAAATCAAGCTCTTGCTCAAAAGTGGGTAGGCAAGGTGAATCTTGACTCCTGCCAGAGGGCTAGCAGGTGCACCACGGTGGCATGCCACCTGCTTATATCTCTAACCTAGTGCATCGCTGCCCTTCATCCTGGTTGGAGGAGTTCAGGTTATAGTCTATGTGTGACTGGCTAATTTTAAAATTGTGGCAGGCAAAGGGAAGGGCTGTAATTAAAATGGTTATTGGATTAAATTAAGGCTGAATACTATATTCTGAAAATGGATCACTGGACTTTCTGTTTCTCACAGATCCCCTCACTCCTCCACCTCTCTCCTCCTCTCCCCCATCTCTGTCTCTCTTTTTTCTTTTATACCAGGGATTGAACCCAGAGGTGCTTAACTACTGAGCCACATCCCCAGCCTCCTCCCCCTTTTTGGGTACCAGGGATTGAACTCAGGGGTGCTTGACCACTGAGCCACAACCCCAGCCCTATTTTGTATTTTATTTAGAGGCAGGGTCTTGCCGAGTTGCTAAGCACCTTGCCGTTATTCAGGCTGGCTTTGAACTCACAATCTCCTACCTCAGCCTCCTGAGCCCCTGGGATTACAGGTGTGCACCACGACGTGCCCTGCAGCCCTTTTTATTTAGAGACGGGCTTATTAAGTTGTTTCAGACCTAAGATGCGAGGCTGGCTTTGAACTTGTGATCCTCCTGCCTCAGCCTCCTGAAGTTCCGGGATCACAGATGTGTGCCAACCGCACCCAGCCCCTTCTCTTTTTATACCTCTTTTTTTTTTTTTTTTAAAGATAGAGAGAGAGAGAGAGAGAGAGAGAGAGAGTGTGAGTCAGAATTTCAACATTTATTTTTTAGTTTTCGGTAGACACAGCATCCTTGTTTGTATGTGGTGCTGAGGATCGAACCCTGGGCCGCACACATGCCAGGCAAGCGCCCTACCGCTTGAGCCACATCCCCAGCCCTTTTTATACCTCTTGATTTCATTTTCATTGTATACTTTGGTGTTGCCATCCATCCTAGACTTTTAGGTGGAAATCGTCCATGGTAATGAGCTCTCCCCTTATAGCAGTTTGGGTAGCCATCTTTGATCAGGAGTACTTGCCAAGGTCCTTTCCAGCCTAGTTGAAGCTTCTCTTTCAGGTTTTGATTCAAACAAAGTCTCCAGGCTGGCAGTGGTAAATTGCAGACTCCAGAAGGGGAGTCTAAGCAGCAGCTCCTAATAACCATACGGGGGGTGGGGGACACACAGATAGGTCTCCAGTTGACTCAGAACAGACTGTGACTCTGACAGAGCTTTTTGTGGTATTTGTTAAGCACCCATATTTAAAAACCCTTCCTTTAAACTTCCAGGTTTTACTTACTTTTGGGAGGACTGACACAAATGTATATCTCCAGTTATATTAAAAGAACCATTGTCTTTCCTTTTAAATACCCATGGATGGATGTGCTTTGGTTATACCCAAGTGATCAAGACCAAGTTGGTCAACACTGACCTTGTCCTTGTCTACTCTTAGGCTCAACTGAGATTCCACAGGAGGACTCTTGGGACCGTGTGAGAAGCCTCTAGGCTCCTTAAGCCTTTCCTCTACCAATTGTACCATCTGCCAGGATGGATTAGGGTCTTGCTGACCACACATGGCTTCCCTTGGAAATCAGGGACATTTCCCCCTCCAGTGACCCTCCTCTTTGCAGAAGCCACTGGTTGGCTCTCCATTCTTTAGGGTCCTCTTGATCTAGAGGTCAGGTGACTCACCAGAGTCATAGCATTCTCCCTTTAGAGGAGTGCCATCTTTCCCTGGGTCCTGGCTCACCTCAGAGGGCAAGGGCCAAAATATTGGATACTTTTTCCTTGGCCTTTTATTTCCTTGCCTTTGGTTCCCAAGTTTGGGTCTTAAACATCCAGCAGGTCAGTCTCACCATTGACTTTAGTGTCTGTGATCTTGTAATTGTCTGTTCCATCTAACTGGGACTAGGGTTCGTAAGGGAGATCAGCCTTATGTTCTGCTCTGTCCTATATGTGATGGCTTATTGAATTAACTCAGGTCGATCTCTTAGGAGAACCTGTTTCAAACCACTGACATCTAAAAGTTATAAAGTTCTATAAGGAAAGTACAAAATGAAATTAACAAGACAGAAAAATATACTCAGTTTGTATAATAGCTTTAAACCAAGAAACATAATTTCTGTAATAACAGTGATATAGCTTTGGTATCTATTTTGTCTCCACAAAGACATATAGATTTATCAGCTCAATCACATATGAGACCCTTTACAAATTTTACTTTGTTTTAACACTCCCTTATCTTAAAACCTCACATACCTTTTATAATTTTCCTAACCCTTTAACTTAGTTTTGTATTGTATCCCTTGGTTATTTAGAAATCACAGTGATCTTTCTTTCAATAAGTCTAGCCTCTTTACATGGAACCCTCCTGACACAGGGCAGGGTGCGAGGCAGAGCCTCATCTCAGGTCAGGTGGGGCTCTTGACAAATCACAAAAGATTACATCTAAAACATGAATCAGAAACTAAGACAGCTTCTAATTTTATTTTTGTGGGAAAAGTGGCAAAATGCTTCTATGTTTTAGAAGTCAGGCCCTTCTTATTACCTTTCAAAAATCCATTTAGGGCTGGGGACATAGCTCAGTTGGTAGAGTGCAACTGGGTTCAGTCCTCAACACCACACACACACACACACACCAAATAAATAAATAAATTCCCATCGCAGTGTAAAGAGTAACACAAAAATTTATATATAACTTGATAACAGGTTACCTTTATCCAGTTAAAGAACATGAAATTATATAAATAAATTCCAACCAAATTTGATACTCTTATATAAATCTGAAGGAGGTCATTGCCACAGACGGTCTTAGTCTGGAGAGCACCAACTTGGTAAGTACTCTCACAAGCTTTACTTTTTTGGTAGCCACACTCCCAGCCCTTTTCATTTTCACTTGGAGACTTACCTCACTTCACTGCACTGCTGAGGCTGGCTCGTGCGAGTCTAGCTGTAAGACGGAGGTGGACTTTGTGCTTCCCTCAAAAGCCATCTCTCCCTGTCCTCCAATTGGCATTTGGGCTGGAATTGGGTATGGAACGTTTAGGCCTTTCCCCAGGGTTTGAAGGTCAAGGCCTCCGGGTCTGAGTGCTTGTGCCAGGTGGAAGGTCACCATCCAGAAGACAAGGGGACGAGGCTTCCCTCGATCTGCTGTGGACTTCGGAGTTGTAGGTGACCACCCCTTGAGGCCTGACGTAGACTCTTGCTTTGGCTTCATTAGTTGCTCCTTGTTGATGTTGACAATAACAAAAGGGAATAGTAGGTGGAGTAGGAAGAAGAGAGAAAACTCCTGCCACGTGGGAGGGGGCCTTGATACCAGGAAATAAAGAAAAAGAAGAACCACCCATGTTGGTGTGCAAGCTTAGGGCTGATATGGTTTTGGGGTGTGAGCATGGCTCAAAATAGATTTACACAGGCATTGAAAAGGGGTCAAGGCTGTGGTGGTGTCCTTTAGGCTGCGTTTAAATCCTTCCTGCACCTCCCATCTGGGCTCATCTCCACTTCACCCCCACCCCACCCCACCAGAGCTGGCTGGAGTGTTCCCACAGGTGGGCCTCATGGTCATCTGCATTGAAAAAGGCCTTGATGGTGCCCATTAGTACTTCCACTGGTCAGCCTCCTGGTGTGGTCTCTGCTCTTGAGCCCGACCTCAGTTGTGGCCCATCACTTCAGATTACTGACCACTGACTGTCATTGTTCACCAGCAATTGGATGGCCACCTAGAAAACCATGTGGGTTACTAGTTTTCAAGACATCTTTATTCTTACTGACGTAAGTTGACCCTTTCTGTTAAAGCTGTGTGTAAGTCAAGTGAGCAGGAAGGCATCTGCTCCACTCCTACATGAGGGCTCATTGACCTCTGAGCTGCTTGGCACTGTGTTCATGAATGTGGCACTCCCACTGTCCCCACTGTGCATATGGAAGCTTTCCATTATTCTTCCCTGTCACTACGCTTAGAGTTTTTATTCTCCATTTTTTTATAGGTTTCTGTAATTAAATTTCCCTTGTGTCCTCAGCCCCCACTCCCCACCACTGGAGGGTCTTTGTACACACCCACTGGTGCTCAGTCCCCCGGATGGGGAATTTCTTGCACCTCGCATTTTGTTCCCTGGATGTCCCAGCCACCAAGGTTGTGCTTCTGTCTCCAGCTAAGAGCAGCTATTCCCACCGTGGTCTGGTCACAGTGTCACCTGGTCACAGTGGTGCTTGCTTGCTTGGGCCCTCCTGCATTGCCACTCCACTTTGGATTAGGGTCCCTTGCCAGCCCGAGGGATCAGTTTCCTCCCCTGCTCCAAAGCCACAGGAACAAGGCCTTCCTCTAGGGAGGAGTACCAGGACCCCTGTGCACATGGAGCTCCACACTGGGCCCAGAATGGTGAAAAATAGCAGGGCGCCCCAGGGATCAACCTGTTCTCAGCAGTGGTGGACAAGCCTTCACCCCTGCCAGGAGGGCTGTGTGGAACCTGGCCAGCAAGTACACCTGGGCTTCACCTTCACTTGGGGAGTTCAGGGTTACAGTCTGCGCAAGAGGCTAATTTTAAAATTGGGGCAGGCAAAGGGAAGGGCTGTATTAAAATGGCTCAGCTGGATCCAGTTAAGGCTGAGTGCTGTGTTCTACAGTGGGCCGCCAGACTTCCTGTTTCTCACATTCCCTTCCACACCAGGAGTGTGCAGTCACGCGGGTGTGCATGATGGTGGGCAGGCCACTTTCTCTGGAGCTGTGCTCTTCAGATCTGTGCCACTCCCCCTGGATGCCAGGCTCTGTGGTGGTGTGCCTATGGCAGGGTGTCTGAGAGTGACTTTCTTTGTGTCCTGTGGTTAGGCACACGGCATCTGTGTAAGTTCTGAAACATCCCATCAAGATAACAGAATTTCAAAGAGCCGGGGCTGCTCATCTGACTACGCGGGCCATTGTGTTTCTGTTGGTAGACTGAGATGAAGTGGATTTTAGGGGATCTGCTCTCTTTATGAAGGTGGACAATATTTGTTATCCAGAGATAGGTGTGATAGAGGATATAGTTTAACACTTTGTTGCCACTGGTTTTTAAAATTAAAGTAGCTTCTCAGAAGCACTTCTTGTTAGGAGTGGCTCGACCCTGGGACCTGCTTCTCCCTGCTGAACCAGCATGCTGCTGCTGCTGCTTTCTCAGGTCATTCCAAGGACACTTGGGACTTGCTGGTGAGCTCATCCCATGCCGCCCGAGACGCTCGCAGAGCTCAGGCAGAATGGGCACTCGAGGTGCTCATCTGGCTGTGTGCACAGCTTCCAGAAATCCCCGTGTAGCATCACCAAGACCCGGTCTTGAGGTGCCCTTCCTGCTTTTCTGTGGCACTGTAGTGTGCTCACCGATCGTAAGTCCCCTGCTCCAGGTTGCATGGTGTGGGCATTGGTGGTCGCCAGGCTCAGGCTCCAGCTGAGTTTCCCCAGAGGTGTCTCCTGTCAGCTGAGCATTGCCTCCATCTCTTCCCGGGTGCTGTGGTGCCTATGGAAGTGCCTGTCACACCAAGAGCTGCCTCTGAGAGAATATCTAGCCTTTGTGCAGAGCACCTGTTGGGAAGGGTGTGTCCCAGAGTGGGGAGCTCAGCATGTAGCATGCAGCCCACCCAGGCTTCTTGACACAGTTTTGCCATTTGGCTTATGCCCAAATTACAAAATGTGTGTTATTATCCAAAAATGATACGGTCTTCCTTTTTTACATGGTCTGTTCCCCGTAGAATTTAGCATATTTCTAAAATATCTGTCTCCTCCGACTGTAGGTGTATTTTTGTCTTAATGTTTCTTAGCACCATAGGAGACTGAGCCCAGGCTGGTGCGTGGGAGGTGAGTGCCTACCACTGAGCTGCCCCCCAGCCCTCTAGCTCTCATTGTCAAGCAGGAGGTCCTGTTGGGCTGCATTAGAGCACTTACTTTAAAATTCAGCCTCGGGGCCAGGATGTGATCCTGACAGAGAGGCTGGATCTCGAGAGAAGGATCCCTATATCCCTGGCCATGTGCCATGGGGCCTGGCAGCCTGGCACTCATCACCTGGTGCAGAGGGCCCTGGCGCGAGTCCTGTGTTGAGCGCAGAAAGCGGGGGATGCAGGATCTCACTGTTCCGGAAGGAAGCAATGGCTCCAAGAACCAGTGCACAAAAGCTCCGGCACTTTGTTCTGGGGCCACAGAATGGGGCCAGTAGTAGCACCTCTTGTCACCACCCTGGAATAGTGGCAAATTACTGAGTTTTTTTAGAGCAGAATTGGGTGCTCTTGGCCCGAGGTGCAGAGAGAGCTGCGCACTCTAGAAAGAGTCCTGTTACTGTGTTCCAAGGTTTGGGTCTAATGGCCAGAAGAGTTCTTGTTTTCTTGAAAACTGAGCAGTAAAAGAAGAGTTAAATATTGATCATAATGCCAGGCATGGTGGCACTCACCTATACTCCAGTAACTCAGGAAGGTGAAGCAGGAGGAGCGCAAGTTCAAGGCATCCTCACCAACTTAGTGAGACCCTCTCTCAAGATAAAAATAGAAAATGGCTGAGGGTGTGGCTCAGTGGAAGAATATCCCTGGGTTTGATCCCCGATACTTAAAAGATAAAGGAACAATATCTGTCATACTTATTTTTGTAATTGTGGTAGAGAAAATGGGTAGTTTGGTTGTTGACACGTGATGGCGTGCATAGACGGGTGCCCTTACCTAGATGGGAAGTCAAGTAAATGGGTGTGCTCTGTGTGCTCTGTGTAGCTGTTCAGCCTGTACAAGTCACCATTTTGGAAAAGTCGCTGCCTGTGTTGGGGCACGCTTAGCAGCAAGTGACCCAGCTGCCTAGCTCCAAGGCCCACTGCAAAGCAGGGAAGTGGTTGATACCACCAGCACCACAGGGAGGAGTGGGCTGGCCGTGCCAGTGCCCTTCAACACGGGCCTTCTCCCCGAGAAAATTGGAGCTCTGGTGTTTCCACCTGGGGTGGTAGCACAGGTCAGGTGCCAGTTTGGTTCACGGAAGCCCAGTAGGAGAGGCAGCCAGGATGGCCAGAGGCCTGGGCCAGCACCCCTCTGGGTTGGTTCCACCTGTTCCTAATGTCTGGGACCGTGGTGTGCAGTGTCCTACCTCCACTGCCTTCTCCTTCCCAGAGCTGCATTCTCTCCTTGATCCTGGTCCCTGAAGCCCAGAGGGGCTGTCGCAGGGTGCCGTAGTCATTGCCTAGAGCAGCGCATGCCTGGCCCCAGGGCTGGGGACTACTCTGCCACCTGCTGTCTCATCAAAGTCACTGGCAAAGTGCCAAAGGCGTGTGACCTATTTAGTCCACGTCATGAAGGACACCTCCCAGGGAGTGACCCCAGGGAGGCTCACCCAAGAGTGATCTGCACTGCGCAGTGTGGCTTCCCCGAGCCATTAATTAGGTCGTAGCCGCTGTCCTGAGGAGGTTGCCTACGCAGGACTCCTCCCCTCGCTGCTGCCAGATTGGCTCCTGGGGCCTCCACGCCCTCCTGTCCAGCGCGCCCTCCTGTCCAGCGCGCCACTCGTCTACTGGCCTTGGTTTCCTCTGTTCATGAATGGCTCTCTTGTTTCAGTTCAGAAACCTTGGTGTTTGTTATTCTACCTGAGATCAAAACACTCACTGCTTTCTTGGTATAATCACTGTTAGCTAATTTAACGCCTATTATCCCCAGAAGCCTACTGGTGACCTCAGGAACTCTTTTTTTTAAATTTCCGCTGCAGCGTCTCAGGAAGGTAAACTGTGATTGTGCCTCTAGGGTGGAAGAAAAGGCCATGACTGTTGAAGGTTATTGACAGGCCAGTGTTTATCTTTAGCAATAAAATAGTTTATGAAATATTCTGCACATATTATTGCAGAAAGATAGCTGACTAAAGGTAACCTAGGAATTTAAAAATGACTTGAGCCCACTGCAGTGGCACATGCCTGTAATCCCAGCAACTCTGGAGGCTGAGGCAGGAGGATCACATGTTCAAGGCCAGCTTCAGCAACTCAGTGAGACCCTGTCATGAAATAAAACATTAAAAGGGGGCTGGAGTTGTGGCTCAGCGGTAGAGCACTTGCCTAGCATGTGCGAGGCCCTGGGTTCAATCCTCAGCATCACATAAAAATAAATAAATAAAGGTATTGTGTGCAGCTATAACTAAAAAATATTTTAAAAACCCCACACATTAAAAGGGTCGGGGGATGCAGCTCAGGGATGAATCACGCACCCCTGGCTTCAATCCCCAGTACCAAAAAAATATGAAAGTAAGTCAAGGAGGACACTGTGTGGCTCAGTGGTAGAGCTCGTGCATGGCCATGGGCTCCATCCCTGGCACCAAATTAAAGGGAGAAAGCCGACTCGGGAGTGTCCTGATGGCAAGCCCACACAGGGGCCCCTCCTCTCGGCTGGCCTGTTTCTAAGTGTCAGTGTAGGTGACCACATGAAGTCAGAGGGGTTTCTTCGTGCTTCTAGAGTACTAGCTCCAGTGTAGACATGTCACTTGAAGATGGCAGCATGGCGAGTCATGACACAGTCCCACCACCCCACATGCCTCCTCATGTCACCCTGTCCTGAGTTCTGGAGAGGAAGCCTACGGGCCAAACCAGAACCACCCAGGGACACACTCTGGCCAAGGCTGCAGAGCCGAATGGCAGTGTGCAGGAAAACCGGCGTCATCGCTCACTTGCTTTAGATCGCAACGTTTTTAGTGTTAAAATCTGTGGTGTTCTCCATTTCTAAAACTCTTCACCAAGCGTGGTTTCCTCTTCGTAGACATTTTTCTTCACTGTTTAGAGAATGGATAAGTGGATGTGAGGACTGCAGTGAAAGCCCCTGCCCACTGAGGAGACGGTGGCTCCATGGAATCAGGGGTCGCCTGCTGTTCCTCGCCCCGGTGTCCTCGGTGGCACGTGCAGCTGGCTGGGTGGATGTTGCTGATAGCATCAGGCTGCGGGGGACTGAGGGGAATGAGAATGTCTGCTGCTGCCCCTTTGAAGTGCTCAGAGAGGGCACTTGGCAGTTCGTTCACATGGGTGCTGATGGTGCCAGTCTGTCCTCAGTGTCTCCTTGTTCTGTTCGCAGGCATGAGTTGCTGGAGGAGGCCCGGCGGCAAGGCTTACCATTCGCGCAGTGGGACGGACCGACGGTGGTCGTGTGGCTGGAGGTGCGCTGGGAGTGGAGCCGAGGGCCTGTCCCAGGCAGGGGCAGCTGTGGTGCTCATCCCCTGCATTAACGCTCTGCCTTGCCCACTCTGTCTCCAGCTCTGGGTTGGGATGCCCGCCTGGTACGTGGCTGCCTGCCGAGCAAACGTGAAAAGCGGGGCCATCATGTCAGCCCTGTCCGACACCGAGATCCAGCGGGAGATTGGCATCAGCAACCCTCTGCACAGGTTGAAGCTGCGGCTGGCCATCCAGGAGATCATGTCGCTGACCAGCCCATCTGCCCCTCCCACGTCGAGAACGGTGCGTTTAGCGGGGTTCAAGGGAGGGTCCTCCTGTTCTCCGGGGAGAAGGAACCCTGCCCTCAGAGGTGCTTTCCAGTTAATAAGCACACTACCCAGGGTGGCTCTGATTCAGAGTTGCAGTGTTTAGATACCCCAGAGATTGCCATTAGGGAGCTGAGTGGTCCAAAGGAACTTGACCAAATGTTGGTTGTGAAAGCACAGCTAGAAAGGCCTCGTTTAAAAATAAACAAATATGAATCTATCAAAATTGAATCAGTCTAAGGGCTTTTGGGGAGGGAAAAATAATTAGCATTTTAAGTACATGCTTTATATAAAACTTGGAATTTCATTTTCTATTCCATAGTGGAAAGTAAATGATCAGCGTTTGCACTGTACAAAAGGACACTTGTGAAAAGCACATGGTGGGTGTGAGCGTTCTAAGGTGTTATCAGAGAACGCACATAGGGCAGTACCCAGTAATCCTGGGCTGTGCCCTCGAGCTCCTGCCCTGTGGGTGGAGGGCTAGCCGTGGACTGGTGCTGTGCTGCGTGCAGAAGGATTGGCCCCCTCATCCTCGTATCTGGCCCCCCCCCCCCCCCCCGTGCCCTGTGTGGGAGCAGCAGGCCTGGAGTGCTGCCGGGTTGCTGTGGCGCCCTGGCACTTCCTGGCTCCGCAGGCCGCCACTGACCCCAGCGCATGCGTGACTGAGAGTGGGCTGACCCTCCACAGACTGTCTCCCAGAATTCTTCACTCCCTGCTTTCTCCCATGGCAGCTAAGAGGCAGCGAGGGCATCCCCACCCTGTCACTCTGGCTCTTGGCCTACAAGTGTTTTCCCCTGTGGCTGGGGCCAGCGCTCAGGGCCCAGTACAGGTCGTGGCCTGTGGGTGTCTGACCGCCGTGATTGCTGCTCATGTGGTGGGGGGGTACGAGCAGAGTCCCCAAGCAGCGACCCCCTGGTTGAGGAGGTGAGAAGCCATTCTGCGGAGAGCATGGATGGTTGTTGGGTTCGGGGGCCGCCTCCTGATTGGCAGAGTTGAGATGTGGCACAGGGCTGCCCTGCCCTGTACTTCAGCCTACCCTGGAGAGAGGACCCCTGCCCAGAGCCCAGGAGCCAGACTTCTGATGAGCAGACTTCTAGCCCCAGCCTGACTTGAGGCCACAGTTCCTTTACAGAAAAATGTTGAGATACTTTTACTTGTCTCTGCCTTTTTTAAAATCAAAGACCTTTGGAAATGAGCTAAGGAGGCTTGTTCTTGCTCATGGCTGAGAGTGCTCGTCCTGGGGGAGCACTCTAACCAGATCAAGTCAGCTTGTACTCAGGAACAGGGACTAGAGTGCACAGCAGGCAGACTGCACTGCCAGTGCCAGCCCAGAAGTGGCCCTGAGGTACTCAGAGGGCCTGCAACGTGGCCTCCAGCTAGCCTGATGCCCTGCGCCTCGTAGTGCCCACCCTGGCCCCTTGGCTCCCTCTGGCTTCAGCCATTGGGCTGAGAGCAGCTGTGAGCCCTAGCAGCGAGGAGCCTTGGGAGAGCTGCAGCACAGCCTCCCGCTCTGTTGTCCCTTGTTAACTGTATCTACGTGGCACTTACGTTTTTTGGTGGGTGGAGGTTGGTGTAGGGTTTCCTTTCTTTCTTTTTCTTTTTCTTTTTTTTTAAATATTATTTATTTATTTATTAACAATACCTTTATTTACTTAGTTATTTTTATGTGGTGCTGAGGATCAAACCCAGTGCCTTATGCATGCTAGGCAAGCACTGTACCAGTGAGCCACAGTCCTAGCCCCTGGTGTAGGGTTTCTTTTGGGGTTCTGGGGTCAAACCCAGGGCCTTGCACACCCAGCATACAGTCTGCGTGGGAAGACTGTTGTGAGTACCTTGAGTCAGTCGTCACTAGGGGACTTCAGACTCGCCAGAAGTGGCAAGTGGGTCTTCCTTTGCCTGTATTTGGGTACTGTGGGGGGAGGTGCTGGCATCCAAGCTCAGGAAATCCTGTGCTGCATAGTGTTGCTGACCACGTGGGGCAGAGTGTGGTCATTCCTCAGTGGGAGGAGCTTGGGTGTGTGTCGTGCCAAACTTCTGTGGGCTTCTGAGCTGGAGCTATGCGAGGAGCCCCTGCTCGGCCCCTTCTCTGCCTGTGGCTTATGTGTGTGCCTCTCCTCTTTATCACGCTTCCCCCTGCCCTGGACGTGGCTGGTGCACTGGGTCGCCTCAGACCACAGGAAATGTCTGGTTGACACACGAGGAGATGGAGACCCTTGCTGCCACGCCACACACGGTCAGTCACACCCTGCAGCTCGCACCCCATGGTGCGCTTGCCGCTGAGTCCAGCTGATTTTTGCCTTTTTGTTGAAAACTAAAACTATCAAATTTATTTTGTATTTAATTGTTTCAGATAAGTATTCCTCTTAGGTTATTAGTTAAACGTGTAAAGTAGAATTTTGTGCTTTGTTTTAGATTTTTTTTCTGGAACTTAAAGCTGGTAGCCTCACTCTGCTTGGAGTGATTGTAATTTCTCTCTGCATTTGGAGAGACTGCAGTTTAGCACCGTGGATCGTCTGACCCCAGCTTGCTCCTTTGACGGCTGTGGTGCATGAGAGTCTGCTCCCTGCATGGCTGGTGTTGGTGTTGCGTGCTGCATGATGTGTGGTGCTGTGGACGTTTGCTCCCTCGTGCTGCACCCGCCCTGCAGAGCTGACGTGGCTCACCTCTACTAATGGTCATGTTCTTTTGCATTCCTAACCACGTGACGTCAGGAAGACGAGGAGGGAAGCTGGGCTCAGGTTGGAGCTTTTCTATGATACCTTCTTCGCTCTGTGTTGGAGTACGAAAACTCGTACAGTGTGCTTTTCCAGGGGTCTTAGCGTCTTAATCAACTAGTAGTGTTTTTAATGATCTGAAAACATTAATCAAGTGAAGCATAGGATTAAAGAGTGCGTCTCATGGACAATTTTGAATGTCCCTCCTGAGGAGCCGTGGAAGCTGAACCTGGGATCTTTCACACTCAGCCCTGCAGGTGGCTCCTGAGGTTGTGCACACCTAGCTCCATCCGGGGTAGCGCTAGTCAGACCAACTGGCAAGAAACCATGGGACACAGTACAAAACTCCAGCGCTGGCAAGGTGCCTCCTCCTCTCTGTTGGCATTTCACTAAGAATATCCTAACACTGTAGGTTTAAAGATTTTATTGATGATCTCAGAAATAAAGCCTCTTGGTCTGGGGGTGTAGCTCAGTGGAAGAATACTTGCCTAGCGTTGGCAAGGTCCTGGATTTGATCTGCAGTACCAAAAAAAAGGAATAGAAATGAGCGCGAGCTGTTTCCTCCTCTGGTACTTAGGAAATATAACCAGTGACGCTGGATGCTCCAGCCATGCCTGTCGTCCCAGTGACTCGGGAGGCTGAGGCAGGAGGATAGCGAGTTCCCGGCCAGCCTGGGCAACTAGCGAGACCTTGTCTCAAAATAAAAAATAAAGAGGGCTGGGATGTAGCTCAGTGGTTGAGCACCCGCGGGTTCCATCTGCAGTGTGCATGTACGTGTGTATAGATGGACGTGGAAAGAGGGAGGTAGGAGAAGAGCACCCCGCTATCCCACTTTTCGTCCCTCTTACACCAAGGAGGAGTGGCTGTGGACGCTGGGTTTCACCACCCTGGGCTAGGGGTCTGTGGCTCCCTCCAGGCATAACCTCATTAATTATCATTTAGGCCTTTTGTGGGACCAATAAGGACTATCAGTGGATTAAATAGGACTCATTTCTTAATTGCTTAAATTTCAGGGCATTTTACGGGATGACACTGAACACTATCAGCAGTTGAATGTGAAATTGCCAGCATCAGAGACATGCAGGAGACATTAAATAGCTTGACACGTACCCTTGGCCATGGAACCATGACTAGGGACTGTGCAGGTGCAGGGTGGCCCACCATGCTGTGGCTGGCCTCTGCTGGTGTCACTTTACTCCAGGCCAGGGCAGGCACACAGCCTGCTCTCCCTGCTGCCCTGCAGTGGCAGCTGCTTGTTCTGTTTCGTTTTGGTGCTGGGGATTATACCCAGGGGTGCTCTACCACTGAGCTGTGTCCCTGCCCTTTTTATTTTTTATTTTGAGACAGGGTCTCACTAAGTTGCTGAGACCGGCCTCCAACTTGCAATCCTCCTACCTCAGCCTCCTGAGTCACTGGGATTACAGGCATCATCAGCTCTTAGCCAAGAGGAGATGTAAACTGCCCCTGGACCCTCAGGGAGGAAGCACCGAGGCGCTTGCACTTAACAGATAGGAGAGTGCTGCTGTGTGGACACTGCCAGCTGCCAGGAGCCTCCATGAGCAGGACCAGCACAGAGCTCCATCTCGCTGAGCACAGCTGGGCCTGAGGGTGTGAGTGCACACTGTGTGGGGGTGCTCTGACGTGAGCCCCTTCTTGCTGCCGGCAGTTCCAGTACAGCCATGCAGACTGTGAAGAGTATGTGCTACGAGACCAGAGACCGTGGCTCCTGTGGGTTCTGCTTCCATGTATTGCCATGGTTTGGTGTTTTGGTTGGTTGGTTGGTTGGTTTATTTTGGGGTACCAGGGTTTGAACTCAGGGGCGCTTGACCACTGAGCCACATCCCCAGCCCCATTTTGAATTTTATTTAGAGACAGGGTCTCACTGGGTTGCTTAATACCTTGCTGTTGCTGAGGCTGCCTTTGAACCCGCAATCCTCCTGCCTCACCCTCCTGAGCTGCTGGGATTACAGGTGTGCACCACTGTGCCCAGCTTGGTTTGTTTTTGGTTTTTTTTTTTTTTTTTTTGGAGACAAGGTCTTGCTGAGTTGCAGGGGCTGGCCTCAAACTTGTGATCTTCCTGCCTCATCCTCCTGAGTTTCTGGGATTGCAGGCGTGGGCCCAGCTTTACAATTCTGTAGTAGACATTTTCTTTACTTTTTCTGCCCATTCAAGAATACATAGCCTGCAGAGCAGAAGACGGCCTCCAGCCTCCATGCTGTGAGCAGTAGGCCCAGGAGGAGGGTGGAGAGAGTGAACTGGTGGTGAGACCACAGTGTGCCTGTCACCTCACTCCCAGTTGTTCAGAGGAGCATTGTTTCCTGTTGGAATTTGAGTCGCTCCTTCCAGCTTGACTGGAACAAATATCACATTGGATGGACGTGGTGGTGGTGTGTGCGCCTGCAGGGTTGCTGTGAAGGTGACCTGTCTTGGCTGGAGGGCACCCGGGCTTTCCCTGCTGTGTATGTGCAGTTATGTTTGTTTTTCATTGTACAAACCTCACACGCGTTCGATTCATCTGAGAATTTTACAGAGTTGAATGCCATTACAGATGATGTGTGAGAAGCTCAGTTTCAACTTCACTGCTAGTTTTCAAAACACTTCCCCCTCGCTCTCTCTTCTCTCCTTTCCCTCCTTCCCTCTCTCGCCCGAGCCACTGTATGACTGAACCACATCCCCAGCCCTTTTTATTTTATCTTGAAACAGGGTCTCACATAGTTGCCCAGGTGGGACTTGAACTTGGGATCCTTCTGTCTCCGCCTGCCAAGTTGCTGGCCCTGAAGGGATAGCCATGATGCCCAGCCTAGAAATACGGTTCACTCTCACGCATCGGCCTCGCACCCTGGAGCTCTGCTCAGTGCGCGTGTCGGCTCTGACAGCTGATTCATAGGTCCTTCCTGTCCTGTCCTCTGTAAGGACTTGGTCTCTGCCCAGCAGTGTGCTCTCTCATTCTTTCCTTGCTCTGTGCGGTGGCCAGGCCTCCAGGGCAGCGCTACTTGGAGCTGGTAGGATGGGCGCCACTGCCTGCTTGCTGCTCCCCTGAGGGGAGGCCAGCTGTGGACGTCTGCGGCTGCCTGGCCTCAGGTCACGGCAGTCTCCGTCATCCCTACCTTGCTGTGCTACACCTCTTTATTTTTATTTTGAGACAGGGCCTCAGTTGCTGAGGCTGGCCTTGAACTTGCCATCCTCCTGCCCCAGCCTCCCAAGTTGCTAGGATTGCACACGCGCACCACCACACTGAATGGTTTTCTTTTCCAATCTCTTCATGTAGGGTAAACTTCATTGATTTTTTTTTTTTTTTTTGTGCCCTCCAAATGTTGAACTAATCTTTGTGCCTGGAATAATGAACCCCATTAGTCAAAATATCTTATTTTTTAAATATTTTATTGACTTGCTAATATTTTGTTAGGGATTCTTACATGATTGTTTAGTGTTAATTTTCAGCTATTTGGGCAGTTTCTAGCTATCTGCCTCCTTCCTCCACCTCCAGGTGGCTGGCACCGCAGCAGCACCACTGCATCTGACCTGCTGAATTCTGATTTATTTTATTAAGGTCAGAGGACACCCTTTGTGTGATTCCTGCTTCTAAATATGGTGAGAGGCAGTGCACCTCAGTGGTGGGCACGTGCGCGGCATGCCCGTGCCCAGGGTTCAGTCCCCAGCACCATCTGAGGAGGGCTCCTGCTGCACCGGGCCTGGCACACAGCTCTCGCCCTGCTGCTCCGTGGGGCAGAGGTTGCTGGGGCCCAGCAGCTCCAGGCTGGGCTGTGCTGTGCCAGTCTGGTGTCTTCATCCCTTGGCACTGAGGAGCCAGTGAGCTTATGCCGCTGCCCGACTCAAGCCCAGCAGCTTGGAAGGACCGTGGGGAGGAGGAGAGGAGAGGGCTCTGTGAGGTGCGACCAGAGCAGGGGGTGACATGCGTCCTTCGGAGCACTTCCTTTCCGTTACCGTCTTCTCCAACCAGTGATTGAGAGAAGAGTGTCGATGTCTTCTGACTATAATTGTGTATTTGTCCCGTTCAGTCCTGTTAGTTATTGGTTTATTTCTTTTTTAAAACTATTTTTTACTTTTTAGCTGCAGTTGGACACAATACCTTTATTTTATTTATTTTTATGTAGTGCTGAGGATGGAACCCAGGGCCTCACACGAGAGATGAGCATGAGCCACAACCCAGCCCCTTAAAACTATTTTCACACTTACTTCTCCGGATTTTGAAATACACAGATGTTTTGCTTAGGAAAGAAAAGGGTTGAAAAATAAAGCTAGAACCAAGCAGGGGTAGTGGCACTGCCATCGGGGAGGGAGACACAGGATCGCAAGTTCAGGGCCAGCTGGGCAACATAGTAAGGCTCTGCCCCGAAATGGAAAAGCAAAAGGGCCAAGGATGCAGGGTTCAGTTTCCACCAAGACCAAAGCCCGCCGCCTGCCCGAGGTGTCCTAGCGAGCAGGGCTGCTGTCCTTCAAGCTTGTTCATGAGTCGTTACCTCCGCCCCATGGGGCTGCTGTAGGGCAGCTGCTCAGGGGACACTGCTAGGCCGTCACCATTTTAGTGTGATTTGGTAAAGAAGTTAAATTTTTATTATAAATGAGTTAAATTTTTAATTTTTGTATGAAATTTTACTAGCATATTTTAAATGTGGGAACACGTCAAGTTATTTAGAAATTATAGAGCAGTTTTGCCCTTAGTTTAGCTTTCAAAAATATGTAGCAGTGAGAAATCCAACCTCCTATCATCCACTCGTTATGAACAGACGCTCGCATATGGGGACATGAACCACGAGTGGATCGGCAACGAGTGGCTGCCCAGCCTGGGCCTCCCTCAGTACCGCAGCTACTTCATGGAGTGCCTGGTGGATGCCAGGATGCTGGACCACCTGACCAAGAAGGACCTGCGGGGGCAGCTGAAGATGGTAGACAGCTTTCACAGGTAAGCGGCACCACGGGCCCACTCCCAGCCCAGACTTGACGGCCACTGTCTCCTGATCTCTGCTGTTGTTGGTCACTAGGAACAGCTTCCAGTGTGGAATCATGTGCCTGCGAAGATTGAATTATGACCGGAAAGAACTGGAGAGGAAGAGGGAGGAGAGTCAGAATGAAATAAAAGGTGAGTATTTGTGCCCAGAGGATGAAGTGTATGGGCTTGGATACCCCTGTGGCCCATACAGCAGCCTCAGTGATGAAAAAAATCAAGGGCAAGAACTTAAAAAAAAGACTGGGACTCAGCAGCAGGCACTGGCCAAGCATGCTCCAGGCCCTGGGCGCCATCTCCAGCACCCAGAGGAGGGCAGGGAAGGCTTCAGGTGGAGACGGCTGTGCCGGCCTCACCCAGGAGAGAATGGCGAATGCCAGTCCCTGGAGAGCACTGGTGCCTGCATGAGTCTGAGCCACATACCTGGGGCTGCTTTTCTCCTGGGACTTCAGAGGTCTGAGCCACATCCCCGGTCCTTCTTATTTTATTATTTTGAGACAGGGTCTTGCTAAGTTGCTGAGACTAGCCTTGAATTTGCCATCCTCCTGCCTTAGCCTCCTGAGTCACTGGGATCAGAGGCGTGCGCCACCACACCCAGCTGGTTTTCCTCCTATTGCCTATGCCAAATGTGCTGCTGCTCAGCAGTGCTGTCCCCCCACCCCACCCCGTGCTGCGTCACTGGGGTGAAGTGTGAGGCACCAGTGCTCTGGGGTTCGCCCAGGGCCACATGCAGAAGCACCAACTGCACCTGCAGCTCTGCTCCCACAGAGCATGAGGCCCTGAGCAGCCTTCAGCCTGTCGGGGAAAGGAGTCAGGTCCATCAGCCGGAAACGGGCTGTAGCCCAGGAGGCCCTGACTGCCCGTGGAGCCAGGAGGCCACTGATCCCAGCAGTGGTGGTGGGAGGGAGCCAGCCACCCTGGAGAGCGGCAGCCCCCGCACTGCTCTAGGCCTCCATGCCATCTCTGCGGCCCTGCAACGGCCTTGTGCATCCCTGGTTCTCCCTGAGAGAGAAGCTAAAGTGCAGTTGGAGGAGGCCATTTGGATGCCACTTGCTCACAGTTGTGTCAGCACAAGTCTTGGGAAAGACCACAGGTTGGCGTTGGCACCGACAGGTACGCGCGGCCTTGTATCCAGGTGGCGAGAAGCGGACACAGTCCTCTGCTGTGTTCTTTGTGTCCCTTCTGCATCCCTTCACAGTTAACAAGAACGGCCTTTGGAAGTGGTTGGTGAGCATCTGAGTGGATTTCTAATCGAGCAGATTTTGTAATTTAATTTGCACAAGCTGTCCAAAGTCTTTAAGATGCTGGGTGGTGTCTTTATGTCTCTCTCTTTAAAGTGGGAAAAATGTTTAGGATATTTACCATGAGTGGAAACTTCTAGTCCAGAAGCTGTTTGTGCTGAAGTGAGTGAGGTGTCCAGGTGGTCATAGGGCTGGGGGTCTGTGTGTGAAACGTTGGTCCGTGCTGGGGCCTGCTGGGGCCTGTGCTGTCTGGCCTCGCTCTGATCTGCAGAAGGAGCTTCTTCCTGTTGTGCTCAAGAGGAGCTCCGACGGGAGCCCTCTCCTGGGGAGTCTCAGTGCCAGGCGTGGCAGTCCTCAGCGTTTCAGGGGTGTGGTGAAGAGGCTCTCTGAAGCCATAGTCACAGGGTTACTCTTTTGCAGATGTGCTTGTTTGGAGCAACGATCGAGTGATTCGCTGGATCTTGTCAATTGGTCTTAAAGAATATGCAAACAATCTCATAGAGAGCGGCGTTCACGGGGCACTTCTTGCTTTGGATGAGACCTTTGATTTCAACGCACTGGCACTGTTGTTGCAGATCCCAACCCAGAACCCCCAGGTATGCCAGGCCCTGGCCACGCCCCACCCACTCAGGCAGTGTTCAGTTGTTCATGGTGGAGAAGAAGGTGACCTCAGCCACTAGTGCTCTCTCTCTCCTATCACTATCCCTCACCCAGTGGTTCAAAATCAGCAGATGCTTTATTAATATTTTTGTTTTTCATCCTTCCATTTTCTGATGCAAGCATTAGATTCTTGAAGTAAACAAAAGAAGATTGTTTCATGGTAGGGCTGGGAGTGTAGCTCAGTGGTAGAGCACTTGTCTGGCATATGAGGCACTGGGTTTGATCCTCAGCTCCACATAAAAGCAAATAAATAAAATAAAGGTATCATGTCCATCTACAGCTAAAGAAAAAAAAAAAGAATATTTTATTGTAGTTCTGCTTGTCAACGCAGAGATACACGCAGTTGTTACATCACAGAGAAATATCTGGGTATGCCTCCTGGAGGTCTTTTGACCTTTGCCAGTCTTTTTGACTCATGAGCCCATTTGTGATGTTTGTGTTCTACAGAACGTCGAATGCTTTTGTCAGTCGCCTGACCAGTGCACACAGCACACTTCCTGTGCACTTCCAGGAGGTGACAGGTCCCTCCCTCTGCCCTGACAAAAGCCCTGATGCTAAACATTATCATGGCTCCGGGTTTCCAGGAGTTCAGTTGAGTTTTCGAGTCTCAGTTTCAAAGATAATTGTAATATGCAAACCTTCTTAAAACTAGAATGATGAGAGTTTTGGTGGTGGTTTTGTTATTTCAGGCTCGAGCTGTCTTAGAAAGAGAGTTTAACAACCTTTTGGTCATGGGGACCGACAGAAGGTTTGATGAGGTAAGTTTTCAGTTGTACAGTGTGTGGTGGGGCTGGGGTGGAACCCAGGAGCACTGTATCACTGAGCCACATCCCCAGCCCTTTTTCTCTTTTGAGACAGTGACTTGCTAAGTTGCTTAGGGTCTCACTTAATGGGTGAGGCTGGCTTTGAACTCAGGATCCTCCTGCCTCAGCTTCCCAAGTTGCTGGGATTCTGCACCCGGCTTCACAAAACAGTCTTGTTTTCATTTTTACTATTTTTGATACTCCTCAAAAATGGTTTTCACATCATAAAACTGGTTGCAATCTAGGAATGTAACCTATAAGTTGTGTTTCAAGGACAACTGGATCTCCCACCCCAGTCCAGAGTCCTGTGCTTTGCTGTGCATGGAGGCACGTTTCAGGAGTATATCAACGCCCAATGTGAATATCCTCTCACACAGCCGCGGCTCGTTCATTCCCACGTTAGGTGCTCCTCACTGGGCCTTAGGGAGAGCTCAGTGGGGTGGGGGAGAAGCCACCTCCTGTGACGACGAGGCTGGTCAGCAGTGGCCTGGCGTCAGGCGGGGCTCTCTTTACGATGAATCAAGGTGCACCCCACAGCTGGAGAGTGACGTCGCACACAGGCAGTGCAGTGGGAGCAGCACGTCCCCTGGGAGCTCAGGGCACGCCCCAGGAAGGGGTGTGCTGCATGGGGACCAGGACACATGCACAGGTCCCACTTTCCTCCCAAAGACAGTCACTCTGCCAGCCGCAACTGTCCTTTATTTGTGTGTTTATTTATTCATTCAGGCAGGTGGGCAGATACAAAGGTAGGTGCGGGGGACTGGACCTGGGACACTGTACCCCTGCGCTACATCTCCAGCCCTTTTCATGTTTTTATTCACCTTCTATTTTGAGATAGGGTCTGGCTAAGATGCCCAGGGTCTTGCTGAGTTGCTGAGGCTGGCCTGGAACTTGTGAGCCTCCTGCTTCAGCCTGCGGGACGGCTGGATCCCGGCTGTGCTGCCTCGCCCCCCTGTGCTTTCACTTAGAAACGAAGCTTGTTTTTGGTCACAGGATGATGACAAAAGCTTCAGGAGAGCACCTTCGTGGAGGAAGAAGTTAAGACCAAAGGACGTCCGGGGCTTGGCGGCCGGGTCAGCAGAGACGCTTCCGGCCAACTTCCGGGTTACTTCTTCTATGTCCTCCCCCTCTATGCAGCCAAAGAAGATGCAGCTGGACGGTAGGTGGTGGGCCGCGTGACCCACCACTCGCTGGAGCATGAGCATCCCTCTTACCTAGAATGGCCATCTCGTGTGCTACCAGACGTTTAAGTGTGGCTGCATGCCCAGATGTCAGTGTTTTAAAATCAGCCCTAACAAGCGTTCATAAAAGTTCAGCAACAATAGAGGATTTTTAAGAACATCTTGTCTGGTTGAATCTGAGCATATTCTCTCAACTAATAAATTGAAGCCCCGGTGGTGTGCTCAGGGCTGTGGCTGCCGTCTTGACGTGGCATGTGGGTGTGGCAGGCAGCCCTGGAAGCAAGCTCTTGAGATCGCACTGTGGCCGCTTTCAGACCACAGTGTTCACTTGTCTCCACGCTGGGAAAAACGGTGGAGTGATTTTAAACCTGACAGAGTTTTCAGTGTCTGCAAGCCCCGCCTCTACTGCCTTCTGCCCACCACCATGGCCTTTCTGTGTAAGCCCACGTGTGCCTGTCAGGAAAGGGCTGCCAAGGAGACGGGACCCTGCTGGAGGCTGGGTGGAGCCAAGCTGGCCAGCCCCAGGCTTCCCAGAGAGGCCTGGGCTGCTCCCTGGGGTGGCCTCTCTGGCCCCAGGACTCAGCTGGTGTGTGGCTGGGAGGTTCCTGGGAAGGCCCTGCTCTGACCTGGGCTGACTAATGGGAGGCGGTGCGGAGAGGAGAGCCACCCTAGGGTTGAGCCCAGTTCCACTGCTCGGAGGTCACGACCTTGGCAGCATTTAGCTGTGCCCTGCTTCAGCTTCCCTGTCTGTGAAACGGGTGTCCCATGGATTCTGCTCACGGAGGCATGGCTGACTGCACGAGTCGGGTCATTGGCAGCCCCTTTACGGGCGCGGGCTTCGTTTGCTCTGTTTCTTGGTGCAGACGATGGGCTGTGGAGAGCAAGTGGCTCTCAGAATGTCCTTTTGGGGTTCAGTGTCTTCTGCCATTAGCACCTCCCACAAGGAGGTTTTGCTCTCACGTCATACGTACACATCAGGGAAAAGCACGTATATAGGAAGTTTTATTAGCTGGACACTCTTGGTGAGAATGGCTTAGCACAGCATTTTTGGTAAAAGCTGGATTTTCTTTTGCCGGAGTTTAGTAATATACTTAAAGGGCAAAATCCAGTGTGTGTTTTAACTGGCAGCTTTCGGAGGATGAGCATCTTTCTTCTGAGGAGCATGCGGATGACTAACCCATGCCCACTGTGTCATGGCCCTTGGCTGCTGGTCTATCCAGTAGGGACAGTCCCTATGGGCGCTGGGCCTGTGTTCTCATTGTACATTTCCTCCTCACGCTGCATTTCTTCTGTTAAATGTTAAGTGCAACAATAAGAACAAGAGTTTAAACTGACTAGAAATAAACCGAGGAGACTTTGTCTCCCAGAAACACTGAAGGTGTTGCAGCTGGTGAGTTGGGTGGCTTACTGACTGGGGAGGGAGAGCAGGGGCCACTCCAGCAGCTTTCCTGGGCTCGAGATCCGGACGCACAGAGATAGCCAGTCCCATCAACCCATGGCAAGATGTTGCTCAAAGTGGTCCCCATATACCTGAGGGAAACCAGAAACTGCAGCTGGGGCAGCCGTACCTGCTCTAGGTGTCCTACCTGCCTTATGGTTTGCGAGGGGCTGGGCTCACCCCTGGGGCCTCAGGGTACGTTTCTTAAACAAGAACTCAGCTCTGTGGTCTCCATCGCTTCTAGTTGAAACACACTGGAGTAAGAGAAGTCATTGTCCTAGCCTGCGCCCTGGCTGGACACCCCTGGACCTGCTCTTTACCTCTGACCCATCCCATGAGCAGCGAGTGCCGGGCAGCAGGTTCCACCCCTGTCCTGGGTGGAGTTGGTCCCTTTCTGGCAGCCCTGTCCCAGGGCAGGGGCCATCCCACAGGAACAGGTGCTGGTGCACCTCATAGGGTTCTTGGAGGTTCAGTGCTAGGGCCAAAGGAAAGGTCTGTTTAACCGTAAATGCAGAGATTGAGGAGGAGCCAAGTGACTGCTTTAAGTGGTTGTCCTTTACTTATGCACATGTGTGTTTTGGAGTCATTTCTGTGTGCATAGTGCGCCCTTGCTGTTGTAGAGCAGGTGCCAGTGTCCTCGGGCTCCTGGGAGGTGGGAGGGACCCTCTTGAGCCCCCTGGTGCTCTTGCCCTGGCCGTCTCCCCACTCCAGCAGGCTCCCTCAGCTCCCGGGAGGCCCCACCCTAGGCGAGGAGATGTGCCCTGTGTGAGGTCTCAAAACTAACTGCACGCTGTGTTTGCACGCTTCCTGCTGTGGTGGTCGGAGCAGGCAGTGTATCGGGAGCACAGAGGTTGGATTCTGCTACAGTCAGGACTTACTCCTGCTGAAGCCTCCTCCGGTGAGTAGAGAGCAGCACCGTCCCCGGGAATGTTCCGGGCACACATTGGCAGGCCTGGAGCTCAATGCCAGGCGAGGCTGTGGGCACTGGTACTTGAGAGCCAATTCTGCTGCTGTGGAAGTACACCTGTCAGGTGGCTCTGGTGCTGCGCCTGTCAGGAGGAGGGCGCTGTGACCTCGTCCCTCCTCACGCCTGCGCGCAGGGGCCTGCTGGTGGGGAGCACATCCTCGGGAGCGGGCCAGAGCCCAGTTGGGAATGCGCCTCGTGAGGCTGCTGCATCGAGTGACACCAGAGCCGTCCGCCTAAAGGTTGACTTTGAAGCACAGAGCCACGTCTCTGGGCCTGCTCTGGTGACTGGGATGTGTCTGTGCGGGGGGTCCTGTCCCACAGGTCCAGGGTGCTGCTGGCCTCAGCCTGCCCCGTGAGAGCTCTCGCAGGGGGAGCTGCCTGCTTTGCTCCGCTGGGCATCTTAGCTGGATTTGGGTTGGCTTTGGGTCTTGCTTGCTTAGTTGGTGCCTTCTTTGCATGCCCTCGGGGACAGTGCAGACCCTGGTGCGCTCATAGTGATGCTCGGGCCGGGCAGGGGTGGCAGGGGCGGGACTGCAGGAGGGCGCGTGCTGAGCGCGGCCTCTGTTCTCTCTTGCAGTGTACCCGCACTACTTCTACAGATGACCCAGCCTTCTGAATCCAGCAGACGACAGTTTAGAATTCAATGGATCTTTAATCTGTTGATACTCCTTATATGGACCCTAAGATATTTTATTACAGAGTTTTTAACTAGTGAAAAATTCAAGAATATCATAGAGAAAATATTTTAGAATTTACTGTTTCTTATATTTATGTGAACTCCGCTCCTCCTGGCGTAGTTACTGCTTCCCCCCGGGTCCAGACTCTGGGTGCCTTCCCGTTCGTGGCTTATCCTAATGGCAGTCCTTCACGTGAATGTACTGTAATGCTTGTATGTATTGATCCTATGAACAAATGTAGGGCTTTTGTAAATTATGCACTTATTGTAATTATACTGTTTAATTTTTTAATGATAAACCAGGACAGAGAGAAGGATTTTACTGCGTTTATAAAATCAACGTGACACAGCTGTGTCATAGCATCATCCTTTACCAGCTCACACAATCATTTTGAAATAAGCAGACTTCATTTCAAGCGATTACTGTTGGATTTTAATGACCAACCTTAACTATACTTTTTCTATCAAGAAATCTCAGCTTCTGATAAACTTGGGGCTGAAGGGTTGAGAACACTGTGGAAGTCCCCAGCCCTGGCTCAGCTTCCCCGCCCAGTCTCTGGACTTGAAGGCTTGCCCTGGCACTGACTGCAGCTGGGAGCCACAGGGAGCCGCTCAGCGGGACCTGGGGCCTGGGGCACCTCCGTCCAGGCAGCAGGTGGGGGCGCCCTCCAGCTGCTCTTGAGGACCAATCCAGCACTGTGGCTCGCTGGCTCCCAGAGGTGGTCTCCTGGCGAGGGCGAGGGCGAGGGCGAGGGCAGGGCTCCTGAAACCGCGTGCAACTCTAACAAAGGCCTTATTTTTCTTGTGTAAATCTTGTTTTTACATATGTTTGTACACATGTTTAAAGAATGAACCTCGTGGTGCATTTTTAGACTTGGATGGTGTAGCCATTTTGCATTGTCTGAGTAGCAGATGTAACTTACTTTTTAAACGGCACATTAAAAGCCAGCCCGGAGAGTCAGATCATGGTGTTATTTATTAGCAGCTGATGTGCAGATGGAGGGCGCTGTCTCTTTACATTTGGCTTCTGCTTTTGATTCACTTGTACAATTCATTGTTACTGTTGTGTTTTTCTATTAATCTTTTGTGGACTTCCTGATTATGTAACAAAGTATGTACAGTCTACTTTTGAACTATTTTTATCACAGTATTATTTATTGCTTTCTTTCAATAAAGTACTGAAGCATTTTCCACTGCCAGTGAGGAATGCTGGGAGTAAGCCGTCATCACGCTGAAAACGGGCTGTGGCAGTGTCGCCATCTGAAAGGGACACTGAAGGCCAGAAGAGGGCAGTGGAGGAGCGGGTGTCATCCCACAAGAGCATCCTGACATGCGCGGAGAGTCCCCAGTGTCCTGTCCAGCCGCTGCCTCTGCTCTCCCACCCACACCCACTGCCTCATCTCTGGCACCCTTCCAGATGCGTGGGTGCTGGGCACCAGGACGCCTGCTGCCCTGGGGGCTCACACGGGTCCTGAGTCACGGAGCAGCCCAGTGAGGCAGAGGGAGCCAGGCTCCTGGGAGGGACTGTGCGGGGGTGCTGAGAGGCTACTCAGTGGCCAACCGGGCAGCCAGAGCAAGTGCCTGTGCGGCCGGGGATGGCATCACATCTGGGGGTGGCACGGCCAGCACTGCTGGTGTCTGCCCCGCTGAGGCCAATGGGCTTTCCCGGAGGGCACCATGCCGTCTTGGGACAGAGGTACCTGGCTCGTCTCTGTTGGGGCAGAGCTGACCGGAGTCTGTGTCCTGTCTGGGGCCTGTGTGCACTGGCCCGGTGTTCAGGACCTGTGGTCTCTGGCTGGGCTCCGTGCTGCACCTGCCCACGGCAGCGTCGGCTATGCTGGCTTTGGGCCTTCCCGAGGACGCCGGGCTTGCACTGCTCTGCTGTGTCCCCCGGCAGCTGCCGCTGCTCACTCACCCACCACGTGGCCCATCAGCTGTCCCGTGGCCTAGGGGCCCTGTGCTCAGCTGAGTGCACTGCTGCCACGCGTGGCCGCCTGCTGCCCAGGGTGGTTGTGGGCCTCTCCCCAGTCAGGTTTCCATGGTGGTGGGGGAGCCTCTCTTCCCTCATCCCTCCTCCAGGCAGTGGGTGGACGGGTGTGGTCACTGCTGCTATTCTGGACACCCACATGCGACTTACTGCACTTCCAAATGTCTCAAATACTTCTGTCTCCTCGTTTCCTGGGCTCCTTCCTTGGTGAGAATGAGAAGCCTCTTCGTTCCCTGGACTCAAAGCGCGAGCCTTTCCAAGTACAGCTGTGCCCGTATTCACAGAGTACTGTCCTCAGACCCGGGCACCAGGGTCCACAGCTGCTCGAGTTTCCCGGGGAACCTCCCTGTGCACGCTGTCCGGCGTGCCGAGTCCTCTCAGGAGCTCTGTGCAGTGAGGTGTTTCCTGTGTCATCAGGTGTGATGAGAAAGTGCGCACACTTGAACGTTCTCGAGATGCTCAAACCTGTGATGCGGAGCCATGATACAGAGGGCTGCATCGCCCAGGGCTGGCTCACACAGACCCAGCACAGTCACCGTGGGAGGAGGAGGCAGGACCATCGCGGGGGCTCTAAGGCAGGGCCCTCCCGCCTCCTACAGCTTCGGGGGGTTCCAAGCATTCCTCCACTCTGGGTCACAGCACTGTGGCCTCTGCTCCGCCTGCCTCGGGGTCTCCTCTAAATGTCTTCCCTCTACTTCCTGTGGGGGCACTTCTTCTGGCCCACTCATACAGTTCATTCAGGGAGGTCTCATTTCAAGATCCAGACTTAACATCCACACAGACCCCTTTTCCAAATAAGGTCACATTTGCAGGTTCAGGATTTGGTCATTGACGTGTCTTTTGAGGACCCCCTTCTGCTCTTCACTGTTTCTGGTAAAGATGGCTCACCCTGCCCTGCCCCAGCACCTTGTGGGATCAGAGGCCACTGATATCACGTAAAGGCAAAGTAGGCCGAGAGGAATGCCCTCAGTGGCCCACAGTGCTGCTGGAGAGCACCCCTGGGCTGGAGGAGGGAGCTTCCAGACCCTGCTGAGGGGCGAGGTGAGGAGAGGCCACTAAGACTGACCCAGGGGACCAGCAAGAAAACAGAGGACATTGTAAAATAAAACAGCACTTGGCTCTTGGGACCATCTGGAGTGAGCGTGTGAAGCCTCCCTGCAGATCCGGGCCCCCTGTTCCCGTGCAGCAGCAGCCCTGGGCCCACTTGGTGAGCGCCTGCTGTGTGCCACGTGTTTCAGGTGCTGGGTGACTGCCCTTCCAGGAAAGGGTAAGATTCCAGATTCCATCCAGGTGCAGCCCAGGACTTTGTGCTGTTGGGGAGGGACTGGGTGGAGGAGCTGCCCGGGGAGACCAGCTCCCGGAGTGTCTTCACACTCAAGTGGCCTGCACAACCACTCAGGTAACACTGATGCCGTGCCCAGGACTCGGGGCCCTGGTTGGTGCTCACTGCCCTGTGTCAGGACGAGCTCCTTTTTCCATCTGACCTCTCAGGCAGCAAATCCTGTGCCTTGACCCTGATGGAATAGGTCTCACTGTTCACCTTCCCTTCCAAAGGAGCCAACAGAAACCAGTCCTTGACTCTTTCTTTTTTTTCTTTCAATACCCAAAAATTGAACCCAGGAGCACCCACTGACGACTCACATCAACAGCCAGCCCTTTTAAAAATTTTTTATTTATTCTAATCAGTTATACATGACAGCAGAATGCTCTTCGATTCATGGTACACAAAATAGAGCCCAGTTTTTCACTTCTTTGGTTGTACAGGACGTAAGGTCACACCATTCATGCAATCACACATGTACCTCATTCCACCGCCTTTCCTATCCCCATGCCCCCTCCCCTCCCTCTTGCCCAATTCAAACTTCCTCCACTATCCCATGCCATCCCCCCACTATGGATTAGTATCCATTTATCAGAGAAAACATTAGGCCTTTGATTTGGGGGGATTGGCTTATTTTGCTTAGCATGATATTCTCCAATTCCATCCATTTACCTGCAGATGCCATGATTTTAGTCTTATTGTCGAGTAATATTCCATTGTGTATATATGCCACGTTTGTTTTTTTTTTAAATCCATCTACTGAAGGGCATCCAGGTTGGTTCCACAGTTTAGCTATTGTGAATTGAGCTGCTATAAACATTGATGTGGCTGAGTCCCTCTAGTGGGGCTGATTTTAAGTCCTTTGGGTATAGACTGAGGAGTGGGATAGCTGGGGCAAATGGTGGTTCCGTTCCAAGTGTTTAAAGCAATCTCCGTACTGCTTTCCAGATTGGTTGCACAATTTGCAGGCCCACCACCAATGTATGCGTGTACCCCAACCCTGTTTGAGACAGTCTGGCCAAGTTGCCAGGCTGACCTTGAACCTTTGACCCTGCACTGACACACCCAGCTTACTCTTTACTCTTGGTGAGGGGCAGTCAATGATCTCCTCTAGGCCCTACCTTCAGGTTGAGTGCTCTCAGGAAATTAAAGGAAGTGATCAGCTTAGGACGGGGTATGAACCCTGTGGGGCTGGAGCAATCCCAAGGGCTTGCACATGCTCCGTCCCCAGCCCCCTCTGATTTTTCTTTTAACCATGTACATCATTGTAACCCATTCAGCCCCATCGTCCTGGATGGGGGACACTTATCAAAACTTACATAAGCAAAAAATAAGTCACTTATATTATCTTTTGAAAGAAACATTTTTAAAAGAGTTATTTTTTGAGAGAAGTAATACGTGAATGATTGGAGCATTTCAAAGTACATATTTTATAATACATGAAAATGTATATGAAGGTTATATAAGATTTAGGTGAAGATTTCTAACTTAGGATAAATGCACTGGGGTCAACTTCACCAAAACATTTGCAGAATTAAAACTTGGGCTTGCTAAGTTCAAATGAAGCACACACAAGTCGGACACGTCCTGCTCGCTTTCTGCCCTGACCATGGGGACTGAAACCTGCCGATGTGCTAGGTGCGGCCTCCCGACTCCTCCAGGAGGCCCTGACTTTGGCCTCTCTTTGTGGTTGATGAAACTTACAGCGTGCAGAACCGTCATTCCCTCTCCTTTTCCCAACAGAAGTAAAGGTGGTTAGATCGCATGTGTGTTACCAGGGATTGAACTCAAGGGGGCTCTACTACTGAGCTACACCCCCAGCCCTTTTAATTTTATTTTGTGTCAGGGTCTCACTGAGTCACCCAGGCTGGCCTCCAGCTTGTGATCCTCCTGCCTCAGCCTACCAAACTGCTGGGATTACAGGCATGCACCACCACATGGTCCACTATTTCCATTCTTAAAACTATCTTTAGTTTCTTTTCCAGCATGAAGGGAGCCCATCAAAAATCTGGAAGAAGTATCAACTGTAACATGCAAATATTTGAATTTTCCAAATTCTGGCAAGTGTGTGGCGTCCATCTGCCAAATATGGTTAGGTATCGGTCCTCTAGGATTGACTCCAAGATTAACTTGTGGTAAAAAGGTCACACAATTTTGACATTGTTTTATTATTTGTCTAGCTTGTTCCTTAGTTATTTTAAAACGCTTTTGTAAAGTATTAGCATTGACATGGAACCTTTTATGAAAATTTGTAGCTTCTTCTAGTGTAGAGAAAATATGTATGTCATGTGTAGTTTTATCTGCTAAATCATTGCCCAAACTAAGGGCTCCAGGCAATCCTGTATGTGCCCTGATATGTCCTATAAAGAATGGATCTTTTCTGTCCCAGATTAGACTTTGTATAGTGGAAAACAAAGAGAAAACAGTAGAGGAAGGGGAAATCCTACCAGCATCTTCAAGGGATACTATAGCATTAACTATATACTGACTATCGGAAAATAAATTAAATACAGAATCTTTAAACATCACAAATGCTTGTAATACTGCATTAAGCTCTACCTTTTGAGCTGATTGTTTGGGTACTAAAAATGTAAAAGTTTGATCAGGGGTAACTACTGCTGCTGTACCATTATTTGACCCATCAGTGAATATATTTGGAGCATTCATGATAGGTGTTTTTCTTGTCATTTTTGGAAAAACTAGAGGATGCGAAGACCAAAAAGACAATAAAGGATTAGATGGTAAGTGATTACCAAATGAAACATTAGATTTACACATGATTATTGCCCAAGTATTTAATTCATTAGCTAACTCATCAATTTGATCCATAGTTTATGGAGTAATAATTTTATTGGGAGAAATTCCAAACACTCCCTTTGCTGCTTTTATTCCTTTGAGTATCAATTGTCCTACAGCCTCAGGATACCTAGTAAGAATAGTGATAGGAGAATAAGATAAATGTATCCACAATAATGGACCTTCTTGCCAAAATACTCCTGTAGGAATATTTTTTGTTGGTAGTACAATAAATAATAAAGGCAAACTTATATCAATTCTATCCAAATGCATATTTTCCATATATGTTTCAATGATGTTTAATGCCTTTCTTGCTTCAGGCGTTAACATGCGGGGTGAATTTGGATCTGATGGACCTATTAGGATATCAAATAAAGGTCCCAACACTCCTTTTGGTATGCCTAGATAGGGCCTTATCCAATTTATGTCTCCCAATAACTTTTGAAAGTCCGTTAAGTGATTTGAGTTGATCTACTCGTATTTGAATTTTTGGTGGATGGACCATGGTTGAGGATAATAGAACTCCTAAATAATTAATTGGAAAATCTAATTGTACTTTATCTATTGCTATCTCTAGATTATAATTTTTTAATAAATTTGTAAGTGTGGCATAACATTCTAGCAATATGTTTTTATCTTTGTGTGCTAATAATACATCATCCACATAGTGAAATATTTGTAGTTCAGGATTTTGATTTCTAAGTGGCTGGATTACTTTGTTAACATAGATTTGACACATAGTTGGGCTGTTAGCCATCCCTTGAGGGAGTACTTTCCATTCATATCTCTGATCAGGACCTTCATGATTCAGTGCAGGGATAGTAAATGCAAAACGTGGACTATCCTCAGGATGAATTGGAATTGAAAAACAAAAAAACAATCTTAAATATCTATAACTGAAACATACCAGATTTTTGGCAAAGCAGACAATTGGGGAATCCCTGATTGAGCAGATCCCATAATAAACAAATCATTATTAATGGCTCTTAAATCTTGCAATAATCTCCATTTACCAGATTTCTTTTTAATGACAAAAATGGGAGTATTATGGGGAGATACAGAAGGTTGGATATGTCCCTCCACTATTTGTTGTTTGACCAGGTCATGGGCTGCTTGTATCTTTTCTTTAGTCAGGGGCCACTGAGGAACCCATACTGGTCTTTCTGATTTCCAAGTAATTTTGATTGTCACAGTGACCCTTCCTGAAAACCCAATCTATGTCTATCTATTTCTTGATCTATTTGTATTGGCGCCGCTATACTTTGTCCTTTTTCTCCTAATCTTTTTCCTTTCCTAAAACCTTGTCTAGTCATAATAGTGGGTGCATTTTGGTTGATGTTATTTGTTAATGTCAAACCTAATTGATCTAGGACATCTCGTCCCCATAAATTTACGGGAAGATGATCCAATACATATGGCTGTATAGTTCCTTCACATCCTTCAGGATCCTTCCAACCTAATACCATTGCACTTCTATGGGGATTAGTCGCCACTCCTAGGCCCTGAAGCATTTGAGTGGCTTGTTGTAATGGCCAATGTTTCGGCCATTCTTGACGAGATATGATGCTAAGGTCTGCACCTGTGTCCAGTAACCCATTAAATTCATGTCCTTGAATATTTAGTTTTAGCATTGGGCGAGAATCTAAATTTAAAGACAGCATAGCCCAATCTACACCTGTGGAGCCTAATCCCCTGGAACCTCTTTGTACAGTACGACTGGATAATTTATCATGTAGGCTGGGTATTATTAGTAACTGTGCTATTCTATCTCCTGGTGAAATTACTGATATACCCTTTGGAGAACTGGCTATAATTTTTATTTCACCTTCATAATCGGGATCAATTACCCCAGGACTGATATCATAAGTCCTTTTAGAGTAGAAGAACTGCGTCCTAACAATAAGCCTACTGTTCCATGGGGAAAAGGTCCTTTCACCCCTGTGGGAATGATTTGAACTCCCATCTCTGGAGTTAGTACTGCTCTGGCGGAGGCACAGATGTCCAACCCTGCGCTCCCTCTGGTTTGTCTGATGAGGGATCTGATGGATAATGTGTCCTGGGCACTACCGTGATGGTGTTGCTGGGTTCCTCCATGGTGTTGCTGGGTTCCTCCATTGCCCCGTATATTTGTGGTCATGGGCCCCGGAGCATTGGACACCTCCTGTCCGTTTTTTGGCAATGGAGCCCGATGCCTTTCTCCATGATATTGTGGATAAACACCTGGTCCTTGTTCGTTTTTTGATAATGGAGTACCTTCTATGGTGGTTTGAGAACGGCATTCATTAACCCAATGTCTCTCTCTACGGCATCGTGGGCAAATACCTGGTATTCTACTCCTTTGATACCTAGCTTTGTTAAACCCTCCTCCTATGGGGTAATTCCTTTTAAAATGTCCTGTTTGTCACAATTGTAGCATGTTTTCATCCTGCATCTAAAACCTGTTGTACTGCAGCTGCCACGACTTGCCCTTGTTCATTAATGTCTACATAATTTAATATATGTGTTTAAATCTTCATGTTTCCATGGTCTAATGACTTCTCTGCACCAACGATTTGCTTGCTCATAAGCCAGTTGTTTTATTAATGGCATTGCTTTTTCTGTATCCCCCAAAACTCTGGTAGCTGTTTGAATAAGCCTATCTACAAATTCAGCGTAAGGTTCATTAGCTCCTTGTATTACCTTAGATAATCGACCTTGTAAATCTCCATGTCCTTGTAAAGTCTTCCATGCCCTAACTGCATCTGCAGCAATTTGTGAGTATATGGCAGGATCTTATGCAATTTGTTGCAGTTGACCCTCATAAGGTCCCTGTCCTAACAATATATCTAGATTTCTCTGAAGATAACCGGCTGCTGTATATCACCTAGCTGTCTCTGTGCAAAATTCCTCATTGGCTACCTTCCATAACAAATATTGCCCTCCATTTAGCACAGATTTACACATGCTAGCCCAATCTGTTGGCGTCATGTCCAAGTTGGTAATGGATTTGACCATGCTTTCAGTGAAGGGTGCTTGAGGACCATAGGTTGTTACAGCCTCCTTTAACTGCTTCACTGTTTTGAAATCTAAAACATGGTGAATTCGCTGCCCTCCTGCCTGTTCAAGTACAGGGCATGCTTATCTTTGAGGTCCTGTCTCAGGATCCCATCTATCAACTACAGGGGTTGGGGGCCCCATAGGTGGAGCAGTTGGTTGGACACTTACACCCTCTGGTGATAGAAAGGTGTTAGTAGCAGCCTCCTGTTGTAACCTTTTCCCTCCTGATGGCCCTTCTTCCTTTAAATTTTCTTCCTCTGTCTGACTAGCTTGAGAGACCTTCTCTTTTGCTTGATCTAACATGTTTTCTACCATAGTCTGGACCTCTAACAATTTACTTAACAGTCTTTCGGTTTGTTTTTTACTAATTTCTGATCCCATATTTCTACTATAAAGATAACACAAAGCAAAACCGAAACAGAATGGAACAAAAATGCATTGTATCAATTTTCCTATTTTTTTGAAATGTATTTTCGTGGTCTATCTTTATCTCTTCCTCAGGGCTGAACAACTTGAAACCTTGAGCCAACCATTTTTCCCAGTTTGCCTGAGAAATTTCTAGGGGCAGGCAGCTTGAAACAAAAACAAAACAAATCAAAACAAGAACACATTGTTTTTTGAAATGGTCACCCATTCTCTCGCCTTCCCTCAGGGGCGAGCAATTTCACTTACCTCTGAGCTTCAGACGTTCCCCGCACGGGCCACCAAATGCCGCAGTCTGGCTGGGCACAAATCACGAGCCACTCAAGCAGGAACAAACTTAATTTCTGAACTCCCACAGCACTCCACGCACACTCCCCGGGAACTCTCCCGAACGCCACCCACGCGGCTCCTCCAGGAACACACCACACACCAACCAGAACTCCCCCCCCCACCCCCCCGCAATCTCCCGGAACACCACCGGGCTGTGCACGCACTCACTCTGGGAACCCCTGGAGAACTCAATGGGAACTCCAAAGTAGTGGGTGCTGAGGCAGACAGTAAAGGTCTAATATACAATTGAATACGCAGCCTGTTTCAATCCAGCATCATCCAGTCACAGCAATTATAGACAGCTTAACTTACTATCCTCATCTTAATGGCGCGCCTCTCAACCATTACTTCTGGCAAAATGCCAGGGGCCATTCCGACTGGCTGTGGCTCTCGGCAGTGTACTTCCATGATAGAGCACTCTGGGTTCAATCCCTTACCAAGACAAAAAGACTCTTGTGGAACTTCCTATAACCTTTGTGTCAGGGAGACGCTCCTGGGCTAGGTCATCTCAGCCTGAAGTCCCTGGAAGCCCACCCTCTGGAGCCTCGCTCTGAGGAACCACTGAGCTCAGTGGCAGTCTCAGAGTGCAGCCCGCGGGGGGCCATTGCACGCTGTCCAGTCCAACCAGGGCCACTCCTGTGCCTCTTGGCACCTGAGGTCCTCATTGCCCCTCACAAGCCGTGGCTTCCTGGACTGGAAACACACAGCACAGGAAGGCGCGCCCACTGAAGACGGCCGCACGTCTCTGGCTCCACTCCCCCTTAAACTTGAACTGGCCTTGGTGACTGTCTTGGCCAGAAGAATATAGCCGGCACGGTGCACAGGGACTTCGGAAGCTAGGTCCTAAGATGCACTACGACACCCTCCCGGGTTATGGGGGGCTTGCTCTGAAAGGATCAGCCCCCAAGTGAGAATTCCACTTCAGCCGGGCGTGGGGCACACCTGGAACCGCGCGGCTGAGGCAGGAGGGTGGCAAGCTCCAGGCCAGCCTCAGCACCTGAGTGAGACCCTGCCTCAAAACAGGAAGCAGAAGGGGCGGGTGCAGCTCAGTGGCAGAGCACCCCCGGGTTGAATCCCCAGCACCAAAACGAAAAGGAGGAGGCGGGAGGATGAGAGGAGGGAGGAGGAGGTGGAGGCAGAAGGTGTCCACTCCTGAGCCACTGTGATGGGGGGAGGCTGAGCCAGCCTCCTTGAGACCTTGGGCAGGTGAAATGCCTGGTGGCTTCCCAGCTGCTCCTGCCTTCAGACTCTAGGTCCCAGACGAGTGAGTGGAACAGCCAACTTGACCCTGCAGCCCCCAGAGGTACGACAAGAAGACAGGAGGAGAAAGTCGCCCTCAGTCAGAGCCAAAGCCCCAAACAGGAGGCCCCGGACACTTCACCCCCCGGCCTCCGTCCCATCAGGCCAGCCTCCCCATCTGCTAGAGCCCCCAGGAGACACGGACGAGTCTCCCCTGTGCCCTGTGCACGTCTGGCCCCCCCTTTGGGTGGTTCCTCGCAGGGCAGCAGAGGCGTGTAGAGTGCACTGTCTTCTGTTCTGCCGATTCCGTTCCTGATGTCACCAACCCCTGAAAGACCGCTGACTGCTGAGGTCACTTAAGTGCTGCTACGTGAAAGTCCACCCTGGAACTTCATGGAAAACCAGGAATTCATTGTTCCTTCTGGTTCAGTGGGTTTGCAACCTGAGTGGCCCCTGTTGGTCTTTCCTGAAATCACTTATGTGACAGTAGTCACCTGGCAGCCAATGGGGGCCGGAGGGTCCAACGCAGCCTCAGTCACGTGTCCGGCACCTGCGCTGGCGGTGCCTGGGAGCCTTCATTCCCTGTCTGTGGGACAGACTGGGCTTCTCCATAGCACCATGGTCTCAGGTTCCGAGAATGGAGGGTGGGCCGCAGGGCCTGTCGGGGGCGCCATCCCAGAAGTCACACAGTGTCCTTTCTGCAGCAGGGCCAGCCCCAAGGCCTGCCTCCCTGGTTGGGAGGAGGAGCGCTGTCACAAGCAGGCCTCCAGGGAGGATGCCACTGTGGGCGTGACCGTCAGTCATGCTCCTGGCCAGACCACCCTGGCCGGCTGCCAGTCCTGCAGAAGACAAAGGCCCCAGTCAGCTGGACGCTGTAGCTGAGGCCCACGCCTGGACTGTTTCTTCTTGCACTGGTGCGACAGTGGAATTGGTCCCAGGGCTCTCTAGCACTGACCGGGCTCCCAGCCCTTATCATGTTTTATTTGGAGGTGGGGTCTCGCTAAATTGTTCACGGTGGCCGTGGGATTGCCTCCTCCTGCTTCTTCCTCCCACATGGCGGGGAGTAGAGGTGTGTGCCACCGAGACCCAATTTAGAGGTGGAGATTATTTTTGTAAGAACAGCTTTGAGGTAAAATTCACATAAAATGCAGTTCACTCTGTAAAATGTGCAAGTCAGGGTTTTCCTCCTCCTACGTTCACAGGGGAGTGCAGCCGTGGCCACATGTAATTCCAGTTATTTTGGAGACAAGTCTTGCCCAGACTGCTCTCCGCCTCCTGCCTCAGTCTCCCCAGTAGCTGAGGCTACAGGAGGGCTGCTGCACCCTGCTGATTGCACTTTCTGAATGCCATCGTACCTGCTGCCACATTTGCCTGGATGTCTGCATCAGGTCTCTTCCCATGCCTTCTCCACATTGAGGGACCTTGTTCTAATGCGAACTTCTGAGTCCCCGGGTTACAGGCGTGCACCACTAGACCTGCTCAGGCCTAATTTTTTTTTTTTGAGGGGGGTTGGTACCAGGAATTGAACTCAGGGGCACTTGGCCACTGAGCCATATCTCCAGCCTTATTTTGTATTTTAGAGACAGGGTCTCACTGAGTTGCTAAGTGCCTCGGTTTTGCTGAGGCTGGCTTTGAACTCTAGATCCTCCTGAGCCACTAGGATCACAGGTGTGCACCACCCCGCATGGCCAGGCCTAAATTCTCAAGCAGCACTAGAGTCTTACAGTCTAGGTGATTAATGCCTACATACATTCCTAGGCCCAGAGCAGCTTTCTCTGATCCCCAGTAGATTTAGGGTGTGCCTTCTCCCCAAGATGACTGTATAACTTTTACTCCTTTCATAATGTTTTCCTAATTTTATATCTACATTAGCATGCCTGACTCTCCTTCTGGGCAGGAAGGTTCCCGAGGACAAGGATCAAGTCTGTTCCAAGAATCCTATTACCCCTGACATATCTGAGCTTCGCTGGATGGTTGGATGGAAAATGGACTGAGGAATGGAGATGGCTGGGTGGACAGATCGATGGGGGGACTGACGGAAGGGCGGGTGAGGATGAAATGACTGGATGGGGGCTGGTGGCTGGAGAGATGGATGGGTGAAGACAGGAGACTGAAGGAGAGACGGGCGGGGGGACAGTTGGGGCGACGGCTGGCGCAGCGACGGGCGGGTGGCGAGATGGCAGAGTGGAAAGGGTTGGTGAAGTCGGATGGAGACGTGGAGGGGGATGGAGCGGGATGGGTGAATGGCGGGTGCAGAGAAGGACGGAGGCAGGATGCACGCCGGGGTGGGCCGTGTGGAGGCTGCTGCCCCCAGGGGCCGGCCCTCGCGGCCACCCCGGACCCCGGGGCCCAGCATGGACGCTCCCGGGCCCTGCGCGCGGCCGGCGGCGGACGGACGGCCCGCAGCCCGGGGCGGGGCCTCGCGCGGACCCGGATGTGCGCCCGCCCGCCGCCGCCGCCGCGGAACCGGAAGCCAGCGGTGCGGGGCGCGGCGGGCGCGGGAGCCAGGCCACCGGCGGAGGCCCCGGCGGCGGTGAGCGCGGCCCTGCGGCTCGGGCGGGCGCCGGCGGCCGGTTGCTGCGCTTCCGCTCGCGGTTTCGGGCGCTGGGCGAGGCCGTCCCGGCCCGCGGCAGGGGGATGCCCGGGGAGGAGCGGGCGGGGCGCAGGGCCCGGGAGGGCGGGGGGCGGGGTGCGGCCGGGCTCGGGGCAGTGAGGGGCAGGGGGGACAGTGGGGGGCAGGGCAGTGGGCAGTGGAGGACAGGGCAGTGGGCAGTGGGGGGCAGGGGGGGCAGGGCAGTGGGCAGTGGGGGGCAGGGCAGTGGGGGACGGGCAGTGGGCAGTGAGGGGCAGGGGGGGCAGTGGGGGGCAGGGCAGTGGGCAGTGGGGGGCAGGGCGGTGGGC
Organism: Marmota monax; assembly: GCF_021218885.2. Lineage (NCBI taxonomy): Eukaryota > Metazoa > Chordata > Mammalia > Rodentia > Sciuridae > Marmota > Marmota monax. The sequence continues at coordinate 3,711,628 of NW_026692498.1, read as the reverse complement.
CGCTGGCGTTTAGGGCAGTGCTGGGCAGGGCGGTCGGGGGCCGGGCAGGGCGGGTTGAGGGTTTAGGGCCTCGTGGGGGGCACAGGGGAAGCGGGTTGGGTCAGTGCCCCCGAGGTGGCTGGTGAGGTGGAGAGCTCTGAGGGCCCAGTGCCTCCGGATGGCCCCTCCTGGGTGTGTGCCAGTCACCAGAGGGTGCTTCCCTGCGTTCTGTTCCCATTTGGGTCACCTGGGCTGGCACCGCACTTGTGCCTGCTGCCCAGCTGGACAGTGTGTCGGGGAGGCCATGGCCGCCACCTGGGGAGAAATTTAGTTTTCTGCTCAGCAGCTGAGACCTGGCGCTTGGTGTGGCCACCTTTTGAGGTGGCTGGACTGTGCCTTATCCGGGCACCCTGTCCTGCCCTGGCCAAGCAGGGCTGTGGGATGGGAGGGCCGCCCAGCGGCGTGAGTCACGAGCTCCAGGGCCTGAGTCAGTGCCCTGTTCCCTCCGGCTGGAGAGATAGTCATCAGAAACTCCAGGGACAGGGAAGCCACCGAGTGGGCTTCGGGCATTCCAGAATGCGGAGCTGGGTTGCCGGCTCTGGTTAGGCAAGCTCACCTCTGCTGGGCAACTCGGTTGAAGCCTAGTGGAGCTCTGAGCACTCACACGGCACGTGAGCACGGCTGGCAGTCAGCCCTTTGACCTGTGCCGCCCAGAAGGTGCTGGAATGCAGGAGCACCCGGTCCCAGGCCGCAGGGGTTTGCTCAGCTGCCTTTGCGTGGTGTCTGTGAGCAGGCCCACTGCCTGTGCCCAGGCCCAGCCCCTGGTGGCCTTCAGTGGCTTGCTGGGCTGGGTGCACAGAGGGGGCCTGGGCCTCTGTTTCCTGTGCCATAGGGGGAGGGCCAGGAGGCTGAGTGGGTCCCTGCCTGTCTGCCACTGAGTGTCTGATAGTGCAGCTGATCCCCCGGAGTCTCTGCGGCATGGGTTGGTGAGGGACGTTGAAGGGAGGTTGATGTCGGTGCTGCTGGATGGAGCGTCACCTTTTTCTTTGAACAGTAGTTTTCCTGACAGCTTTGTTGAGGTCCGTGCCCTCGCCCATTTAAACTGTAGTTCAGTGCGGTTTAGTGCGTTCACTGAGCATGCCACCACCACCACAGTCACGGTGGAACAGTTTCCTCACTTCAGAAGGAAACCCTAGAATGTGTGATTGTGGTCCAGCTCCTTGGGAGGCCCTTTGCGGGGGGGGGGGGAGGAAGCTCTCCACCCTGTGGCAGACCCTCTCGGCCCGCAGCCCTGGGCAGCCCGGTTGGCCCTCCCCAGCCTGCTTTCTGGGGTCATGGCCTTGAGCTTGGTGTTCTTTAGCATGATATTTTTTAAAGTTCTTTCGTATCATAGCTCGTGTTACTACTTTGTTCCCTTTTATGTATTTCTTTTTAAGTTATAGGTGGACACAATATATTTTAGTCTATGTGGTGCTGAGGATCAAACCCAGTGCCTCGCATGCTCTGAGCCACTACCCCAGCCCTACTTTGTTCCTTTTTATAGCTGAATACTATTCCCATGTGGAGTTAGAGTGCACGCTCCGCATCCCTTCGTCAGTTGGCAGACAGATGGATTGCTTCCATTTTGGGTCATCATGGATAATGCTGTTAGGAGTGTTCACAGACACGTGTCCATGGACCTGTGCTAGCTGTGCAACTGCTGGGCGTGTGGCACCAGGTCTCACTTGTTTTTGGTACTGGAGATTGAGCCCAGGGGTGCTTAACCACTGAGCCACACCCAGCCCTTTTTATTTTTTGCTGGTTCCTGAGGCTAGCTTTGAACCTGTGATTCTCCTGCCTCAGCCTTCCGAGTTGCTGGGATGAAAGGTGTGCACCACTGCGCCCAGCCCCAAGATTGTTTTTCAGTTATTTTCATGAATTTTTAAAATTTAAAATACCGAGAGAATAACGAGTGCAGACTGGAGCCTTCGCCGGCCGTTCTTGGGTCGCTTTTTCCAGCTGCTTGCTGTCCTCCCTGACAGCTACAGAGGCTGGGCTTTCCAGTGGGACCACGCGAAGGGAACGGACGGGGAGTGAAAGCTGGGGGCTGGGAGGGCCAGCTCCGCCTGCGCTGCTGCGGCGTCCTGCCTGTGGCCGGCTGGACCCTCTGGCTTCCTTGCCTCTCGAGGGCTGCCAAGTCTGACGTGGCTGGGGAACCGAGTGCTGCCCTGTGCGGGAGCCCAGCCTCCTCCTGCTCCACAGGCTGCCCCGCGCTGGTCTTTCCTCCCAGACCTCAGAGTGTGTCCATCGTGTTATCTCTAGACCCCGGCGGTAGAGTTGCTGTTCCCAGCCGCGCCCTGCAGCAGCGCCAGCCAGGTGGCAGCAGGCGGGCTCGGCCCTCGGGCAGTGTGCTGGGTCCGGGCAATGTGGCTTGGCCATGAGTGAGGGGCAGGTCCCCGTCTCCCTTCAGGGTCCGCTGCCAGCCGGCTGTGTTCTGGAAAGGCCTCTGTTGGCCCCGGACCGCTGTTGGCAGGTCTCCTGAGCGTCCCCCTTCGTCTCTTCACAGGTAGAACCGTTGCCAGATGCCTGGACACTGCTGGCCCTGTCGCTGTGTTTCAGGTGGAGTGCTGTGACCGGGAAGAAAGGTGCGTGCCCGGGGGCATTCTGATGCCCTTGCCCTGGATGGCGGGCACCCTCCAACAGGAGGGTGTTCTCCCAGTGGGCCTGCAGGGGGCGGACAAGATTGAGACCAGCCTGGGCAGCGTAGAGCAGAGAGGTCTGGGACAGAGGACTCGGAGGCGCTCCTGTGTCGGTGGGGACCAGCCTCTTCCCACTGTGCCCTCCTGCCCACTGGGAAGCCACTGCAGAAGAGATGAGCAGTGGGCTCTGCCGGATGTTCCTTGAAGAGTCTGAAAAAGTGACAAGCCGGGTGCCGTGGCTGTGCCTGTCATCCCAGCAACTCTGGAGGCTGGGGTAGGAGGATCTCAACATTGAGGCCAGTCTCAGTAACTTAGCGACACCCGTTTTCAAATTAAAAAGTGGCTGAGGATGCCGCTCAGCAGTAGAGGGCCCCTGGGTTCAGTCCCTGGTATGGGGGGAACAAACAGGTGCCCCTTCCCCTTCTCACCTCTGGTGCAGGGGGCAACTCCTGGCCCCATGGGACCCCGTCCCCTGACAGGGAGGCCCTGCCTGGGACAGTGTGGCATGGAGGGCAGGTGACAGGCACTGAACAGGCTCTTCCAGTCCTGTTGAGAGCAGGCCTCTCCGACGCCCTTCCGGTTTGGGACACCTGGACGAGGCTCGGTGGCCCGCCCCCTGGTGGCAGGTGGGTGCTGGAAGGCCCTGGGCCTTGGGAGCATGCGCCCTGCTGCGCCCTCGCTGCTCCTGGGTGCTGGCTGGATTCCAGCCCTGTGGAGCTGAGGGAGGGGCCCTGTCCCCAGGCCCGGGCCCAGCGCTGGCTCCTGCGGTTGTTTCATGGCCTGAGTGAACCACTTGGTTTTGAACCGGGGTTGGACTCGGGCCCTTCACCACTGAGCCACGTCGCAGCCTTTGTTTTTTATTTTGAGATAGGGTCTCACTAGATCACTGAGGCTGGCCTCAAACTTGCCATCCTCCTGCCTCAACCTCCTGAGTCACTGGGGTTATAGGTGTGCACCACCAGCTGAATTTTATTGAAATTTCTGAGGAAAATGGATCAATTATTTTTGTATAAAATTTTAAAAGACTTTTTAATTGTCAATGGACTTTATCTTGTTAACTTATGTGTGTGCAGTGCCAACAATCGAACCCAGTGCCTCACACATGCTAGGCGAGCGCTCTACCAGTGAGCCCCAGCCCACCTACAAATTTTTTTTAGGCTAGATTTTACCTTTAAAGTTACAGAAAGGGTCATCTTATCCGTGTCTCTCGAGGTGCCAGTGCTCCTGTGCTGGACCTCACAGCGGGCTGCTGTGGAGGGGTGTCCCTGCCGCCCGCTGGCGCCAGAGCTGGCCTGTGTCTGCTGCTCCCCTGGTGGGCAGTGAAGCCTGGTCTTTCCAGCAAGTGCAGAGAGCTCCTCCCTGGCGCAGTGTGCGGCTCGCCACGGGTGACCTTCGCACCGTTGTGGCCCTGTGCAGCCCGTGGTGGAGCTTTTTCTTGGAAAACCGTGCTGTCACTCAGGGGAGCTAGATCAGGGCATGGTCTCCAGGGGACGGAGGAAGTGCATACCCACCCCACTGTGTGGATCCCTGGAAATTCTTCTCATGAGTTGAAGCCAAGGAATGTTTTTGGTGTCAGTTGACAACCACATTAGAATTTTTTTTTTTTTTTTTTTTGGTACTAAGAATTAAACAGAGGCACTCGACCACTGAGCCACATCCCCATAAATAAAATCCCCTGTTTCGCATTTTATTTAGAAACGGGGTCTCAATGAGCTACTTAGTGCCTCACTTTTGCCGAGGCTGGCTTTGAGCTCGCGATCCTCCTGTCTCAGCCTCCCGAGCCTCTAGAATTGCAGGTGTGCACCACCACGCCTGAGAGGACTTATTTCCTATACTGATGTTGAATGCACGGCCTCCTGTGTACTGGACTAGCATGGCCCTGCCCCCAGCTATATCCCAGCCCTTTTATTAGACAAGGCCTTGTTAAGTTGCCCAGGCTGGCCTCAAACTGGGGATCCTCTTGTTTTAGCCTCCTGAGCAGCTGAGCTAGTCTGTGCCCTTGTGCCCAGTGAGGACTCACAGTACTGAGTTTCTTCGATCCTTAAGCTTCCCTTTGAGTCCCGTGGGGGGGCCAGCCCAGAGGCTGTGGCCCAGGCTGCTCTGTGGGCCTGGGGTGCTGTGTGGCCTCGTGACCTTGGCGCTACTCTTGCAGATGTGGAAGGCCTCTGCAGGCCACACCGTGGCCCTCACACAGGACGCCGCAGCAGCCGACGACTGGGAGACCGACCCTGACTTTGTGGTGGGTTCAGCCTGCCACGCTGCCCTGCCCCCCGGCTTCCTGGTCTCTCGGGTCGGGCTACTGGCCTGGGGCTCACCCTTGTTTCTCTGCAGAATGACGTCAGTGAGAAGGAGCAGCGATGGGGCGCCAAGACTGTGCAGGGCTCGGGACACCAGGAGCACATCAAGTAAGCCCTTGTGCGGACAGGCAGGGGTGTCATGTGTCCTCGCAGGGCCTCCCGCGGGGCTGTGTGCCTGTGGTGCACGCCCAGTCTCTCTCTCTCGGCGGGTGTCCGTGTGTGCAGGACCGTCTGGGCTCCCATCCTGGTCACTGTGGTGGTTTTCTTTGTGGTGACAAAATACCTGAGGAAAGACTTGAAGGAGACGAGACTTCTTTTGGCTCGGGTCTCAGGCAGAGCTGCTCACCGCGCAGCCGCAGGCAGAGCAGGGGGTCGGGGACAACTTGTAGCTCCGGGCTCGTCCCCAGGACCCTCTACAGCCAGGTTCCTCCCCGCGGTTTCCACCAGCTCCCTGCAGTCCCCCCAGCCGTGGGCCCTGGCAGGTCGCAGTCCAGAACCCCTCTGAGCACTGCTGCCGCGGGATTCCGCGTCGGCAGGAGCCTTGGGAGCGTGGCGGGTCCCTGCCAGGGCTGTTGCTGAAGCTCTCCTGGGAGCAGTGGCCTTGAGCCTACGCCCACCCGCCCTCTTTCCTGTTGTGGGGCTGGAGGTGGCTGGGCACTGCAGAAGGGTAGGGCCGGTGCTGTGGCCACATGTGAGGACCCTGGGCAGGAGGGCCAGAGGGCCGCGGGCTGGGCCAGTGCTGCCTGGCGCTGCCTGGCGGGGAGGTGGAGACGAAAGGTCTGCTCCGGGGTCTGGGCTGTGCTGGGCCCTGGTGCGGCGTCTGCACCCGCGTCTTCAGCTGGAGGCGCAGCCCGTGAGAGGCAGACTCCCGTGGTGGCTTCTGCAGAGTTTGATATTTCTGAGGTCGGGTCTCCCCTGGTGCCCTGCTGGTCTCTGGGGTCTGGTGATCCTCCCTGCGACTAGTCCCTCCCTGTTTTGCTCAGTCCCGCCCAGAGGCAGCCTGGGAGGGCTGCGCACAGCTGTGGGCCTTGCCTAGGCTGCGGGGACTCAGGTGGTGTCAGCCAGCGCCTCTCCGCAGCTCCCTTGTTCCCAGGGGCTCTAGAATGTGTTGGGGAGGACACGGACGGCTCCTGGGACTCACAGTCCATCCACCGATGGACTGTGAGGCGATGCCTGGGGTGGAGACAGTTCTCAGCCCCCCCCCCCCCCCCCCCCCCGCCCGGGTCCTTCCCGGATCTTGCAGTGGCATCTGTCCCTCCCTGCCCTGTGGGACATCTGGGTTTCCAGGCCTGGTGTGTATTCGGTCCACTCTCCTGGGCTTGCCCAAAGTCCAGGTGTGGCCTTGGTGTCTCTGGGGCAGACCCAGGAGGTTTTGACACATCTTGTGGTCTGTCTCGCTGTCCTTGGTCTTAAAACTAAAAGTGGCTTGTAGATGGCACATTCAATGTCTCATCTTTGAAGGCGTCAAAGTGCTGGAGCGCCTCATGCAGGAGCCAGCTCTGTGTGTCCTCTGGGCCCTGCCTGTGGTTGGGGACCGGGAGGGGGGCGTCTCGCTCCCTCTGGATGGTGTTTGCGGAGTTGCCCCCCAGCCTGCTCATCTGCTGAGCACACTGCTTCTCCATGCGAAGTTCAGGTAGCAGAGCTGCCTTGGGGGAGCTGGGGGTCCCCGTGCACCTCCAGGCGGCTGTCCCTCCCCATAGGGTCCCCGCTGGCAGGAGGACCATGAGGAGAGCCTGGGGTGGAGACAGTTCTCAGCCCCCCGGGTCCTTCCCGGATCTTGCCAGGGCGTCTCTCCCTCACGTAGGCAGCTGGGCGAGCCCCAAGTGGTGAGACCTCGCAGGCTGCACCACGGGTGGGGAGTCTTGTGTGTTGCGGCTGGAGGACAGGCGCAGGCCTGAGTGCTGTCCCTCCCTGTCCCTGCCTGTCCCTCCCTGCAGCATTCACAAGCTGAGAGAGAACGTCTTCCAGGAGCACCAGACCCTGAAGGAGAAGGAGCTGGAAACTGGGCCCAAAGCCTCCCACGGCTACGGGGGGAAGTTCGGTGTGGAGCAGGACAGGATGGACAAAGTAAGTGGCTGGGGCTGCCCGTGCCAGGCTCAGTGGCCTGGCTGGCACTCGGTGGTGGGCAGAGTAGCCCCTCAGCCTTTCTGTAGATGGAGCGTGTCGAGCTGTGTGTCTGCGGAGTGGCCTGTGTGCGTTGGACTCACCCAGGGAAGCCCCCCCTGCTTTTCCAGAAGCTCTGCAGTAGCGAGGCCCCGAGGGTGGTCAGTTCCACAGCCAGCTCTGGGAGCAGGACAGTCTGGGCACCCTGACCATGATCACCCTCATGGCCAGCGGCTACAGCTCGGGAGGCAGGGCCTGTCTCCTGGAGAGAAGCGGTGGATGGCGCGAGCACCCTGCAGACCTCCTTGTGGAGGGCATGTCCAGGCCCCCCAACACGGCTCAGCTCTGACTGGACGGGTGCTGCCCCTGCTCCAGGCAGGAGGGTCAGCCAGCCTCTGATTCTCCCTCTCTCCTCCCACGCATCAGGTGGGCATGGAAGGCTGTGGCCCTGTCACTGTCCACTGGCCATGTGGACTTGGGGGGCCGGGCAGCACCCAGAATTTGTTTAGAGCTGGAGTCTGAGGAAGCTGACCCTGCGGGAGAGAGACCTGGACGTTTGCTGGGCCAGCCATGGACACCCTGCTGCTGAAGGGCTGCCCGGGATTCTGGGAGAAGCCTGTGACACCATCAGAGTGAGCAGCAGGCTGCGCCCCCCATGCCCAGCCTGTGCTCACTCTCCAGGCTGGGGAGCTTCCGCAAGGAGGGTCTGTGACGGGGCGGGAGCCGTCCCGTGGCGCTGCTCGGTCTCCCTGCTGCTCGGGCTGGGCTGCCGTCCCCCTCTGCCTCGAACCTGCAGCCTGGGCCTTCTGTGCAGGGAACTCCTGGGGCCCGTCCTCCTCTCGCCCCCTCGCCCCCTCGCCCCGGCTGCCCTGCGAGCCTCTCCCTGCCTCTGCCACGTGGCCTGGCTGGGTGTCCCGGCTGTGCTTGCCTATGAGCTGCGCTCCGGCCTGGGCCTGCAGAGGGCCAGGCTCTTCACCCTTCCTGGTGGCTAGCCTGGTGCTTTGTAGGTGCTCAAGGGACTTTAGACTGTGCAGGGCTGTGCTCTGTGGTGTGTACTCAGGGTGCCCAGCCACTCTCCTGGAAGGGCACCCCATCTCCAGCTGGGTCCTGATCCTCAAGCAGCAAACCCCGTGGGGGTGCAGCTGCTGCTGAGCCCTGCCGGCCCTGGGGCCCACGTGTTGGGGTGCGGGCAGCTCTGGGCTCGTCGGAGCACCGTGGAACCAATCGTTTTTTGGAGGGTGGGGATACTGGAGATTGAACCCAGGGGCACTTAACCACTGAGCCACAACCCCAGCCTCTTTTGTTTTTGTAATTTGAGATGGGGTCTCACTAAGTTGCTTGGGGCCTCACTAAGTTGCTGACACTGACTTCGAACTCTCCATCCTCCTGCCTCAGCCTCCTGATCCTCTTGGATCACAGGCGAGAGCCACCGTATCTGGCTGAAACCAATCTCTTGTCAGATCCCAAACCTGAGTGTGAATGGCCTACGCTGCTTGGAACTTGCTTTCTCCAGGAACTGGGCGATAAAAAAGGTCCCCATGTTAGAATTGAGGAAAGTAACGCAGAGTCCAGCCTACTTGAGCAAGCACGTGTTTGCTAGAGGGGCCAGGACAGGAGCTGTCAGGGTTCTGGTGACCCCCATCTCTGCAGGCTGTGCACTTCTGGGGTACAGTGTGGTGGTCTGTCCTTCTCATCTCCACTGCACCCTAGAACCCGGACTCTCCTGTGGGGGCTTCAGGTCGGGGCTCTGCCCTGTGTGTCTGAGAGCAGATGCCATCTGCCGGCGGAGTGCAGATGTGGTTCTGGGGCACACGGGGTCAGTCGCGAGGGTGTCACTCTGGCTGTGTTAGACCTGATTCTTGAGATCCTTTGTGTTGGGACCGTGTGGGGTCCCTTGGCATGGCTGCCTCGTACGTTCCTTCACTGACTCTGGAGGCTGAGGGGGGCCGTCGGCCTCCAGCCTCAGCAGGGCCTGGAGGGAGACAAGGCAGTACGGCTGAGAGCGCTCCAGGTGGGAGGGCGTGCGCTGGTGGCCCCTGAGCCCAGCACCCGGTGAGCCCTGTTGAGGCCAGCCATCCAGCAGCCTGCCAGCTCCTGGGGGTCTGCGGCCCGTGGCCGCAGTGGTGATGGTGGTTGGGTGCGAGACCTGCGGCGGGAGGAGACGGACGTGGGCCTCCTGAGCCCTCCACACCCACGCGTGCCGCTTGTCCTCCGTGCCCATGAAGCTGCCCCTGGTGCTGTCCACTGTGAGCAGCGACTGTGGAGGGCAGGACAGCTTGGGGGCCCCTGTCCCTGCCGAGACTGTCATAGGCACCCAGAGGCACTGCCATCCAGAGGGCTTTGGGACAAAAGGCCTGGGGGTGCTCGTGAGCCCACAGACTGTGGTGTGCTGACCTGAACGGAAGGTCCTGCTCCTGCGCCTTCTCCACCAGGATGGAGGCTGTGGGTGAGCCCACAGTGAGCTGACTCGGTGGCACCAACTCCCTGCCGTGCGGCAGGTGCTTGGGGATCCCAGGGTGAAGCCTGCATTCCTAAGTTGTGTGTGTGTGTGTGTGTGTGTAAGTGCCCCCATTCTGGGGTCACATGGTGACGAAGGGAGCTCACTGTGCAAACAGTCGCTGCCTTGCCCAGTCTCCACGCGGGTGGGTTCTGCGCACGTGAATATGTGTTCTGCGCCTGGCTGGTCAGTGCTCCCCTCTGCTCTCCGGGCCTCAAGTGGGTCTTGGGAGTCACATGTGGCTGCTGGCCCCATGCCCTTTCCTCATCCCTGGACACATCAGCCTCTCCCTGCGCCAGGGCTGTGGTGTGGGCAGCCCTTGTGGAGGTGCAGTGCAGGTCTGCACCTGGGTGTGGAGAGCTCGGGCTGTGCCCCTGCGTGGGCAGGTATGTCTGAGGCCACCTGGGCTCTGGTGTGCGAGGCTCTGTGTGGGCTCTGTTGCAGTCAGCCGTCGGCCACGAGTACCAGTCGAAACTCTCCAAGCACTGTTCCCAAGTGGACTCGGTTCGAGGCTTCGGAGGCAAGTTTGGTGTCCAGGTGGACAGAGTGGACCAGGTGAGGGATGGCGGCGGGGTGAGTGACGGCCAGTGGTAGTGTGTGCCTAGCATGCCCAAGGCCCTGGGGGTGGTCTCCTGTGACCAGCGCCAGAGGTGCACCTGAGAGAAGCCTTGGGGGTGGGGGCCGTTCCTGTCCTGGACGCGACCTGCCACTGCTGTGTGTGTCCTCCGGGCCACTCACTGGGGTAGAGTGTGGTGTGCTCTGATGCTGTGGGGCTGCAGGGAGGGGCCTCTAGATAGGAGCTGGCAGAACACGTTTCCCTCCAGGGACACGGAGCGTGTGGGCTGACCACTGGGGCCAGGACAGTAGCACGCAATAGGCGTTTGCCACAAGGCTGTGGGAGCCCCGTGTGGGACACAGCCTTAGATTTGCCCAGGAGTGTGCCAGTAGGGACCACTGCTGCCCCTGCGCCCTGCGTGTGTGCCTCTATGCAGGGGACACTCAGAGCCCTTGCTATGGAGGGGAGGCCAGTGTGGGGGTGCTGGGTGCCAGAGCTCACTGTACCAGGGCCGTGGTGTCCTCTTGACCTGCGTTTGACTTAGGAGGCCAAAGGTCAAAGAACAAGGAGTTGGAGGTTTCAGAAGCTCCGTGTGTGTCATGGATTCAGGGGGTGGTCTTCGGGCGTTCGGAAGTGACTCTCCTCTTTATTCCCCAGTCTGCTGTGGGCTTTGAGTACCAGGGCAAGACGGAGAAGCACGCCTCCCAGAAAGGTACGCTGCAGGAGGCAGGCAGCACAGCACAGCAGAGGCCGGGTGGCCTGCGGCTGCTGTCTGGTAGGAGGGCTGCGGCCAGGGTGGCCGGATCATCCGGGCCCTGTGCGGTGGGTGCTCTGGTGGAGGGTCTGCTGGGCACCGCCCACGTCTAAGCAGGGCCACTCCTGTAAAGTCAGCTCCTCCAACTTTGGCAAAACCTGGCGACCTCCCTGAGGGTAGGAACCAGAGTGAGTCTCCCTGCTACGCAGCCGGGCCCCAAGCCTCTGGTGGCAGGTCTCCACAAGGCAGTGCGAGCCCAGGCCACCCAGGAGCGCAGAAGCGTCGCCTCCTGCACATGAGCCACGTCCTTGTTGCAGGCATCAGCTGCCGCCGGCTCAGCACTCTGACCCTGACTGGCCGTTCAGTTTTGAAGGCAGGCCTGCGGCGGCATTTCTGTCCACCAGAAGGACCTGCCTTCCAGCCTGCGAGAGCGCCCGGACCACCCAGCATCCCTGTGGGGAGCAGTGGTCGCCATGTTTGGGGTGCCCTGTGGTTTTGCTTAGTTTAACAAAGGCGGCCCTGTAGCCTTCCAGGGCTCATGCCGTCTGCCACTCTGCCTTCTAGACTACTCGAGCGGCTTTGGCGGCAAGTACGGCGTGCAGGCTGACCGTGTGGACAAGAGTGCCGTGGGCTTCGACTACCAGGGCAAGACGGAGAAGCACGAGTCCCAGAAAGGTGTGGGCGCTTGGATGGACTTCCTGTCAAAGTGGTCCCGCTGGGTACTCCTCGGCCCCAGGCACGCCCTTCTCAAGGCCAGGGCGGACTCTCCGGACGGACTGGTTGGCTTTCTAGTTTGAGTGCTGGGGTCGGACCCAGAGGTGCTTACTACTGAGCTGCCTCCCCGCCCTTTTTTTTTTTTTAATATCTTTATTTATTTTTATGTGGTGCTGAGGATCAAACCAGGGCCCCACACGTGCATGGCGGGCGCTCTACCACCCAGCCCCGGCCCCCTTTTTGCTTTTTATTTGGAGACAGGGTCTCACTAAGTTCCCCAGGTTGACCTTGAACTTGGGGTCCTCCTGCCTCAGCTTCCCGAGTTGCTAGGATTACAGGCGTGTGTCTCTGCACCCAGCAACTTTCCTTATTATTATTATTTTTAGTACCGGGCATTGAACCTGGGGCCCGTAACCACTCAGCCACATTCCTAGCCCTTTGATTTTTTTTTTTTTTAGAGAGAGAGAGTGTTTCAATATTTCTTAGTTTTCGGTGGACACAACATCTTTGTTTGTATGTGGTGCTGAGGATCGAACCCGGTCCGCATGCATGCCAGGCGAGCGCGCTACCGCTTGAGCCACATCCCCAGCCCCCTCTTTGATTTTTTTTTAAATTTTATCTTGAGACAAGGGCTCACTAAGTTGCTTAGGGCCTGGCTAATTTGCTGAGGCTGTCTTTGAAAATGTGATCCTCCTGCCTCAGCCTCCTGAGCAACTTTCCTTATTTTCAATGTCTGCTCAGTTCTTCATTCTATGAAGATTCCATGTCTATTTAACCATTTTTTGAGTAAATTTTAAGTTATTGATGATTTTCTGATATTAAAAATCTACAGCAGTTAATATTTTTGGACCTGTTAAAAAACTTGATCCCAGAAACAGAAATGCTAGGCCAAAGGGTGCTACATTGGTGGGTGCTGCCAGATGGTGCTGGAGCTGTGGCCTCTGCTGGCCCGAGCCCTATAGGTGATCCTGGAGGACCTGCCCAGGTGTCTGCTGAGGTCGCGGCTCATCTGGTGCTCACCCTTGCTTGGAGCCTGTGACCCGCGCCTGCGCCTTGTTCTGCTTGGCCTGCCTCCACGTGGCAGGTGTTTTAAACGACTGCCACCATTTGAAAGCCGAGTGCTTACGTAGGAAAACCTCAGGTTTCTTAGAAAAGTACAGCAGAAGACCCTCTGGTGGCCGTGGCCACACTGGCCTGGCAGGTTTGCATGGAGTGCCAGCCCCACGGGCACCGCTGCCTTCGCTCCCCTCTGCTGCGAGGAGGGGGTGCCAGTGGGCCTGTGGGCAGCTCTGCCATGGGCCTGCTGCTTTCCTGGGCTCCTGGGCCAGCACAAGCAGTGCTCCTCAAGCCTGGGTCAGTCCTCTGCAGCACAGGCTCACTGGAGCACATCAGGGTCCTCTGGGACCTGGGGCCCTTTCTCTCGGGACTGACCCCAGAATTTGCACCATTGACGTCTCTGAGGGTCGTGCTTCAGTGTGAAATTGGTGTCTGGAGGCCTTTGCTGTGCGGAGCTGAGGTTTCCGGAAGGTGCTCCGTGGGCGCCCTGTGTCTGGAAGGTGCTGCTTGGGTGGCCTATGGTTGCTTCCACTGATGAGGCAGAGACCGTGAAACCCTGGGGCCCTCCCGGGTACGGAGCCTTCAGTGACCACTGCTGGCTGCCTTCCGGGATGGATGACCCTGGTCACTGACCTGCTGTGCCTGTCCCCTGCGTGTTCACTTTCCTGGACATGCGTGGCCCCTTTGAGTTGCCCTGTCTCCCTGAGGCTTGTGACTGGTGCAGTCCTTCCTGAAGGTGCCACGACCCGGGGTGCCGTGGTCCTGCTGCAGGTTTCTCGAGAGCACCTTCCTTGGTTCTAGATTACTCCAAAGGCTTTGGTGGCAAATACGGAATCGACAGGGACAAAGTGGACAAGAGTGCGGTGGGCTTCGAGTACCAAGGCAAGACGGAGAAGCATGAGTCCCAGAAAGGTGGGTGCCCCGCAGCCCTGCCCCACGTCCGCAGGCAGGTGTCCGTCACACGTCTCTTGGGCCTGTACTGCTGATGGGCAGCTGAGGTGGGGTGGGACCAGCCCAGGCAGCACAGTGAGCCCTGTAGAAACAGTCCAGACCTGGCTCTTAGCAGGAAACCTCATGTTTACACTTCTGTGGCTCTCACACCCGTGTCCCGCGTGACTCTGCGTCACGAGGCTGTGCTGCTTCTATGGGGCCTGTGGGTTGTTTCCTGCTCCTCCACGTGGCCGTCCCCACAAGCCCTGGTCATTCAGTGGTCGTGTCCTGCTCCCCTGCGTTGGAAATGAGCTTGCGCCTGCGGCTGCTGACGCTGCTCCGTGGCTTCTGTTGTGCACGTAGACTATGCGAAAGGGTTTGGAGGAAAATTTGGTGTGCAGACAGACAGACAAGACAAGTGTGCCCTTGGCTGGGATCATCAGGAGAAACTGCAGCTGCATGAGTCCCAAAAAGGTACCGTCCCCTTGCCTGGCTCAGGTCCCTCCCCGCATGCGTGTGTTCACTCCTCGGTCGTCTGTGTCACGTCTGCCGTGTGTCCACGTGTCGTCTGTCCTCACTGTGGGAATCTGTCCCACGTCTCGCACCCCTGAGGCAGAGCAGTGACGAACCCCTCCTCCTGGTGGGTGCCAGAGCTGGGTTGGCCCCCCGTGCCACGAGGCGGGTGCCCTAGGTGTCCCCACCCTTGCCGTGGCGCGGCAGCACCAGGCTCCCAGCCCGCGGTGCTCGTCGGTGAGGTGGACTGTGGCTCGTCTCCTTCCACAGGGTGTGGAGACCCTTCCACGGGCGCTGGCCCTGCGTAGCTCCAGTGGGTGGGCAGTCCCTGGCGTTGACGTGTCTCTCCTCACGAGACGCGTGCGTCAGCCTGGAGTGGCCCTGCGGAGTCTGTCCTTAGCTTCCCTGGCCGCGCCCGACGTGGCCTGCTGTGTGCCTGTTCTCGAGCCCTCGGCCACCGTCGGCCCGAGCTTGGCTGGGCTCTTGCTTTCTCGAGACGAGGTGTCCGACCTTGGGCCATGGCGGCTCTGACTCACCGGCTTCCTCTCTGGTTCTTCTCCCCACTGTCGCTCTGGACTTGCAGAGTATAAGACTGGTTTTGGAGGCAGGTGGTGTTCAGTCCGAGAGGCAGGACTCCTCTTCTGTGGGGTCTGGTCACAAGGAGAGACCAGCCCAGCACGGGTCCCAGCAAGGCACCATTGCCCCCCGTGCGCCCCTGCAGTGCATCCAGTTCCAGCACAGGCTTCGGGGTTCCCCACGGGTGCTGCTGCGTGTCTCTGGGTGGGTGGCTGCTGGCCGCCGTGGGGTCCTCGGCCCACTTCCACACTGGGAGCAGCTCCCTTCCTTCCCAGTTCTCTCTCCCTCCGACATTATCCAACCTGCCTCGATAGAGACGTGAGTCTGCAGGGCCCTCCCTCCAGCTGCACGGTGCGGTCAGGTCTTGGAGGCACCCCAACCTGGAGTGCCGCCCCACGGAGCCCAGCCTGTTGCCCCTGAGCGAGGGAGAAGGCAGCAAAGGCGTGGGACAGACGTGTCACGTGTGGTCTCTGTGTTCTGTTTGTGGTGGTGTTTTCTGGGCAGGGTTGAGGAACCATCCACATGTGGCTTCTGCACAGAGCCATGCCGTGGTGCTCGGAGCTGGAGGAAGACGTTTCTAAACAGACCTCCGCTGTCTGAACAGCCGGCACATTTTCCCTTAGTTATTCCATCCTCTCGGAAGCTGGGCTGTGTCACGGGAAGCTGGACACGCAGCCGGAGGAAGAGCGGTGCTGGGGCTGGACAGCTGCGGCTCAGCTCAGGCCTGGGTGGTGGAGGCGCTTTGGGTGGGCCTGGCCGACAGCATGGAGGTGGCCGGCGGTCCTCTGTGGCATGGAGGCCGTGTGACAGTGTGGCTTTTGTGTTGGGCGTGTGTGGCTGCAGCTGGGCCCTTTGGCCGGTAGAAGTTCCACATGGAGTTTTTTTTCTTTTGAAAAGCAAGAGAGCAGACTGCGCCCGAGCCCCTCTAGTGCTCAGAGCAGGCGTGCGGGACGCAGAGCGCAAGGCCCCTGCGGGTCGGAAGACTGCTGTCGACCTGGCGCTGCAAGGCCTGTCCTGTGCCCCCTCCTTGGCCTCCTCCCGCCAGCCTGCCGCCTTTCCCCACCCGTGCCCCGGGAGAATGCGGGCAGCATGCCGCGCCTCTGCCCCGGCCCCGCCTGTGCACTGGACACCGAGGTGGACGCAGAGCTGGCCTTGCCAGGAGAGCCCGCCTCGGGGCTCTGTCTGCTCTGGGCGCGTCCCTGCTGTCCCCGGCCTCTGCATGCCCTGCTGTCCTGCCCCTGCTAGAGTCAGTGAGTCTCCGTTCTGCTGCCTTGCAGACTACTCCAGAGGATTCGGCGGCAAGTACGGGGTGCAGAAGGACCGCATGGACAAGGTACGGCTCCGAGACCGGGGTGTCGCCCTCTCCGCCGGCAGGAGTGTGGGGGCTCCTGGGTGTCTGTGGAGCTGGACGCGCTGTGGAGGTCCTCTGGTGGGCACTCGGCTCCTGGTTCTGGAAGTGCACCATCGGGTCGGGCGTGTGCTGACACACGGTGTCCTGTGCTCCCTGGGCAGAGAGCGTGGCCTGGAGGCTGTGCCTGTCCCTTTCATGGTTGGGTCTGGGCCAAGGCAGCTCCGTGCTGGGCCGTGGCCTGGTGCAGAGTAGCTGGGCCCTTGCTGGAACTGGGTTGTCTGGGTGAGGGCCTCTGGACGCCTGCCTGCGTGAACTTGGACTGGTGGCCTTAGGTCAGGTCACTGGCCACTTTGAAGAGCTCAGGGCCACGTGAGGTCTCTGGTCAGAACAGATCCTGGCCATGGTTACTGCAGAGGCCTGTGGGACAGTGCAGGTCAGGGGGTCTGTCTCTGTAGCCAGGAGGCACACTGCTGTGGCATGCTGTTGTCCTCGCACCAGGCGTCCACTCCCTGGTGCTGGGTGTCGGGCCTTGGGAGCTGGTCTGGAGCCGTGAAGTGCATCCTTCAGGTCTGCACCCTTCTCAAGGCCGTCAGCGCTGTTCGAGACCCGCGGGCTCCTCGAGAGCCCATGGGTGCCCCTCCTGGGGCTGCGGAAGGTGGGGCCGTTCCCTGAGGCCGGCGGCCCTGCCCTCCCCCTGCCCGCTGGGCTGTGCCTGTTCCCTCTCCTTCTTCCGTGCTGCACTGGACCCTGGCCACAGGTGGCACTGCTGGCCTCGGAGCTCTGCTTCCAGGGCCCACAGCTGACTTGCCCCAGGACGGCCCTGGGAGCAGGGCAGTGGCCCAGGGAGGGGTCCCGAGGATGTGAGGGTCGGAGCCTAATTTGAAGGGACGGGAGTGGCCCTGGAGGGGCTTAGCTGGAGGGGCACGAGGGGGTCTCGCCGAGAGGTACCTGCTGGCCTCCTGGTGGAGACTGGGCTGTGAAGAGGCTCCAGCTCCGGGCAAGTGGGGCTTTGGTGGGGAACGGGTGGCCAGGTGTGCGAGGTACGGAGCCGCAGGCTGGGTTGGGCTCCCAGGCCTGGGAGGAGGGGGGAGTCAGTGGGGCTGGTGCAGCCCTGGAGACCTGCGGCCCTGTGGAGTTGGTGGCCTTAGGAGGGCTGGGCAGTGATGGAGGAGGCCGGGTGACGGAGGAGCTGAGCTGGGGCTCCTGTCTGGGGCTGAGGCCCCTGGGAAGGAGGGGGAGGAGCAGCGGGCGAGTCAGATTGTGGCTTTGAGGTCGGGAGTTGCAGTTCCGTTTTGTGGTGTCTGTGGTTGCTGTGGACGGTCATGAGGTGGCCGCTGGGCTCCGAGCACCCAGGGAGGAAGTGCTTCCGTGGGCCTGGCGCCGCCTCCCCAGCCCTGTGGGCGGGGCCCTGGGTGGAGGAGCCTGGCCGGGCGCCCCGGGCGTGACCGGGACCCGGCTGGCCGCCCCAGGAGCGAGGTGGGTTGCTGAGGACGGGTCCCGGGTGGTCCCTGTGGCGGCCGTCAGGGTAGGGTGATGACCTCATGTTTGCTGAGGTGCCGGCGGTTCCTTCCCAGAGAGGAGGGAGGTTCTTCCAAGGTCACCATGGACAGGCAAGTGACTCAAGGTCAAAAGTGGCTGCCCAGTGGACCCTAGAGCCAGCTGGACTGGGGGAGGGAGGAGGAGAGGCTCCAGAGGGCAGCGAGCAGGGAGGCCGGGGCTGTGGCCCAACCTGGGCGGGCCACGCGCTCGCTGGGGAGGAAGGCTGAGCAGTGAGGTGGGGACTGCGGTGGGGACGGCCGACCTGGGTGATGGCAGGGGGCCCAGAGCAGGCCTGTAGAAGCTGGGGAGGGCCAGCACCAGAGGGTCCTGACCTGCCGCCCTGTGCTTGTCCCAGGAGAGGCGTGTGTGGGAGAGGAAGGGGTTGGTGGTCTCCTGAGCCTCTTGGTCACAGACAGGCTGAAGTGGGCCCAGGTGGAGACCTAGTGCCCAGTCTCGGAGAAACTGGGCACCGGCACTGGCGTCCATCAACGCTGCCGGCCTGTGCCCAGGTCAGCCATTATATAGCTGGTCTTGTGTGTGGGACAGGGTTGAGGGTCCTGAGGGTGGGGACAGCTGGCCTCCAGGCTTGTATGTGCCCAGGGCTCTTCCCCTCAGAGGCTTCGGGAGGAGGTGGGGGAGGCTCAGGAGGAGCCCTGAGGAGGCCTGCCCCTGCAGTGTGAGCCGACTCGTGCCCAGCAGCTAGCGTGTGCACGTGTTTCCTGGCCTCTGAGGCAGAGGGGACAGTTGTGGGCTGCCCAGGGTCTTCTGGAAGATCTGGGGCCCTCGACTTCTGTGAGACAGCAGCTGTTGCTGTGCACCGAGGGGAGAAGGGTGCCCTCCTGATATCCTTCCCGACTCCCTAGAACGCCTCCACCTTTGAAGATGTTGCGCAGGTGTCCCCTGCCTACCAGAAGACTGTGCCTGTTGAAGCCGGTGAGTCCTGCGCAGAGCCGAGCTCCGTCAGGGAAGTGCACTGGGGAGGAGGTAGTGCCGGAAAGGAGCCAGAGACAGAGAGGCACGTGGGTGCCTAGAATGAACTCACAAGCAGGGTGGGGACCCTCAGGGACACAGTTAAGCCATCTTTGCTTTGGGCAGTGTCTATCAAAACAGGCCTTACAACATGCTATTTCTGAAGGTGCCCCTTAAAATCGCAGGACAAGGCCAGGTGTGGTGGCACAGCTATGATCCCAGTGACTCAGGAGGCTGAGACAGGAGGATCGCAAGTCAAGGCCAGCCTCAGGAACTTAGTGAGGCCCTGTTAAAAAAATAAGAGGTGCTAGAGATGTGGTCCAGTAGTACAGTGCCCTTGGGTTCAGTCCCACTCCCCATACCTGGAAAAAAGAGCAAGCCAGAGGTCACTGTCAGTTCACTGCGATGCCCTGGGTCACTTGACAATTTTGGAAGTCACTGAGGCCCCAGAGAACCCCCACGATGTTGGTGAGACGTGCTGATCCCTGCTGTGTCACAGATCAGCAGAGGAAGGTCTAAGTTAATCCGTGTGAAGGTGGAAGACCACGCATGTTTACCTAGTAGCCTTCTTTGTGAAAAGTAGCGGCAGCCTCTCCGTCTGCCATCTGTCCCGTGCAGTAAGTCAGGCTGTCTGTGAATTCCAGCGGGGCTCGTGACAGGCAGGTGGGAAGGGAGGGTCTTGGCAGCCTTGGGGACATGACCCGTGTCCTGTGACACTCCTCTGAGGCTCACCCCGGGGACACGCCGGCTCTCTGGGTCGAGCTCGTGCAGCCTGGGACATCTTTCATCGCACAGAAGAACTGCACCCGGCGCCTCTGTCCCCGCAGTCTGCGGGACGCTTGTGCTCCGAGGCAGCTGTGGTTCTCTGGACGTTGTCCGTTGGCAGCGGACGCTGTGGGAGCGCTTCCTGACAGCTCTTCCTGACAGGGCTCTGCTCTGTACTCTGGAGGAAGTGGCTGCGGGAGACCCCGTGGCTGTAGTTCACCTGCTGCCTGGAGCCTTGGAGACCCTGTGCCCTTGGCCACTGGCAGCTGCGGCTGTGCGTGGGAGCTGAGGCAGGAGGGTCGCAAGTTCAAGGCCAGCCTCAGCAACTTAGCAGGGCCCTGGTTCAGCCTGGTGCCCAAACCCAAAGGCACAAAGAGTCTGTCTAAGGTCAAGGTTTATTAAAGTCAGTACTTTTCCTGCCTTGTGAAGGTCAGTGAGGCTCGTCTGTTTTCCACCCCTGTGGGCAGTGGGAAGGATGACTGGTGGAGCAGGGCTGGAGTGGGCAGGGGGCCCTGAGATGCCACTGGGCTCCCCCTGGTGGGGACAGACAGCTCTCTGGGTTCCTCGCCCTGGCGTGGCCAGCCTGGACGGGGCCCGGAGGCAGACGGGCTCGCACCTTGCTCTGCAGCGACCAGCAGAACCAGCAACATCAGAGCCAACTTCGAAAACCTGGCCAAGGAGAGAGAGCTGGAGGACAGGCGGAAGGCGGACGCCGAGCGAGCCCAGCGGGTGGCCAGGGAGAGGCAGGAGCAGGAGGAGGCCAGGAGGACACTGGAGGTGAGTGGAGGAAGGTTGCTGTGCCTGGCCAGGGTGGGGCCCCGCGCTGTGCCAGCCTGCCTAGCGGGGCATTCCAGAGGTTCTTGTGCAGAATGTGTCCACCCGAGGTGGAGCTTGCCGGCCCATGCCCCTGGGTCTGGGGCTGTTGGCGGTCTGCCTCTCAGAGCCCAGCCCCTGACCCACGGGAGGGCTCACGTGAGGAGGGAGGTGTCTTCTGCAGACCCAGTCTCCATAGTCCTGTCTGCCGCTTCCCTGTGGTCCTGGAAGTGGACTTCACTGGACGAAGTGGGTGTGGGCTGGGCATGGGGCACGGAGGTGAGGACCGCCTTTTTCTGAAGCATGTCCAAGACAGGCGCACGTCTGGGCTGGGCCCTGCTCAGCCCTGCTCCCCGGGCACCTCCCTCAGCCCTGGCAGCCGTGGGTTCTGAAGTGCAGGACGGAGGAGGCTCTCCTTCCCTGCCTCTCTCCAGAGGAGCGTCTCCCCCAGAGAAGTGGTCAGGGCTCTCAGGAGCCTCGGGCAGAGCCGCGGATGAGGAAGTGAGGGTGCAGGAGCTGGCCATCCTGGCACCGGAGGCGCTGTGGGCACGCCCTGCCGCCTGGTGCCAGCCGCCCAGTGGAGTGGCAGCCAGCGGGAGCTGGGTGACTAGAGCTGAAGGCCTCCTCCTCAGTGTCACCGGGGAGCTTGTCTTGGTTGCAGGACCCACACACATGCTTGCTCGCCGCACTCTCTCCCCGGACCTTGTCCTTTGGCGCTCGCGCCCTCCGCACCTCGGCTCTGGGGTCAGCCCCTGCCGAGGAGGGTCAGGCTCTGTTGTCCAGGGAGGTGCTTCGGGCCTCGGGCTCCCCTGCTGTGGTGCCCTCTTCCTCCCCTCAAGCTCACACCCAGGCCCTGGGCGGAGAGGCCCAGGAGGAGGGTGCTGAGCCCTCCCCTGGCAGGAGGGCCTGCAAGAAGCTTGGTCTCCCTGGTGTCCAGCCCCGGGCCAGTCCCTACCAGCCTGACTTGGGAGGGTGTGGCCTGCAGGTGTGTTCTGATCATCTGGAACCCACAGCTGTGGTCACTTATGGCTGCAGGCCTGGTCTTCTCCCGCCCAGGCTGGTCCTGCCCTCCAGGACTCAGGCAGGACCTGAGAACTCGTGGCGACCTTGTGGCTGGTTCTGTGTGGCCAGTCTTGGTGATGCGGGGCTTGTTGGGCCACGTGAGTGAAGAGAACTGCACTCGGGGTCCCAGGGCCAGGGCAGTGTTCTTGTCAACAGAAGACAGTGTTACTGTTGTCCCCCGAGACAGAAGGGCGGGGGGGTGGAGTGGACAGATGGGGCTCAGACCCTGCTCTGCCGCTGCCTGCTGGGCGTCCCCAAGCACGCTGGGCTGGGCTGTGCAGCTGCTGTGGTCTCCTGTGGCTGCTGTGGCACCTGCACTCACATCTTGAGTTCTGGAGGTGAGGGATCCCAGTGTCAGCGGAGGTGCACTCCTTTGGGTCCCAGTGGGTCAGGGCCTGTGGCAGCATGGGGCCCACTGATGGCCCAGAGTAGTCCCCCATCAGACCCTGACCCTGCCATGTCTACAGGGACCCTTGCATGTGGGGTGGCAGTCAGGCCGGGCTGGGGACCGTGCAGTGCTGTGTCAGCCCCCAGGCTCACGCCTGCCTCCGCTGGCAGATGTGCTCCCCACCTGGGGCCCCGGGAGCCCCCACCTCACGGCCTCCCCTCAGCCCGGCTCTCGTCGAGTCCTCAAGAAGAGGAGGGCAGAGGGGCTCCCTGTGTGGCCACCGAGGCCCTGGTGCTGCCGTGGCTGGAGGCGTCTGGCCCTCCTTTCCTGGGAGCGTGAGGTTTTCTGCTCCTGTGCCAGGCTAGGGCCTAGGCCGTCCTCTCGGGCAGCGTGGGCAGGTGGCTCACTCAGCCTGGCTGCCGTGTCCACTGCAGGAGCAAGCCAGAGCGCAGAAGCAGACGCGCCCCGCGTCTCCCGCTCCGCAGCCGGCCGAGGAGAGACCGCCCTCCAGCCCTGTGTACGAGGTGGGTGTCCCCGTCAAGGTGTGAGTGAGGCTGACTTAACCGTCCCCCCCCCCCCCCCCCGGCCTTGCCAGCATGAGTGTCCTGTGGCCCAGGGTGCTTCCTGGCTCTGAGAGCTGTGGGGGCACAGTGGCCTGGTGTGCGCACTCAGGACTGAGGGTCCTCTCCCTGGCACCTGCTGCCACGCCACCCGTGTGGGGACTTGATCCTGGAAGCTCCCTGGTGGACGTGGCCTTGAGGTGTCCCACCCAGCCACTGTCTCCCGCTGGACCAGGTCTTGAGCGACTGGTCCCTTAAGGAGGGGCGGCCACATTCTGGGGGATGAGCAAGTGGGTGTGTGGTGGGAGGCCCTTGGGGCCACATGCCTTGAGCTGGCTGCCACCCCTGTGGTCGCCTTGGTGCCAGGCCATCTTGCCACCGGGAAGCCGCCTGGCCAGTCCTTGCCCTGCACCCTTCTGTGCCCTCAGTGCCCAGGAGGAGGTGGACGCCGTCCTTGGCCTCCTGGGGCTCTCCCTGCCTGGTCACCCTCTGTGGGTTCTGAGCCGTCTGCCTGGTGCTCTCGGACCCTCTGCCAGCCCCCCTCCTGGGCACCTCTAGAAGGAGCCTGCTGAAACCACCCTTGACCTGCAGCACAGGGTCCAGTGGGGTCCGGAGGGCACAGGCTCTGAAGCAGCAAGGTGTTTGTTTCCCATGAATTCCCAGGGAGCCTGGTTCTCCTTGGTCCCCTTTCTGCCCTCCACACTTGCTTGGCACAGAACTGTGCTGTCCACTCGCAGTGCTGTCCCGGGCAGTGGGCTCTCAGAGCAGGCTGGTTGGCCCCAGAGGGAGGTCTGGCAGCAGAGGGGGCCTCTCGTGGCCTTCAGCCTCTCCAACCCAGGACAGAGCAGCCGAGCCTGGGGGGTGGTGCTGGAGGGGCAGGTTCCCACTAGCCGGGGAGGCTCGGACCGTGGGGTGCTGCGGCCAGGGCCGCTCCTGGGGGTGTGTCCTGTCCTGCTGTAGCTAGGAGGCCGCCTGTGCTCCTCCCTCACTGTGGCAGTGTGGCTGCTGCTGTCAGATGCGCACATGGCCCAGGAAGTTCCCATTTCCTGCCCCCAGGACGCGGTCTCCTTGAAGGCAGAGCCTGGCCACAGAAGCCCCGTGGGCGAGAGCAGCCCTGAGGCTGAGTACAGCACAGAAGCTGCAGACTACCAGGAGGTCGGCGGCCAGCAGGGCGTGGCCTACACGCCGGAGGCCACCTATGAAACCACAGAGGCCCCCAGCCACTACCAAGCAGGTAGGGTCCTGTGCCGGCTCGCCCTGGGGGAGGGGCTCCCTGGGGAATCCCACCCTGCGCTGTTCCCGCTGACTCTGTTCCTCCCTGGGATGGGACTCCTCCAGACACTGCAGTCCCCGGCAGCAGCCAACCCTGTCCTGCTCCCAGGGGGGTCCCTGATGTACTGGGTGGGGGCAAGGCCAGAGCAGGGTGCCTCTCCTCCTGGGGGAGGCTGGTCTTCTCAGCCCGATGGTGCCAGGGCAGCCTGCCTCTGCCATGCTGAGGTTGGCTTCGCTGGACGGGTGTAGACTTCCTTCAGCTCCAAGGTCTGCCTTGAGCTCCAGGTGGGCAGCTGGGCGCCTGGTCACCTCCTCCCACTCACTTTCGCAGCGCGGAACCTTTCCTCCCGTTAGTGTTTTAATTGTAGAAGTTAACTCTGAACGTGGCCATGGCGCCTGTTATCATGTCCCCGGGTGGTGTCAGAGCTTGGAGCCTGTGGACGTGGCTCTGGGAAGCCGAGTTCTCAGCCTCCTCCTCAGCCTCCTCCTGGAGGCCTGATCCCTGCGGTGTGGGCGCTCTCCCTGGAGGAGAGCAGGGCCGGACCCGGTGGCATGCCCACCTGCTCTTGGTGTGCTTGCAGAAGACGGCACCTACGCCGAGTACGAGAACGACCTGGGCCTCACGGCCACTGCCCTCTACGACTACCAGGCTGGTGAGGCCCGCTGCGGGGGTGGGGTGGGGGTCTTCCTGTCTGGGGGGGCTTGGCTTCTCCGGGGAGAGTGAGGCTTGTTCGGGAATAGCATTAGCGCTCTGGGGAGGACGCGGGGCAGTGCCCGGAGTCCCCGTGCCTCCCTCAGTGCACTCCCTCTCTGCGACCCATGAGTTCCCAGGGAGCTGCAGGGACCCTGCCACCCCTAAAGACCCTGGTGTGCATTTCCAGAGATCAGGGATGGGGTCCTACCCCGCCAGCAGGGAGGTGACACCGCCGCACACCCAGTTCACGTCTGTCCTGTCGGGGCTGGTCCCCGGGCTGGTCCCCTTGCTCCCCGGCCTCCCCAGGTCTGGGCAGAGGCTGTGCTTTCAAGGCAGGGAGGGAGGCCAGGGGAACTGCGGGCGCCTCCCATGCCAGGCTGCCTGGCGCCCTCTGGGACCCAGGTCCACAGCACCCTGTGTTCTCGTAGCTGAGCGCACAGCCCCGCTGGGTGGTGCTGTGGTGAGGCTCCCCTGGGCTCTCACCTCCTCCGACCCCCAGCCTCCTGAGAGCGTGGCCCTGGCCCCTTCCTTCTGCACAGGGCTGGCCTTGCTCGGGAGACCCTTCCCCCAGCTCTGCTCCTTTCTGTACCCCGCTCTGCATCGGGCAGGTCTTCAGAAGACTCCCACCCAGCCCATCCGCAGGCTGCCTGGCACTCCCCTCCTACCTTTAGGACCCCTTCCTGGCCGTCCCCCACCAAGGGCCTGCCCCGCGGCCCCTGACCTTAGGCGGTGGCACCTGGCAAGCTCCTGCAGGGAGGTTAGGAGGAAGGCCACCTGCCAAGGAGCACGGGGCTGGGCGTAGCATTGCGCCCCAAGGGCCCCGCTGGCTCTTCTGGGGAATGACGCTGTGGCAGATTCTTGGGGATCCTCCCCAGCCCTTCCTCCAGCTCCATCTGCGCCCTGGTCTGCGCTCTTTCCCCAGCTGGCGATGACGAGATCTCCTTCGACCCCGACGACATCATCACCAACATCGAGATGATCGACGACGGCTGGTGGCGTGGGGTGTGCAAGGGCAGGTACGGGCTCTTCCCTGCCAACTACGTGGAACTGCGGCCCTAGGCACCCTGCGACGCTGGCTGGCACCAGGCCCACACTACAAGTCTGCCTTCTCGGGGTTTGGGTTTGGGGTTTGTATCTTGGTTTCTTTTGTTTTTTTTTCCTCGAGGGTGGGGCGGGGTATACACATTACGTTTATATTTAATACTTCGGCTGATGCTTTTGGAAATGTTTATGCCACAAATTTGCTAATATATTGTAATCATGTTGCTTAGGAGGAGGCGGGGCGCGTGTCCTCGCCTGTCGAAGGTCTTTGTGCCGAGTCAGCTGTCACGTGCAGCGACCTTGGCCTGTGGTCCTCGGGGCTCAGTAGGCATGTGCCACCGAGACAGGCAGGAGCCTCTGGCCCTGTGTGGCTGCCCTGGTGGAGCAGGAGCAGGAGGGAAGGGCTGCCGTGCCGTGGAGGCACACGGGAGCACGGGCTCCCACCGGGTCCATGCTGCGCTGCCCGACAGCAGAGACCCAGCCTTCTCCTGAGCCACCCCTGGTCTTGTCCTTGCCTGTGTACTCCCTGGCACCCTAGTCCCCTGGAGGACTGTGGTGCCTCGCCTCCTGCCCCACGTGGCGTGTCCTTTGCCGCTCTCCTGAGAAGGGGCCACTACGAGCCCCAGCGGCAGTGCTGGGCTCAGCCTCAGCTGCTACCAGATTGCCTCGCAGCCCTGGGTCCGGGCCTGACCTCCGCCTCTGGCCAGGTGGCCGCGGGAGGCCGGGCCAGGACAGAGCGAGCTGTCATTAGGGAGCTGTGCTGCTCCTGCCAGAAGGCCACGTTCAGCTCCCGCAGAGCCCGACTGGCTGACCCGGTCAGAGCATGACTGCGGAGGAGCTGCGTTCCCGCCCTGGTACCCGGGCAGCTGTCCTTGGAGCTGCCACCCAGCCTGCCCCATGTTCATGTGCAGGGCAGCAGGGGGTGGGCCAGCCTGGTGGGGCCACAGTCCAGCGGATGGACGGCAGGAGCGTCTGGGCTCCCGGGCGCATCCCGGCCAGGGCGCTGCTCGCGAGGTGTCTGCTTTCCCACGCAGACTGGGTTTTGTATGCGACTCGTTGTCAGTACCTGAACCCTGTAGCACCCTCGTAGGTTTGGCTTTTTTAAATCAAATATTCAGAATAAACTTCTTTCTGACCCACCTGCTGTGCAGTCTGCTTGGGCCGGGCGCTCTGTCCTCGGCAGAGGTGGCTTGCTTCCTTGGTGTCTGCACCGTCTGCTGTTGGGCTGGCTCACACCCGTCGTCAGCAGCTCAGGCCAGTGCAGGGCCTTTTTTACAGGGTGTGCTCCTCAAAAGCACTTTTATCCAGGCGTGGCGGTGCACACCTGTAATCCCAGTGGCTCAGGAGGCTGAGAAAGGAGGATCACAAGTTCTAGGCAGGTCTCAACCAATCTAGTGAGGCCCTAAGCAGCTTAGTGAGACCCTGTCTAAAAAAAAAAGGTGCTCTTTATAAGCTGAAGTCACCAACTCCTCATGCGAGGATTCCCAGGGAAACAAAGCAAAAACTGCTGGGTGAAGATTGTTTCTGACTTGCCACTCTCACATCTCGGGTGGGTGCAGGTAGCCAGAGGGGTGCTTTTCCTGGAGGGACAGCCCGTCAGTCTGAAGGAGGCAGTGGCCCTGGGCAGAGAAGCTGGTGGCTGCTGAGAGCCAGCTCCAGGACCTGTCAGGCAAAGCTGCGGGTCGGTGAGGAAGCAGCCGTGGTGAAGGGGATCCTGATCTTGGGAAGCCCCCGAGAGGGGCAGAGCTGTGTGCCGTCCACAGCCAGCTCCACGGTTGCTCTCCTTGGGTGGCGCTCAGACCGCGGGGTAGAGCAACACGGCCTGAGGCTCCGTGTCAGGCCTTTCCTCCTGGAGGGAGTGGAGCCACCCCGTCATGCAGCCTCCCCCGTCCCGGGGGCTGGGTGTCACCGCTCGTCCTGAGGTCCTGGTGGAGTGGCCACTGCTCTTCCTGTCCTTCATGTCCTGCTGGTCTCTGGAGGCAGGGCCTGCAGCCCTGCTCTGACCTGGCTGTCCTGCCTTTCTCCCTGTGGCCAGAGTGGTGGCCTTGGCTTCCAGGCTGACTCAAGGGTCTGCTGCAGCCCCAGGGTACAGAGTTGTGTCTTCCTGCACCTTAGGAAGTGCACCGGCCGCCATGGTCTACTGCCCTGGGCCTGGGGCCCTCCGCTGTGGCCTCGTCTGGTGAGAGCTGATTGGTGGTTTCCGTGGGGTTACAGGACCTGGGGACCCTGGTCCCACTCCGCCCCTGCCTTGGAGCCCAGGCTGAGCTGCTGCTCCCTCCAGCCTGAGCCGCCGTGGCACCCCCACACCCCGAGCACAGTGGCTGCTCCTGAGTATTCCTGGGCTCCAAACCTGAGAACCAGCCTCCTCCTGTGACACTGCGGTGTGGGCCTCCACCCCAAGGGGAGGGCCACGGGGCCTGTCCACGTGTGGTTTGGTGGGAGAAGAGTGCTGCTGTGGCCACCTGCAGGAGGCAGGTCTTGAAGCAGGGGCAAGGCCACCTACCTGATGGGGGAGGACTGGGGACAGGGTGGGGACAAGGAAGTGGAGCCTGGGTGCCCGTGGGCCCTGCCTGTGGCCATGGGCGTGGGCAGGTCTCTCTGGTCTGCTGATTCCTAGGCCGGGTCCTCGAGTCAGGCACAGGCAGCGCTCCCAGATCACACCTGCTTCCCTCTGAAGTGTGCGCTCTGTTAGAATCACAGCCATACCCGTGTCAAGGTCAGGTCCTCCACTGGCCCCTTTGGCCTGAGGGACACACACAGGCTGGTTCTGGGTAGGGGTAGAGAGTGGCTGGCTTCCTCCACGTGCCTGCACGGAGCAGCCGCGTTCTGCAGGAAGTGCTGGTCACTGGTTGCTCTGGATGGAGAGAACCGTGTCCAAAGAGGGGCTGGTGTCACCAGAGTCACCTTGCCTGACCCGAAGACAGCTAGTAACAGCCATCCGGCCGTCCTGCTCACTCTGCTGTGGAGTTGGCCACCAGGAAGATGCCCTGAGAGGAGCCTGCGGAGTGCTGCTGGGGCTGCCCCCGCGCCTCCTGGGCAAACTGGCAAGTGGACCGGTGCCCGGCTGCCCCACAGATGGGGAGCTCCAGTGTCACCCGAAGGGAGAGTGACAGCAGCGTCAGTGGTCAGGTGTCCACACACACACCTTGGCAGGAGGTGCTGAGCGTAGGTGCCTGCAGCCCCAGTGCTCGAAGGCCAGGAGTTCTGGGTGGCTAGGGCCACACAGGGGCCCGACAACAAGCAGGGCATCTGGAGGGCAAGCGGGTGCGTCTCCAGGTGCCATGTGGGTGTGCCGTGTGCCCGCTTCTGAGAGGCGAGGGGCCTTCACCTGCCCGCATCTGACCAGCTTGCCCCCAGGAAGGACCAGCCCTGCCTTTGCCGTGGTTGTGAAGTGGCACTACCCTGGCTGCTGGTCAGATGGCTTCTCCCAGCCCCGTCCTGCTGTGCGGTCCGACCACGCCCCGTGTGTCCCCCCCCCTCCTGCTAGGTCCATGCTGGGCACAGGGGTGCTCAGTGAAGGACGTGCTGGCACCCCTGTGTCACCCCGCCAGCGTCACTTCTTGGCAGTGCTGGGGAACAAGCCAGGGCCTCACACTGTGGGCGGCCTCACCCCAGAGCCACATTCGGCCACCTGGTTCCTTGGTGAATAAGGATCGTGTGTGCACACAGTGAGCGGGTGGTGCTTGGCTGTGTGTGGGATGGCTGTCGACCTGCTCAGGGCTTGCGCTCGTTTATTGTGTGTGTGTGAGAACACGTCAGTGAACTCTCGGCACTTTTATATGTTTATTCTACTCGTAGATGGACACAAGGCTTTTATTTTACGTTTACATGGTGCTGAGGTTCGGACCAGTGCCTCACACATGCTAGGCAAGCGCTCTGCCACTGAGCCCAACCCCAGCACCTCTTGGCACTTTTTAAGAGCTGCACCTTGTCATCAGCTGCAGTCACCACACTGAGGACAGATCTCTAGAACTTTCTCCTCCTGCCTGATGCTCAGTCTTTGCCCAACACCTCCCAATTCCTCCTCCAGCCAGCCTGGGCCCCACTGTTTGGGGTCACGTGGCACTCCCCCCTCCGTGCCTGGCTTATTTACAACTCAGTGCCACCTTCCACCACCCGGACTCACTCTTCCAGTGGTAATGACATCTGTCACAGAGCCTCAGGCTACCACACTGGGGAAGGCCCAACCTTCTGTGTCAGATGGGAATCCAGCAAAAAATTCTCATCCAACTGGTGAAGACAAGAAGGGAATTTGTTGGCTCATAAATATATGAGCTGGCTTCAGGCAGGGTTGGATCCACTATCTCCCTTGTGTCCTCAAGGCTTGGTCTGTGTCCCGTGGGTCTGTTTTGTCCTGTGCTTCAATTGAAGTCAGACTCAAGCAGCCTTGAGTGGACCAGCTCTTCTCACAGCCCATCAGCAAGGGCGTGTCTCCAACCCACTAGTTCTAGTGCAGATATCAGGATCTGTACTCTGCTTTGCTTTTACCTTTGCAGTGCCGGGAGTGTACCCATTCCCCAACCAATGCCTAGGGCTGGCCAGGCCTGGTGACATGGGCTGCTCCTGCGAGGTGGGACTGGCCCGGGGAGGGGCTTCCACCAGAGAAACAAGGTGGCCTTCACAGAGGTGAATCATGTGACAGGAAGCAAGGCCCTGGGGCACACCCACTGTGGGACAGCCCTGCTGAATCATCTGGTGCTAGGGATGGGAGCCCGGGTGAGGGTCCCTCCCAGGCACACCCCAGCCCGGGTCTTCGCAGTGCTCAGGAATTCCTTGCTCTCGGCCAGCTGTGGCAGCCCAGACTTTCCTTGGTGTCCCAGTGATGTAGAAGTGGCCAGAGCTTGGCCCTGAGCACCACCGGCATCCACTGGGTGGCCACCCCAGCTGGCCAGCCCGTCCTTTCCCAGGATATGAGGCACGTGTTGTCTTTGCTTTGCAACCTAAAGCACAGGTGGCGGAGCAAGGAGCCCCGAAGCTCGGGATCAACTCCAGCGTTCCCCAGTTCATGACTGTAGGACTCGGGTGCCGGGGTCACGCATGTCCTGGCCTGGCGGCAGGGGCTTCCCGGGGACTTGGGCTGAGGCCGCCACAGCGCCACCATTGAGCGCCCCCTCCCTGGCCGCATCCGGCAGCGCGCAGCTGCCCAGAGACCCTCTCTGGCGTGGGGCGCAGCAGGCGGCTGGGCAGGGAGAGTGGGAAGCAGGGCCGCGGGCTGCCCTTGGAGGGGTGGGTTCTGGGTTCTAGCTCAGTCTTCCCTCTGCCCTGCTGTCCCCCGGTGACCGCAGCATCTAACCATCCCTCCGACGGGCAAAGGGTTCGCTTCTCGGCGACCCGGCCGGCGCTTGCTGGTTTCTGGTTTTGCTTTGTCTTGATGTCAGCCATCCCAATAGGTGGCGTCAAGTGCTTCTCCAGTGTTCTCTGATGGACTTTTATTAAGAGGTAGATTCACATGCAGTTATCAGAAGTGACAGAGATTCTGTCTGTTACCCTTGATGAGAACATCGCACAGAACCGGAGGGCCCCATCCCAACCAGGGTGTGGCATGGCGGTGTGGGCACGGGCCACCTGCCCCAGTGCCCTCTGGCCACCCCCTCGCGCCTGTCAGCGCCTGCAGCTCCGCCCTTTTGGGGCGTGGTCTCTGGGGCATCTGGAAGCGTGTGGCCTTTCCAGTTGGCTGGCCCAGAGCCTCTGCCCCTGCTCCCCAGCCCCTGACCCTCAGGGAGCCAGGGGACAGTGAACGTTGAGGGCCGATTTAGGCTGACGTGTTTTTTGGTGCTGGGACTGGAACCCAGGGCTTCCCGTTGCTCGTGTGCTCTGCCTTGAGCTGCGCTCCCGCAGGACAGGTCTGGACTTCTTTCTTGTCCAGCGAGGCTTGGCCGAGCTCCTGCGGGCCCGCCCCATTCCACCTGTGGGGGGCAGTGGCCAGGCCCGTCACGTGTGTGTCCTACCCCAGGTACGTCCGTGGCAGCTGTCTGAGAAGGACGCAGTACAAGTGTCCATCCCCGGGACCTCTGTACAGGGATGGCTTAGAGCGACTGTTGGCCCGGAGCCCCCACCAGGCTGCGGGTCGACATCCAGGGCATGGGTGACCTCCAGCAGGCGCCAGAGGCCCGCGCCCAGGAGCTCACAGCAGCGTGGCTTTTTAAACTAAACTTAAAAGGCTGGAATAGTTTTAGATTTGCAGATAAGTTGCAAATTTAATATAGAGAATTCTTGTATATTTTCCCCAAACCACCAGTTTCTCCTTAAGATTGACGTCTCCCTGACTCGGTGGTGTCATACCCACGTGGCAACGAACATCAGTTACTGCTTAGCCACGGGCAGCGTCTCCGGCTGTCCCAGCATGTCCTGGAATGCCCTTTTCCTGTTCCAGGACCTATCCAGGATCTCACATTACACACAAAAGCATTGGGTTTTTTCCCTTAAAAAATAAATATATTGAGATAAAAATTGCACACCATATAATTCATGTATTTTGGGTGTACGATTAGATGCTTTTAGTGTGTTCACAGAGTTACAGAACTATCTCTGCTATTCAATTCCAGCACATTTTTATCATTCCCCAGAGAAACTCTGATCATCAGTTGGTCGCCTCCCAGGCACCCCAGCCTCTCTCTGGCCACCACGGTCCCTTCTCGTCTGCTGCTGCCCCCCGCCCCCTGCCCCCATGTGTAGTAAAGTGGAGTCTCACACTGGGACTGGCTTCTTGGACTGTCGCTGTGTTGAAAAAGAGTATTTTAAATATTTAATACAGACTTGATTTTGGGCTCACAACAAAATTGAGAGCAAAATCCAGGCGGTTCCCACACCCTGTCCCTGCACGCGCACAGCTGCCCCGCTCTCGGCAGCTTGCCCTACACCATGGCGTGTGCACCCAGAGGGCTTCGCTCACCCTGAGGTTCACCCTTGCTGTTGGACAGTCCTTGAATTCGGACAAAGTTTTCCCGATGTGAAGCCCCTGTTACGGGACTGCCCTTAAAATCCTCCCCTCCAAAATGTCTTTAGTAGTGAAAAGTGGGAAACAGGTAAGCATCCATCAGTGGATGGACAGGTGCATACATCTTAATGTATTCGTATAGAGTGATTCTGTCCGGCTGTGAACAGGAACCCTGCGGATGTGTGTCATCCTGGACTGTCACACGAGAAGCTGGAGAAGGACTTGTCGCCAAGAACTGGATACCATCCATGGCTGCAGCACTTCCCAAGGGCCTTCGTGTGGGGCTGCAAGCCTGTCATTCTCCAGCAGGGAGTAGAGTGTCTATGGAAGGTTCTAGACCATGAGCACTAACCCTACATGTTGCTTATGGACACATGCATGCAATAAGAGCATAAAACACGCACAGAAATGCTGACTAAGTGCAGGGCATCCTGGCCTCCTGATGGGGGAAGCAGGTGGCAGTGGAGGGTTCCCATTGGTATTTGCCATGTCCAGCTGGGAGGTGGACATGTGTTGGCACCTCTCCATTGCTTTGGTGTGCGCGGTGGCTTTCATAATAAATTTTTAAAAGAGCAAAGATCAATGCAAGAGTGTGTGTGGAGGGAGCTATATTTGGGGTTTTCAAAGGATTCATCTATATTTGCTCCCAGACGCATGCTCTAGCCCTGGACAAAATCCTAAATAGACCTGAGCTCTCAGGGAGGGACCCTGTGGATAGGGAGGGGAGGTTTTTCTCTGATAACTTTTGAATTTTCCATGACATGTATTATTACCTATTTATTAAAAAGTAATCCAACTTATCTTTGGATATTCGTTTTTGCTTTTCTGGGCAACTTCCCACCTAGGACCTCATTGCCTTACAAAGGTCCTGGGGTTACAGGGACTGTGGCTGTGTTCACTGGGAGCCCCACAGAGAGGCATCCCTTAGCTGGTGGCTAGTTCCTGGGGGAGGCTCCTCCACCCTGGGCAGTGGTGTCAGTGGGCCACCTCCCCCGTCTGGTGAACCACGACTCCGTGGCAGTGAGGATGGAGGGCTTGCAGGCCCAAGGCACCCTCCTGAGCTTCAGCATGACCAGATGGGGTGCCACAGCTGTCGTGTCCACGTGTGGAACTTGGGCAACTGTGAGGTGGCCTCAGCTTCCTCCCGTCTCCCAGCGTCACGCAGCTGGAGGTCCGGAGCAGTCTTAACTTCTGCCAGCACTGCGCCCTGCCTGCCACTTCTGATGAGCTGGCAGCAGGAGGGGTAACAAGTCACACATCTGTCCCATTCCCAGGGAGGCTGCGGTTGCTGCCAGTCCAGGGGCCGTGGTGTGAGGGCCACTGCCTGTGCTTCCTTTGTGAGCCCTCGGGGATGTGCAGACAGCAGGCCTAGCAGCTGCTCCTGCCACCAAAGTCACCTGCATACTGGGGCTGCACTCTGGGGGATCTGAATAATTAACTGCCCTGCAACTGTGGGCAGCTGTGCTGGGTTGTGGGAAGTGTCGTTTGCCCTACACCATCCCCAGTGTCTGGGCTGCACTCATGTGGGAGATGGAGCCCCTCATCAGGCTCAGACCAACCTCCCAGAGGTGCTGCTGACAGACCAGGACTCCCCAGAAGTGTCTCAGGTGGGGTCCTCATGCACTGTGCTGGGCTGTGAAACCATGGGCAGTTCCTCACCAAGTTAAACACCGGTGGCCAGGACCCCAGTGGGTCTGGTTCACACAAAGAGCTGAACAAAGGTGTTCAGACAAAACATGCGAATGCTCCGGGCAGCACTTTCCACACTAGCCTGTTGAGAGCCACGGCCAGGTCAAGATGGTGCCTGGAATTTTTCCAGAAGGGGCGGCTCCTGCTGCCTCGGGTGCCCGCTACTTTTGAGTTCTTGCGGAGTTCCCGTTGAGTCCCGTTGAGTTCTCGCGGAGTTCCCGTTGAGTCCCGTTGAGTTCTCGCGGAGTTCCCGTGGGTTCTGGAATAAAGTTCGTTCCTGCTTGAATCTACAAGTGGCTCGTGACCTCCCGGTTATTTGTGCCCAGCCAGACGGCGGCATTTGGTGGCCCGTAAGGGGAACGCCTGAAGCTTGGGGGTAAGTGAAACTGCTCGCCCCTGAGGGCAGGGCGAGAGAATGGGTGACCATTTCAAAAAACAATGTGTTCTTGTTTGGATTTTTTTTTTGTTTTTGTTTCAAGCTGCCTGCCCCTAGAACTTTCTCAGGCAAATTGGGGAAAGTGGTAAGCTCAAGGTTTGAAGTTGTTCGGCCCTGAGGAAGAGATAGAGATAGACCACTGATACACATGTCAAGAAAATAGAAAAACTGATACAACAAATTTTTGTTCCATTTTTGTTTCGTTTTGTTTCGGTTTTGTTTTGTGTTATCTTGTTGGGTCACGTTATCTTTATAGCAGAAATATGGAATTAAAAATTAGTAAAAACCAAACCCAAAGGGTGTTAAGTAAATTACTAGAGGAAGGAGGCATCTCAGTAAAATCAAGAACAGTTAGGGCATACGTTAAGACGATACAAATGTGTAGCCCATGGTTCATTAAAGAGGGGCTGTTAAATATATCACAATGGAACCATCATGGTGAAGATTTAAAAAGGATAGAAAAGGAAAGCCCAGGAACTCTGCCAGTTGGCACATTACCATTATGGACGTTGGTACAATCTTGTTTGCTTAGTCAAGGAGAAGACATTTTAGATCAAGTAAAAGAGGAGGCCTCTCCAGTTAGTCAGACAGGGGAAGAGAGTTTAGAGAAGGAAAGGCTATCAGGAGACAAGTTACAACGGGAGGTTGCTACTAACACCTTTCTATCACCAGCGGGCGTAAGTGTCCAACCAACAGCTCCACCTATGTATACGGAGACAACATGTGCTGAGTGGCCCTCAACCCCTGTAGTTGATAGATGGGATCCTGAGAGAGGACCTCAAAGATTAGCATGCCCTGTATTTGAGGGGGCAGGAGGGCAGCAAATTCACCATGCTTTAGATTTCAAAACAATGAAGCAGCTGAAAGAGGCTGTAACAACCTATGGTCCTCAAGCACCCTTCACTGTAAGCATGGTCGAATCCATTACCAATTTGAACATGATGCCAGCAGATTGGACTAGTACGTGTAAATCTGTGCTAAATGGAGGACAATACCTGTTATGGAAGGTTGCAAATCAGGGATTTTGCACGGAGACGGCTAGGCGAAATGCAGCAGCTGGTTATCCTCAGAGAAATCTAGATATGTTGTTAGGAAAGGGACCTTATGAGGGTCAGCTGCAACAAATTAGATATGATCCTGCCATATACTCATAAATCGCTTCAGCCAAGGTTAGGGCATGGAAAACTTTACAGGGGCATGGAGATTTACAAGGTCAATTATCTAAGGTGCTGCAGTCTGGCGGGACACAAATCACGAGCCACTGAAGCAGGAACAAACTTTATTTCTGAACTCCACCAGCACACTCCAAACACACTCCCCGGGAATTCTCTCGAATCACGCGGCTCCTCCAGGAACCAACAACCGGAAATATCCCTCCTCCGGCACTTCCCCAACTAATGGGAACTCTCCGGGAATCCCCGCGAGAGCTCAACTGGAACTCAACGCCAGAACTCAAAAGTCATCATCTTAATGGCTCGCTAGTGTCAGACCTCTCAACCAATACTTCTGGCAAAAATGCCATGTGTCATCCCGACATAGCTGTGGCTCTCAACATCTCCCCCTCTCTGTTTAAACAACAAGCAATGTGGCTTAGGGACTGTGCCTGTCTTAGGTTGTCCAATACTACATACGGTCCTTACCCGTCATCGGATGAGCTGAACTGAAGGCGTCAGCCTCCTGTCTTAGGTTGGTACCAATGCAATTGGATCTTACCCATCACTGACTACCGGTCCAGCATACATCCATACTTGTGGATAGGCCTTTGCACCAGTGTGTGGGGGGGTGAGGTTCTTTGCCTCACCTCTGTTGGCCCCCAAATTTGGCCTTTGCACCAGTGTGGGGGGTGAGGTTCTTTGCCTCACCTCTGTTGGCGACCAAATTTTAGACCATCACTAGGAGAAGGGAGGAGGATACAGAAATGCCACGACACCAAGCCAATTGACGGCTCCTATGGAAAAATTGTATCACCGATGACACCATCTGCAAAGATACGCCAGCACTACCACAATTCGCTGCATCAACAGATAGTTCACAATGAATACAAGTGATACATAGTCCAGGCAAGTTCTGCAAGCAGTTCAAAGCAGAGGAATCCATCAATATGGCCATTTCCTCCCAAAGTAAATCGACTCCTTGATTGAGCATCACTTGTTGAGTTATTATTCATTGATGCATCAGTTTATACAGTTTACTGTGATAGCTATCGAAGAAGCTGTAGTTTTGTTAGGGTCTGTAAACAAGTCAAGATGGCGCCTGGCAGTTTGCCAGAGGGAGTGGTTTGTGAAGTAACACCAGCAAGCGTTACTTCACAATAAGGTTGCTTATTGGTTGACTGCTGTATCTAGTTTATGTTAATTTGATAAGCTGTGTGGAATGTATATATACCCCTCCTGTCCTACAATAAACGGCTCCCACTCCTGCTATATCAATGTACACAAGTTGCTCGTCACCCCCCGGTTATTTTGCTGCAGCCGGGCTGTGGCATAGTTTGGTTTTATCCTTGTCTTCACCAGCACTGGGATGAAGATAGGAATTCTGGCAATGGTGGCTAAAAAAAATTATGTAACATTCCAACAGGTACTAAGAAAACAATTTTCTTAACAATTTACATTATCCTGAACAGAATTATTAAATATAATGAAAAGGAAAGGTGAAAGTAACCAAACAGATCTGTTAACCTCCTTATTTGTTCACATATTAAAACAATCCTCAACAGCTGTTTACCCAATTTAAATTAAACCATTAAAATCACGTGAATAAAAAAAATTCAGATCCATTTTTTCATGAGTGCTCCTCATATATGATATATGGACATACACACATACAGACATACAACACAAAACACAAGTGTGCACACATAACATAAACACATAAGACAATAGTAAAGGCCCTGTAGCTTTACACAGGTGAAATCTCCATTGCAGTGTTTAAAAATTCCACAGTAAAAAATAAAACTGATCAGAAAAACATTAACCTAGGTCTGTATGAGCTCAAAAAATAAAATAGAACTTTATGATGTGGGAAAAGGCAATAATAAAATAGATATTGAAAAAAGGATCCTGGTTAATCACTGTCACAGATGCAAGGATAGCCAAGCTGGAGTTCTGGATATCAGCTGTTATGGATTAGAGTCAAATCATCTTCTTTTTGGTCTGTAGAAATCGCTTTGGTTAGTCTCTCTGGAATACAAATCGGCTACTGTTCTCCCTGTGGAAACACACAAACAGACCTCCAACTCCAGACAATCACTGGGTCAGGACCTTAGTTAATCTCTCTGGAATCCAAATCGGCTGCTGTTCTCCCTGTGGAAACACACAAACAGACCCCCGACTCCAGACAATCACTGGGTCAGGACCTTTCCATTGTCCTGTTAGAATATCCTTCCAAAGTACCTTAGGCTTATGTACATTTTTTGGACACATATGAGTTTCTGCAGCACTAAGCCCTGATGAATCCAAATTTAAAAAGTTTAGAGTAAAAAGGGTTATTTTAAGTTTATCTTTGGGAGATATATACCCCTTCCCAATTCCCTCTTTTTGCTTTAATAAGTACATTTGAATAGTTTGATGAGCTCTTTCAACTATGCCTTGTCCCTGTGGATTATATGGGATTCCTGTTATATGAGTAATGCCAAATGATGAGCAAAATTGTTTAAAAGAGGTAGAAGTATAACCAGGGCCATTATCTGTTTTTAACTGTTTTGGAACGACCACAGTGGCAAAATTTTATAAGCAATGAGCTATAATATCTCTAGTTTTTTCTCCGGCATGAAGGGAGCCCATCAAAAATCCAGAAGAAGTATCAACTGTAACATGTAAATATTTTAATTTTCCAAATTCTGGCAAGTGTGTGGC
Source organism: Marmota monax (assembly GCF_021218885.2). NCBI lineage: Eukaryota > Metazoa > Chordata > Mammalia > Rodentia > Sciuridae > Marmota > Marmota monax. The sequence goes on along the minus strand of NW_026692498.1, from coordinate 3,673,605 downwards.
GTCCATCTGCCAAATATGGTTAGGTATCAGTCCTCTAGGATTGACTCCAAGATTAACTTGTGGTAAAAAGGTCACACAATTTTGACATCGTTTTATTATTTGTCTAGCTTGTTCCTTAGTTATTTTAAAACGCTTTTGTAAACTATTAGCATTGACATGGAACCTTTTATGAAAATTTGTAGCTTCTTCTAGTGTAGAGAAAATATGTATGTCATGTGTAGTTTTATCTGCTAAATCATTGCCCAAACTAAGGGCTCCAGGCAATCCTGTATGTGCCCTGATATATCCTATAAAGAATGGATCTTTTCTGTCCCAGATTGGACTTTGTAAAGTGGAAAACAAAGAGAAAACAGTAGAGGAAGGGGAAATCCTACCAGCATCTTCAAGGGATACTATAGCATTAACTACATACTGATTATCAGAAAATAAATTAAATACAGAATCTTTAAACATCACAAAAGCTTGTAATACTGCATTAAGCTCTACCTTTTGAGCTGATTGTTTGGGTACTAAAAATGTAAAAGTTTGATCAGGGGTAACTACTGCTGCTGTACCATTATTTGACCCATCAGTGAATATATTTGGAGCATTCATGATAGGTGTTTTTCTTGTCATTTTTGGAAAAACTAGAGGATGCGAAGACCAAAAAGACAACAAAGGATTAGATGGCAAGTGGTTATCAAATGAAACATTAGATTTGCACATGATTATTGCCCAAGTATTTAACTCATTAGCTAACTCATCAATTTGATCCATAGTATATGGAGTAATAATTTTATTGGGAGAAATCCCAAACACTCTCTTTGCTGCTTTTATTCCTTTGAGTATTAATTGTCCTATAGCCTCATACAGGCTGGATACCTAGTAAGAATAGTGATAGGAGAATAAGATAAATGTATCCACAATAATGGACCTTCTTGCCAAAATACTCCTGTAGGAGTATTTTTGTTGGTATTACAATAAATAATAAAGGCAGACTTATATCAATTCTATCCAAATGCATATTTTCCATATATGTTTCAATAATTTTTAATGCCTTTCTTGCTTTAGGTGTTAACATTCGGGGTGAATTTGGATCTGATGGACCTTTTAGGATATCAAATAAAGGTCCCAACACTCCTTTTGGTATGCCTAGATAAGGCCTTATCCAATTTATGTCTCCTAATAACTTTTGAAAGTCATTAAGTGATTTGAGTTGATCTACTTGTATTTGCATTTTTGGTGGACGGACCATGGTTGAGGATAATAGAACTCCTAAATAATTAATTGGAAATTTAATTGTACTTTATCTATTGCTATTTCTAGATTATAATGTTTTAATAAATTTGTAAGTGTGGCTAACATTCTAGCAATGTGTTTTTATCTTTATGTGCTAATAATACATCATCCATATAGTGAAATATTTGTAGTTCAGGATTTTGATTTCTAAGTGGCTGGATTGCTTTGTTAACATAAATTTGACACATAGTTGGGCTGTTAGCCATCGCTTGAGGGAGTACTTTCCATTCATATCTCTGATCAGGACCTTCATGATTCAGTGCAGGGATAGTAAGTGCAAAACATGGACTATCCTCAGGATGAATTGGAATTGAAAAAAAAAAACAATCTTTAATATCTATAGCCAAAACATACCAGGTTTTTGGCAAAGCAGACAATTGGGGAATCCCCGATTGAGCAGGTCCCATAATAACCATCTCATTATTAATGGCTCTTAAATCTTGCAATAATTTCCATTTACCAGATTTCTTTTTGATGACAAAAATGGGAGTATTATAGGGAGATACAGAAGGTTGGATATGTCCCTCCGCTAATCGTTGTTTGACCAGGTCATGGGCTGCTTGTATCTTTTCTTTAGTTAGGGGCCACTGAGGAACCCATACTGGTCTTTCTGATTTCCAAGTAATTTTTATTGTCCTAGTCACTCCTTCTGAAAACCCAATCCATGTCTATTTATTCCTTGATCTATTTGAATTTGTGCTGCTATACATTGTTCTTGTCCTCATAATCTTTTTTCTTTCCTAAAACCTTGTCTATCTGTAATAGTGGGCGCATTTGGATTGATGTTATTTGTTAATGTCAAACCTAATTGATCTAGGACATCTTGTCCCCATAAATTTACGGGAAGATGATCCAATACATATGGCTATATAGTTCCTTCACATCCTTCAGGATCCTTCCAATCTAATACCATTGCACTTCTATGGGGATTAGTCGCCACTCCTAGGCCCTGAAACTGGATATGATCAAAGGGGTAGAATACCGGGTATTTGCCCACAGTGCCATAGAGGGAGACATTGGGCTAATGAATGCCGTTCTCAAACCACCATAGAGGGTACTCTGTTATCAAAAAATGGACAAGGACCAGGTATTTACCCACGATATCATGGAGGAAAAAATTGGGCTCCATTGCCAAACGGACAGGGGGGCCCAATGCTCTGGGACCCACGACCACAAATATATGGAGCAATGGAGAAACCCAGCAACCCAATCAGGTAGTGCCCAGGACACATTATCCATCAGATCTCTCATCAGACGAACCAGAGGTAGTGCAGGGTTGGACATCTGCGCCTCCGCCAGAGCAGTACTAACTCCAGAGATGGGAGTTCAAATCATTCCCACAGGAGTAAAAGGACCTCTTCCCCAAGGAACAGTAGGCTTATTATTGGGTCGCAGTTCTTCTACTCTAAAAGGACTTATGATAAGTCCTGGGGTAATTGATCCCGATTATGAAGGTGAAATAAAAATTATAGCTAGTTCTCCAAAGGGTATATCAGTAATTTCACCAGGAGATAGAATAGCACAGTTATTAATAATACCCAGCCTACATGATAAATTTTCCAGTCGTACTGTAGAAAGATGTTCCAGGGGATTAGGCTCCACAGGTGTAGATTGGGCTATGCTGTCTTTAAATTTAGCTTCTCACCCCATGCTAAAACTAAATATTCAAGGACATGAATTTAATGGACTACTGGACACAGGTGCAGACCTTAGCATCATATCTCGTCAAGAATGACCAAAATATTGGCCATTACAACAAGCCACTCAAACGCTTCGAGGCCTAGGAGTGGCGACTAATCCCCATAGAAGTGCAATGGTATTAGATTGGAAGGATCCTGAAGGATGTGAAGGAACTATACAGCCATATGTATTGGATCATCTTCCCGTAAATTTATGGGGACGAGATGTCCTAGATCAATTAGGTTTGACATTAACAAATAACATCAACCAAAATGCACCCACTATTATGACTAGACAAGGTTTTAGGAAAGGAAAAGGATTAGGAGAAAAAGGACAAAGTGTAATGACACCAATACAATTAGATCAAGAAACAGATAGACATGGATTGGGTTTTCAGAAGGGGCCACTGAGACAATAAAAATTACTTGGAAATCAGAAAGACCAGTATAGGTTCCTCAGTGGCCTCTGACTAAAGAAAAGATACAAGCAGCCCATGACCTGGTCCAACAACAATTAGCGGAGGGACATATACAACCTTCCGTATCTCCCCATAATACTCTCATTTTTGTCATCAAAAAGAAATCTTGTAAATGGAGATTATTGCAAGATTTAAGAGCCATTAATAATGAGATGGTTATTATGGGATCTGCTGAATCGGGAATTCCCCAATTGTCTGCTTTGCCAAAAACCTGGTATGTTTTGGCTATAGATATTAAAGATTGTTTTTTTTTCAATTCCAATTCATCCTGAGGATAGTCCACGTTTTGCACTTACTATCCCTGCACTGAATCATGAAGGTCCTGATCAGAGATATGAATGGAAAGTACTCCCTCAAGGGATGGCTAACAGCCCAACTATGTGTCAAATTTATGTTAACAAAGCAATCCAGCCTCTTAGAAATCAAAATCCTGAACTACAAATATCTCACTATATGGATGATGTATTGTTAGCACACAAAGATAAAAACACATTGCTAGAATGTTATGCCACACTTACAAAATTATTAAAAAACTATAATCTAGAAATAGCAATAGATAAAGTACAATTAAATTTCCAATTAATTATTTAGGAGTTCTATTATCCTCAACCATGGTCCGTCCACCAAAAATTCAAATACAAGTAGATCAACTTTAATGACTTTCAAAAGTTATTAGGAGACATAAATTGGATAAGGCCTTATCTAGGCATACCAACAGGAGAGTTGGGACCTTTATTTGATATTCTAAAAGGTCCATCAGATCCAAATTCACCCCGCATGTTAACGCCTGAAACAAGAAAGGCATTAAACATCATTGATACATATATGGAAAATATGCATTTGGATAGAATTGATATAAGTTTGCCTTTATTATTTATTGTACTACCAACAAAAAATATTCCTACAGGAGTATTTTGGCAAGAAGGTCCATTATTGTGGATACATTTATCTTATTCTCCTATCACTATTCTTACTAGGTATCCTGAGGCTGTAGGACAATTGATACTCAAAGGAATAAAAGCAGCAAAGGGAGTGTTTGGAATTTCTCCCAATAAAATTATTACTCCATAAACTATGGATCAAATTGATGAGTTAGCTAATGAATTAAATACTTGGGCAATAATCATGTGTAAATCTAATGTTTCATTTGGTAATCACTTACCATCTAATCCTTTATTGTCTTTTTGGTCTTCGAATCCTCTAGTTTTTCCAAAAATGACAAGAAAAACACCTATCATGAATGCTCCAAATATATTCACTGATGGGTCAAATAATGGTTCAGCAGCAGTAGTTACCCCTGATCAAACTTTTACATTTTTAGTACCCAAACAATCAGCTCAAAAGGTAGAGCTTAATGCAGTATTACAAGCTTTTGTGATGTTTAAAGATTCTGTATTTAATTTATTTTCTGATAGTCAGTATATAGTTAATGCTATAGTATCCCTTGAAGATGCTGGTAGGATTTCCCCTTCCTCTACTGTTTTCTCTTTGTTTTCTACTTTAAAAAGTCTAATCTGGGACAGAAAAGATCCATTCTTTATAGGACATATCAGGGCACATACAGGATTGCCTGGAGCCCTTAGTTTGGGCAATGATTTAGCAGATAAAACTACACATGACATACATATTTTCTCTACACTAGAAGAAGCTACAAATTTTCATAAAAGGTTCCATGTCAATGCTAATAGTTTACAAAAGCGTTTTAAAATAACTAAGGAACAAGCTAGACAAATAATAAAACGATGTCAAAATTGTGTGACCTTTTTACCACAAGTTAATCTTGGAGTCAATCCTAGAGGACTGATACCTAACCATATTTGGCAGATGGACGCCACACACTTGCCAGAATTTGGAAAATTAAAATATTTACATGTTACAGTTGATACTTCTTCTGGATTTTTGATGGGCTCCCTTCATGCCGGAGAAAAAACTAGAGATATTATAGCTCATTGCTTATAAAATTTTGCCACTGTGGTCGTTCCAAAACAGTTAAAAACAGATAATGGCCCTGGTTATACTTCTACCTCTTTTAAACAATTTTGCTCATCATTTGGCATTACTCATATAACAGGAATCCCATATAATCCACAGGGACAAGGCATAGTTGAAAGAGCTCATCAAACTATTCAAATGTACTTATTAAAGCAAAAAGAGGGAATTGGGAAGGGGTATATATCTCCCAAAGATAAACTTAAAATAACCCTTTTTACTCTAAACTTTTAAAATTTGGATTCATCAGGGCTTAGTGCTGCAGAAACTCATATGTGTCCAAAAAATGTACATAAGCCTAAGGTACTTTGGAAGGATATTCTAACAGGACAATGGAAAGGTCCTGACCCAGTGATTGTCTGGAGTTGGGGGTCTGTTTGTGTGTTTCCACAGGGAGAACAGTAGCCGATTTGTATTCCAGAGAGACTAACCAAAGCGATTTCTACAGACCAAAAAGAAGATGATTTGACTCTAATCCATAACAGCTGATATCCAGAACTCCAGCTTGGCTATTCTTGCATCTGTGACAGTGATTAACCAGGATCCTTTTTTCAATATCTATTTTATTATTGCCTTTTCCCACATCATAAAGTTCTATTTTATTTTTTGAGCTCATACAGACCTAGGTTAATGTTTTTCTGATCAGTTTTATTTTTTACTGTGGAATTTTTAAACACTGCAATGGAGATTTCACCTGTGTAAAGCTACAGGGCCTTTACTATTGTCTTATGTGTTTATGTTATGTGTGCACACTTGTGTTTTGTGTTGTATGTCTGTATGTGTGTATGTCCATATATCATATATGAGGAGCACTCATGAAAAAATGGATCGAAATATTTTTTTTTATTCACAGGGAGGACAGCAGCCGATTCCAGAAAGACTAACTAAAGCGATTTCTACAGACCAAAAAGAAGATGACTTGGCTCAAATCCATAACAGCTGATATCCTTACATCTGCGACAGTGGTTCTCCCACACCTGGAGGGTAATGAATAATGAACACCATTAAGGCCTATTTCAAATGTAAAAATCCTTAGGGCTTGCTTGTGGGAATACCTTCAGACCCATATGCGAGTTACAGGAAGAAGGATGGGATATCAAAAGAAGAGTCAAACCCAGGTGGTAACCAGGATGTTTTTTTCAATATCTATTTTATTATTGCCCTCTCCCACACCATGAAGTTCTATTTTGTTTTTTGAGCTCATACAGACCTAGGTTAATGTTTTTCTGATCAGTTCTATTTTTTGACTGTGGAGTTTTTGAGCATTGCAATGGAGATTTCACCTGTGAAAAGCTACAAGGCCTTTACTATTATGTTATGTGTTATATGTATTGTGTTATATGTGCACACTGTGTTTTGTGTTGTATGTCTGTATGTATGTATGTCCATATATCATATATGAGGAGCGCTCATGAAAAAATGGATCAAAATATTTTTTTTATTCACATGATTTAAACGGTTTAATTTAAATTAGTTAAAGAGCTGTTGAGGATTGTTTTAAAATGTGGTTAACAGATCTGTTTGTTTACTTTCACCTTTCCTTTTCATTATATCTAATTCTATTCAGGATACTAAATTGTTTAGAAAATTGCTTTTTTTAGTGCCTGCTGGAATGTTACATAATTTTTTCTTAGCCATCATTGCCAGAATTCCTATCTTCATCCCAGTGCCAGTGAAGCCAAAGATAGAGGATGACTTAAAACCAAACTACAGCTTCTTCGATAGCTATCACAATAAACTGTATAAACTGATGCATCAATGAATAATAACTCAACAAGTAATGCTCAATCAAGGAGTTGATTTACTTTGGGAGGAAATGGACATATGAATGGATTCCTCTGGTTTGAACTGCTTGCAGAAGTTGCCTGGACTATGTATCACTTGTATGCATTGTGAACTATCTGTTGGTGCAGTGAATTGTGGTAGTGCCGGGGTATCTTTGATGATGATGTCATTGGTGGTACAATTTTTCCAAAAGGGGCTATCAGTTGGCTTGGTGTCGTGGCATTTTGTATCATCCCCTTTTTGCTTGTAGCAGGTTGTTTACGGTGTTTGTATAAAAACCACTATCCACAATTATGGCCAAATAATGCTGGGCCTGTTGTCAATGACGGGTAAGATCCAATTGCAATGGTACCAACCTAAGACAGGAGGCTGACGCCTTGAGGTCAGCTCATCTGATGATGGCGAAGGACCATATGTAGTATTGGACAACCTAAGACAGGCACGGTCCCTAAGCCACATACTTGTTGTTTAATTAAACAAAAGGGGGGAGATGTTAAGAGCCACGGCCAGGTCAAGATGGTGCCTGGCATTTTACCAGAAGGGGCAGCTCCTGCTGCCTCGGGTGCCTGCTACTTTTGAGTTCTCGCGGAGTTCCCGTGGAGTTCGCGTGGGTTCTGGAATAAAGTTCGTTCCTCCTTGAATCTACAAGTGGCTTGTGACCTCCCGGTTATTTGTGCCCAGCCAGACTGCGGCACTAGCCAAAGGTGGAGACAACCCAAGTGTCTTCCCACCAATGAATGGATAACAAAATGTGGTCTAGCGACACAATGAGATGGTATTCAGTTGTGATAAAAAATGAAGCTCTGGCACATGCTTTACCATGGGTGAACCTGGAAACATCTTGGTAAGTGAGAGAAGCCAGTCAAAAAGCACAGCTATCACCTGATCTCATTCATATGAAATTCCCAGAATCAGCGAATCTAGAGATATTTGGCAGACTTCTGGTGCCAGGGGCCGGGGGTAGCTGGGGGTAGATTGGAGGAGGGGTGCCTCTGCTTACAGGTCTGGGCTTTGTGTCTGGGGTGGCAGAGATGGTTGCACAACACTGTGAATGTACAGTGCTCAGTGAGGGCTCTGCCCCCATGCATTATCTGGTCAGTGGCTGTAGCTTGCCCACCTGTTGTCCATTTCTAGCCTGCCTTGTTAACGCAGCCCCCATTCTGTTCCTGGCAGCACTGTTTCAAGATAATGCTCAGTTTTCCAGCCCACTTTGCTTCTAGGGATGAGGGGTGACCATAAGAAACCTGGCATATGGATAGATGTTTTTGGTAAAGCGTTGCCTTTTTGTTCAAGGGGACAGATATGGCTCTCATGGTCTTGCCCTGTCTTCCTGCATAAGAAGGGCCAGGGTTGTGGCTCAGTTGGTAGAGTGCTTGCCTAGCATGTGTGAGTCGTTGGGTTCGATCCTTAGCACCACGTTTTAAAAACAAAATAAAGGTATTGTGTCCATCTCCTATAAAAAATTACGAGGAGGAGGAGGAGGAGGAGGAGGAGGAGGAGGAGGGGACTGTAATGTGTGGAGGAAGAGCAGTCTTTGGTTGCTGTGAGGTGATAAATTTGAGGGAAAGGCTGCTGAGAGGATCTCCTTGGGGACCCTAGTGAGCCAGGGACTACCCACTTCTCCCAGACGCACTTCTGAGAACAGTTAGCTCTGGGTGCTAGGGCAGTGAGCCAGACAGAGCTAGGCCTTCCTGGAGCTGCAGGGGAATAAAATACTGTTCGTTTAAGCTCCCCCACTACTTTATCTTTGGGAGCTAGGATGGAGCCAGGGCCTGGTGCACTTTGGGCCAGCGCTTGACCACTGAGCCACACCGCACCGAGTCAAGCAGGGCACCAACTCCTATCTATTGCTTAAACTGTCTGAGGGCCTCCAGCCTCAGAGCGGAGGCACTCCCGCTGCGTCAGGCGGTCCTGGCCACACTGCTCAGGAGCTCCTGAACCTGGACATGGACAAGGACTTGGAGCTTGGAGCGGCTGCTCCCTAGGCAGAGGCGGCCTTCTCTGCCGCCCGCCTCCATGCCTTGCTGATTGGCTGGAGGGAGCCCCGCCCACTCCAGCCTGCCAATCGTAGGCTCAAGCTGTTGACCAGAGATTGGTTGGCGCGGCACGTGGCCGGCGGGCCCAGCATGCTCTGCGCGCCTCCTGGGAGCTCCAGGCGCAGAGGGTTCTGGGTGGACGAGGCGGTGGAGCTGCGCCCGGCTGCCTGGCCCCAGGCAGGTTGGGCGACTGGCCAGGGACACGCTGGGTGGCGCTGTGAGAAGGCCAGGCCATGGCTGCTCCTGCAGGCGAGGCCCAGCGTGGTCGTGTGGGCTGCGGAGTCCCCTGGCCTCGGCGTCGGGCGGTGGGAGAAGCCGGCGTGGCTGCGGTCTGCAGCCGCGGGCCGAGGCGAGGCCGGCCGAGAGGAGCCTGTCCCCGCGCAGTGCTGAGAGGTGAGGTGCCCTCGCGGCCGCCCTGCTCCGAGTTCTGTGGCCCAGGAAGCCCTGCAGACACCCGGGAGGCTCTTGGGTGGCACCGGGGATGGAGCAGGCGAACACGTGGCCGTCTCTGTCCCTGCCAAGGGCGCACCGCGGGTGCGTTTCATGCTGAGTGCTCCTTGCTCTTTGCGTCCTCCTACCTGGCCACCGTAGCAGCCACCCCCTGCTCCTCCAAGCCCTCTCGAGAAAGGTGGCCCTGCTGCCTGCAGGGTACCACTTGTTTCGGGTTGTGTGATTTCCCCCAGGTCCCAATGTCTCTTTCAGGGCCTTCGTGGTCACTTTTTATAAACTCTTGCTTGGAAATGGGACATTTATTTTTAGCTCGCCCAGATGGCAGCTCCAAGGCCAGCAAAGAAGGTTGTGTTCGCTTCATGCCTCTGGCTTTATGTCAAGCTTCAAAGCCAGGGTGGTGTGTGATCCTGCAACTCCTGTGTCGCCGTCATTTGCTGGGCCCTTTTCTGACATTGGAGGTGACAGGGAAGAGGAGGAAGGGACTGCCCCCGTCCTCACTGGCAGAGGGAGGTGTGGAGGAGAACATGCTGTGGTGGGTCAGGAGCACCAGAGCTGGTTCTGGCTGCCATTCCCAGGGCACCTGTGGGTTCTCACTGCAGATGTGGCAGAAGGTTTCTGGGTGATGCACAGTCTTGAGCCGCAGAGCTTAGCAGAAGGGCCTGGGGAGGAAGGCCCCAGGGCACTCTGCACTCCTAGTGAGGGCTCAGTCTTCAGGGACATGTGGAGTGGTGCTGGGTCTCCAGACCTCATCTGTAGTCTGGAGTGGTAGACGAGGTGGACGAGGCGGTGGAGCTGTGCCCCGCTGCCTGGCTCCAGGCAGGGTGGGCGACTGGCCAGGGACACACCGGGTGGCGCTGTGAGACGGGGGATCATCAACTGTATGGTGATATTGGTGATATTACCTCTTGGGATCCCTGTGAAAATTAAGGCAGAGGCCACATGTAAGTGGCCATGTCTTCACCCAAGGTCCTCTGTGCCTGAGGGCCAGGGTTCCCTGGTTGACGGAGTTAGGAAAGCAGATCACCTCTGAGTTGCCTCTCTTTCCCACAGTCCTGAGCTGACTCAGGGGGTGGGTTCCTGCCTTGCTTGGCTTCTGAACCTGGCCCTGCAGAAATGACTTCAGAAGGAGGGTGGGAGAGGGAGTGTTCTTGTCACTGTCAGTTTGTGACTTAGTGCCAATTCCAAGGGCACCTGTGGGTTCTCACTGCAGACGGACTTAGCCCGGGAGGCTACACTACACACCCTGGTCTCTATTAGCTGTGGACCTTGGCATGGCTTGTTTTTTTTCTTAGTGTCTACCCCATAGCACTGTTGGACACTCTGGGCAGCGTTCTGCCTGGTGCTCAGCACCAGCAGCACTGGGTAGGCGCACTGTGATGCCCAGCTGGACCACCTCTGGGGCTCTGTGCTGGCCGATTCTAGTGTCTGCCTTATGCTGTGTGTTCTTCCTGCTGTCTGGGCTTTGGGGTTGGGAGAGTGTGGATTTGGTCAGCCAAGCAGGCAGGACTACAGCTGGGCAGTGGAAGGGTGGCTTACCTCCTAGGAGTGCCAGGACAAGGGTACAGATGGCTGCTGAGGGCCCTCCAAGCTCTGCGACCTCGCCATGTCCATGCTGTCCCCTTCACATAGGCCTGAGGGGTTGGCTACCTGGCTGTCTCTCCTGGTGGCCATCCTGCCCAGTGGCTACAGGTCATGCTCTGCCCCACTCTGACTCAGCCCCTTGGCACATGCTCCTCCAGAGGAAGCCATGGCTGTGGAAAGTGGAATGTAGCCCTGAGCAGCTGCAGCCCCTTTCTGACCACTGCCTTTAGTTTCCCAGATTGCTGGCTACATGTGTCCCTGAAACTACAAAATCTGGGTACACAGCTGATTCTGTCTGGGGAGCAGTAGTACTGACAGTCCAGCTAGGTTAATGGTGCAGGGGAAGATTCCAGATCTGAGGAACCCCTGCTCCCTGAGCTCTGTGTGTGTGGCTGGACAGCTCAGGGACACGCAAAGGACACAGCACAAGGCACCTGCCCTCTGGAGTGTCAGCAGCTGCTGCAGGGGCCCCAGGAATATGGGTGCCACTGCTCCCTCCTGGCAGAGGAATCCCACAGGCAGAGTGCTAGCTCCTGGCAGATGCCCAGACTTATCTGAGATGCCACATGCTCAGGGAAGCATCCATTGAGCAGATGGAGCCGGTGGTGAGGAGGCCAGAGCTGGGCTGACGGGGTGCTTACATCATGCTCCTTTCAGGAGACAGGTGTGTCTAGTCCCTTAAACGTATGAAAAATGGGCATAGTGTGATGAATGGCCTAAATCCACTCCATGACAGGATCTCTGGGAAAATGATCAATAGCTGACCTGGATAAGCATTGCTGGCCAGCACCACTGGGGGGCGACACAGCACAAGGGAGGAAGGCCGCAGACCCCTGCTGTCAAAACGCTGGCACAGGAATCTCATGCATGTGGGTATTTTAATTAAATGAAAGTCCCGGAAGTGATAGCATTTTAGTGGAAAAGTAATTGATGACACAATCTTGTTTCAATGTTCTTTTATTTTTTAGCTTAAGCGTCTGTGGGCATCCCACAGTCTTAGGCTGAGACAGGATCCAAACCACGGCTAGGTCTTCTCGACATTTCACTGCTCGACTCGCCTTTGTCTTTACCTTGTGCATTGATATGGGCTTCTCAGTTCAGAAAACAAGGCACTAGGACTATTTATCAGCTACATTGATACATTGAAGGTATGTTTATCCTTTCATTAAATATACAGCATTTGAGTACAATATGTTTTTATGCAGATCAGGTTCAAAACACCCAAGGCACACAACTTTGTTGGTTTTTTTTTCTTTTTTTCTTTTCTGTATTTATTTGAAGGCTCATATTAAAGTTTCAGAATTGCTACGAACAGAGAGTTCCAGAGTAGAAGCAATGAACAGTGACTGTTGTAGTTTTAAACATCAAACAGTGAGGACTGGGAGATGTAGAACCATGTTAAGGGACCACACAGGAGCAAGGTCACGGACACAGCGGCTTGAGAGCTGACATGATCAGATCTGCTGAAGTCCCCACCGAGCATAGGCAGCCCCTGCACATGTGTTGAGAGGCCTTTTCCCCACTAGCAGATGTCCATGATGGCTTCAGACATGAGCACATCCAGCTCACTGGCTGCTAAAATGCCTCAAATCAAGTTCAAGTAAAAGAAAAAGTCTTCCAGTGACCCCCCCCCCCCAATAAGACAAACTAACACTCATCCAGGAAAGAGGCCTGGGAGAGACCTTGGGATGGTGCCCTTGTGGGGTACAGGCTGGGGAGGACTCCCAGGAGAGGAGGGAGGGACCAGGCACCTACAGAGGCTGTAGGTGGGCTTGGTGGACCAAAGCGCAGCAGTGCTGTGTAGAGGCAAGTGAGCCAACACGGAGCCTCCTAGGAACCAGGGCCTGTTTCCCCTGGAGAGGCCTCAGTGGCTCAGTGCTCAATTTGAATGCACTTTCCTAAAGCAAGTGGGACAGCCCGGGATTCCTGGCTCAGGCTTATTCACCAAAACAAAATTCCTTCCTGCTCTAGAACTTGATATGTTGCTTGTTCAGGGTGACCAGAGAGGGTGTCCAGGCCTGCAGCTCCAGGGCCTGTGGCTAGAAGAAGAGCCCGTGGGTGTGGGCCTCTGTCTTGCCTGGCCCGGCCTAGAGGGTGCTGCTCCCACCCACGCACAAGCAGCACTCAGGCCTCAGTGCCGGCTCACAGACATGTCACGGAGCCAGCCGGATGTGGCTCAGCTCTGAAATGACACACATTTCTGTCAGGACACTGAGATTAAGGAAATGGAACCAAGCCAAGCGAGCTCAGTGAAAGGAGCATTTGTCCTCTCTGGTGACAGACATTACCTGGTCCATTTTAGGGAGGTAAAGCCGGCTATGGTGTCTCCAGTAACTTAATTAGATTGCAAGTTTGGCAACTTTTTGTTTAGTTCATTCAGTTTTCACTGTTCACAATCAGAACCACAACCTTAGTGCAATAGTATATTTATTTTTTTACAGTAATTTTGGTTGCCGTACAAGTGATTGAAGGATTGGGAGAAAGTGCAAATTACAGGAGCTTTTTGTTTTGTTTTGTTTTGTTTTTTAATAAAATCTAAAAAGAATTAAAGCACAAAAGTAAGAGCAACATGGAGGTGTGAATGTGTGTGGTTACACAGACTGTAGTGGGAGACATGGTATTTAAAAAACAAAAACAAACTGCCAATGGGAAGATCAGTACTGGTGACCTACACACAGAGAAGTCATTGCCAGATCAACTGGGTAATGCTTGCTTGTTCAATAACTCAGGAAAAAAACCACCATTTTATTAACTAAAGTACCACAAATAATTCACTTTGTGATGTGTAAATTCAGCAAATCAACAGTCACATCGAGTTATTTTTATATTATATGGATTAACTTAAAATGTGCACAAACGTCCTGGAGAAGGTATCTTGGCAGGTATACATAATTTACATCTGGAGAGATTTTGGTTTGTATACATAATATTACAGAAACTGGGCATGTAAATGCAGTTTGTTTAAATTACAGTATATAACAAAAGTTGATCTGAAAATCTGGAGTACTATTAACATGATCATTATATGAGCAGTTTAAGTTTGTTCCCGGGGTAGGGCCTGGTCCTGACGTGTCCCAAAGGGGGAGAACAGTGGGCGGCAATTTGGAGTAGGGACTATTGCTTTCTATAGCAAAGTCATCCAAGAGAGCTAGAGGCCGATTCATCGTGGCAGCAGGCGTGTTTGGTGGGTCGGGCCGGTCTGAGAGGGGCTCCTATTCCTAGGATGAGACGGCGCGAAGGTGGGACTGATCTCGGCCCTGAGGCTGTCAGGGAGCTTGCTTCTGACCAGCCGCCGTGGCTGGAAGCCTCTGAGGGAGCAGAGTTCTTGTTCTGTCTTTTTGCCCAGTGACCGCATGCCCAGAGCCACAGGCCTTGTGCCTTGTGTTCTGCCTGGCACTGAGCACAGCCGGCAGGCCCCGCAGGCCAGGAGCGGCCCCGCGAGTGCAGTGCTGACATTCTAAAATCACAAACGGGAGACACATCTGAAAGGCCTTGGCAGGCGCTGTGGGTCTGGGCTGGGTTTCTCTAGAGCACTGTGGGTCACCTTGAGTTGGAAACCAAAGCCGTGGGATAGAGAGCCGCAGCAACCAGGCACACCCAGGGGTCAGATTATAAAGATGGACCTGTGAGGGTCTGGAGCGCAGGAGGCCCAGCCTGGGTTTCCAGATCAAGGGCGTGTGTGTGTGCGCGCGTGCGTGTGTGGGGTGTGTTTTGCCTTTGTTTTTGGAGGAAACTGTTTAGTGTGAATTGTAACCACTTTTGAAGAAATAATCATCCTTCAATGATGAAGTTCTAGCAAATATAGAAAATATAACACAGCTCTGCTGGTTCAGATGCATCCAGATAAGTTTGATTTAAAAAGGTCATACTTGTATAATTATTCCACAGAAATAGTATCATTAAATCACAAAAGTGTTTTTTCTTTAACTTTCTAGCACTGAAGTGCACAAAGGCTGCCTAGTAGACCAGCCACTTTTTTTCTTAAAATATTGTGCTTATAAACTATCTGTACACCTATTTAAACTTGCAGTAAAGAAAGATTTTTAAATTACTAAAGTTCACGTGTTCATTCTAGAGTTCCAGACCTCATCAGACACGTGGTCGTGAGCATAAAGAAAAAAGGAAAAACCATGTTCTATAATTAGAGATGGGCTGGGCTAGTTCTGAAATCATAATAAAACCAAACCTGACATTCATGTCTCCTCCAAAGATGGGAGAGTGTGCGGGAAGCCTGGTGATGTCTGGTGGCCCGTGTTCAACGGGTGGCCTCCCTTAGGTGCTAGAGGTATGGTTTCAGGACGCGGGCTCGGGCAGGAAGCAGGCAGGCTCCGACCACAGGCCAGAGTGCTCCCTCCCCCTGACTGCCTGCACACATCCATGTTCCGCCCACACCCAGCAGCCCACCTTCTGTTCACCCTGGTCCTGGCCACAGTCCTTGCCCACGGGGTCCCAAGACCACATTGTACTGTTAAGACAAGCTGGTGGGATTCCTGGACTCCTGGAGAGGAGGTGAACAGCCCCTGAGTGCCACTTTCCCCAGCCTCCAAGAGCAAAAGGGCTGGCTTAGCCCAGACACTTGCCCTTGGCCGGGCTTAGTGAGGCCGTAGTGCCCTGCCAGCTCCCAGAGAGGACATGGCTCCCCCAAGGGGCACATGCCCACACAAACCACGTGTCTTCTTGTCCTTCCCATTGAAGTGGGTGCTCAGCTGTTCTGGCCTTTGCAGAGCTCAACAGGCCTTCAGTGAAAAGGCTTCCAAGAGGCAGAGCCCCTCTCCGCCCACGCAGACGCTCTTTGGCAGGCAGCCGCTCGCGTCCCGGAGGAGGCTGGGGTCCCAGGCAGCTGCACGCTGGCTGGTTCCCATGGCCAGGCCTCCCTTCCTCCTGGGGATCGTGACTTTGTGCTTTGACTAACTCCATGTGACATCTGTTTGGCCACCTTGGAATTATGCTAATAGATTTGCAGAAATAAAGAAAGAAAGCTAAGCAAAGCCGGGCACGATCCCACTCAAATGCCCACCACTGCCAAGAACCTCGTGGCCGAAGAGCTATGGAGGCACATCACAGGAGGAGATGGGTACAGGATCTGGACAGGGAAAAGCGTTTTTCTACCTTTCAGGCCCAGGAAGGGCACCCACAAGCCTCTGGGAGCATCTCACTGCACGCAAGTTCGGGGAAGAGGTGGGAGCCAGTGAGCTCGGAGTGTCCTCCGAGAAGCCACAGGACTGAGGACAGGCCTTGTGCCGGGGCCTGGGGTGATGAGAGCTGCCCAGGAAGCAGAGGAGGGAGGCTCAGGAGGTATCTGGAGTACGCTGTCTGCCTACGAGAGCAGGGGTCCCGCGCCAAACCGACGGAGCCTCGTGGACCCAGCAAAGCGAGGCTGCCTGTGTGCTGGGAGGTAGGCTGGGAATCTTCCCGTGTTGGAACTCCCTCCCCTGTCCCCTTGAGACAGAAGCCACCCAGGAACCCCATGTGGACAGCCAGGCCTCCAGGCCTCGGCTCAGACACACCACGGACGCCCGCAGCATTTCTTTGGGTACCAGGAGACAAACCCATGGAGCGGGGTTGATGCTCAGACTCCGCTTGGCCTTCAGATCCCAGCGTGAGCCCATCTCTACTTATAACAGGGAGTCCGGGCGGGAGCAGCCGGCCTTATCTGTCCAGCAGCTGCTTGAGAGCACGCTCTAGGTTCATCCTGTGCCCGACCCGCGTCACCCCGAGGTCTATCAGGTCCTCCTTCTGGAGGTTTGGTAGGTGGCTGCCGTCGATCTCGTTGTCCATGAAGGTCTCTTTGTGCTCACCCAAGTTCAGGCTCTCCAGCCAGTCGGCCACATCTGGCTTAGTCCACAGGTGCACAGGTTTAGTTGTGAAAGGCTTATTTGAAATTGGCTGCTGCAGTATGGAGGGAGATGGCGACCTGCTGCGACCTGCTGGGTTCAAGCCAAATAGATCCCCGGCAGGGGGCTGGCTTGGAAGGCTGAAGACATCCGAGAGTGTGGGAGAAGGAGATGCGGCAGCTGCCGACAGCGGGGCGGGCAGGATCTCCTTGTTCATCTCGGTTGGCGAGACCACGGGGCTGGGGGCACGTCTCGCTCCTGAGGTCCTGCTCTCGTAGTCGGGGGGCCGGCTTTGCAGGGTGATGGGCTGCGAGGTGCCAGGTCGGACGGTGAAGGTCACTGTCGTGCTCCGAGTCCCTGAGACGGTGCTCATGACCTCTGGGCTTCTGAAACAGCAACAGAGAAAACCGTCACAAGCCAGGTCACTGAGGAGGACAGGGGAGGCACCACACCACACCAGAGTGCCCCCTGGCAGACGCACTGGCAATGAGCAAACAGTTTGCCATGCCCTGGGCAGGAGGAGGGGAAGCAGGGGCCTCGGGGACACCACAGCACACAAGCCTCCCACTCGGGTGCACCTCTCGAGGGCGCGGCACGCCTCTGCTGGGGCCAGTAAGGGTTGCACTGGCGAGGACCCTCCCTCAGCTGCCCGGCAGTCCTTGGTCTCAGGACAAGCAGGGATGGGCCTGCTTCAGCACAGAGGGCCCTGGCTACAGGCCACTCAGGCTTGGAGGAAGCCCTCCCCTGACCCGGAGGACGAGGAGCGGGTGGTCAGTGTGTTGCGCCACAAGAGGTCAGCTTCACCAGTGACCAGTGACCCTGCCCGATGCGGACTGGACTCTTGATGCAGCATGGTTAGATTCACTGAGGGGTCCCCCTCATGGACTTGCTAGGAGGGTGGGTGGGCCTCACTGGAGCAGATGTCTGAACAACTTTGTTCCCCTGTGGTGGCCATGGGGGTCCTTGGAGTGGGCAGGAAAGCCCTCAGAGCTGGAGAGACAGGCTCGACTCTCCTCCATCCCACCCCGACTGGCCCAGCGGGAATGGCTGGCTGCCTGGAGCGCTGGGGAGGACCTGTCCCTCCTCGCCCGGATGGGGCTCATGGCCGATGAAGTGTCCCTTGCTGGCTTTTGAGGCCTCTGGCAGCAGTTCTGTAGCCACCCCTAGGAAGGACATGCACCCCAGTGGGCCCTGGTTCCTGCTCTGCAGCCCTGGATGTCCTGCCACCTGTGCTCACAGTGCTGCAGAGGTGCGAGCTGCTCTTTCTCGCCTCCTGGGCTGTCTCGTGTGACTGGACAACCCGCTTTCCCCTCTGGACAGACCCTGCTCCAGGGCCCTCAGGAGGAGCTCTCAGAGGTGCCTGCTGCGCCTCACTCTGTGCACCCCTTGAGCTGAGCCCCACATGTTCCCCGTCGCCTCCCGGGAGACCAGTGGGAAATGCAGCCTCCTGACCCTCTCAGACCTCCTGAGGTGGACTGCTGGGTCTGGGCCATCTGTTCTGATGGACCCTGGGCCTCGGGAGCCTTGCTTAGGCCCTGCTGAGTGCCCATGGGCAGACCCGCCACAGAGCCCAGCAGTGAGAGGGCTGCAGGCCGCAGGGGGCTGTGGTTGCTCTCCCGGCCTCTGTCTCAGCTACCGTGTGTTAGACGAAGTCACCAGCCAGCCAGCCACTGGCCCTCGCCTCTGAGGTCATTATCACCATTAAGTACGGGACGTCCCAGGGTGTGGGAGGCCTGTGCTGTGGACTGCCGCAGCAGCCCTTTGGTGAGAAGGGTTGCAGGGGCTGGTGGGCGTGCCCTAAGGACCAGGGTGCCCAGACACCCAGGTGCTCACAGGTAGTTTCCTGGAGGGTGGGTGTCCCTGGTGGGCAGCCCCATCTAGGATCTGCCTGGGGCGGGTGGCCATTAGAGGTACTGGCATGTTGGTTGTACCCAAAGGTCTGAGGCAGCCCCAATGAGACACCGAGACTCAGTCAAAGGAAGACCCTGGAGCCCAGCAGGCCCTGCAGGCTGGGGAGGAGTGGGCGTCCTAAGGATCTGGGCTTAGGGTCTGCAGGGGAGGTGGGCTGGGAACACACAGCCCCACCCTCCTCAGGTAGGGTTGTCCTGCTCCAGGTCCAGCTGGAACAGGCTGCAGCCCACAGGGGTGAGCAGCCTGTCTGCCCCTCTACAGCTGCAGGGTGGCATTTGGGGAGCCAGTTGTTTCTACTTTGCAAGAACAACTGGGCTAAGAAAGTTAAAATATTAACTTGCAAGTAGGTGTGCAACCTGGCAGGAGTGGCTGCTGGGGTCTGTCCCAGCCTGGGCTTTTGGGAAGGGGGAGGGGTCTGAGGTGAGGACTGCCAGAGACACTTCCCTACACTTCCTGCAGGGGGCGGGGCAGGAAGCTCGTTCCAGAGCCACTGGCTGAAGCCTGTGTGTGGTACTGTTGGGAGACACCTGGCTGCTGCTCATCAGGCTCCTGTGGGGACAGTGGCTGGTTGCCCCGTGGCCCCTGTAGGCAGAGCTGGACTTGTGGTAAAGAAGGCTCTGCAGGCAGCTGCGCCATCAGGAGCAGGGATGAGGCTCCCGACCCCTGGGTGGGCAGAGGAGGGGACAGAGCACACAGCAGACCACGCCCAGCTTGGCAGACGGCACTTACTTCTGCTCAGCACGACCCTCTTCTGCAAGCACCAGCGTGGGAGCGGGTGGGAATGACACACGGAGCGACTGAGACAGCACTGCAAAACCAATCAAAGGGCACAGGACAGAGCTGCCGCAGGACGGGATGAGTGACGTGTGGACCCTGGCCACTGCAGCGCCTGCCTGGGGTTGGACCCTGGCCACGCAGCGCCTGCCTGGCAGTGTGGACCCCAGCCACTGCAGTGCCTGCCTGGGGTTGGACCCCGGCCACTGCAGTGCCTGCCTGGCGGTGTGGACCCTGGCCACTGCAGTGCCTGCCTGGCTGGCCGCCCAGCACAGGCCTGCCTTCCATGGCCTCGCCTCCTTGACTCAGGAGAACACATGCTGGAGGGTGGCACCAAAGGGTGCCTTCCTCTGTCTGGTGCCTTCTAGGGATGAGCCTGCTGCCGGTTCTCCAGCTCTGGTTCCAGCCCTGGCTCCCGGGTGGTAGTTTCCCTTCCACAGCTCAGGACTCATCATCCAGATGCGTGGCGGGGAATGCCACCCCACCAGGACCAGGGCTTTGCCGTCTTACCATGGGATGTCAGCCAGCTAGGCTAACCATGCCAGTGCCCCTGCCCAGCATGGCTAACAGCAGAGGGCCACAGAGTCCTAGCAGCAGAACGAGGGCCCGGCTGGCCCACCCCCACCTCCTCAGCAGTGATTCCCAGGGTTCACCACCCGGCATGATTCCCTGGATCCTCCTGTGGCGGGATCATTATGTTGCTAAGCAACCGCTGGGTTGCAGGCGGAACACACAGGAATCTGTTGCCCTGATTTAGAACGACACTCACACACTCCCTCTCTTGGATGATCACTCTCTAGTCTGCCTTTTAAATCAAATCCATATGGAAACATGAGACTTAAAAAAAAAAAAAAAAACAGCCCAGGAGTTAAGTGGGACATTCCACGGGCAGGACATGATTATGGAGGTGATCATGGAGGTGAGCTTGCAGGCGCCTTCTCACCCTGTTTGCAAACTCAGGTGGGCTCCTGAGCAGCCCTGGCGGCCAGAGGCTGCTCATTGACGGTGGCTCCCCAGGCCCATCTGCCCTTCACGGGCCAGGCAGGTGCAGAGCCCCAAATCCTTCCTGAGCCAAGCACCCTGTGTGACTCACTGTATGGCTTTGGAGATGAGCCCTGAGTGGGCGCCTCCTTCCAAACTGCCCTGTCCCTGAGTTACACTCTCCAGCCTCTGCACGTGTAGGGCACTGAAGAGGGAACTGGGGGTACCATCTGCCCTGGGCCTGAGCCTTGGGGGTTGCCCAAGACAATGCCTCCCCCGGAACCGCCAGCGGTTCTCCACTCCAGACGCCACCATCACCCAGGGCACTGCCAGGACCTGCTCTATTTTCAGTCCCTAGGGCCTGGCCCAGGACAGAAGGAGCACTCAGCCTGCCACCTGACGAGCAGGGGCCAGGTGCCCCTGGGACAGAGCTTCCCCTTGCTACACATTCCAGGGCCTCTCCAGTGCCATTCACCAGACCACCTACAGTGCCACTCGCTGACATGGCCTTCCCAGTCACTTGGTGCTGGGGGTCATGAAGGCCCCCATAGTGGAACTGAGGTTGCAGCCCCTATTAGCAGCTTCCACGTGGCTTCCAGGGAGGGGGCTCTACCTCCAGCCAGGCACAGAGAGTTTTTAACAGCCCATCTCGACTCAGTTTAAAATCCAGTCAGGGTAACACGGAGCTGTGACTGTTGGAGGAACAGGCAAGGGGGCAGATGCTGTACTGTGGGGGCCTTCGGAAGGACAGTGGGGCTGGAGGTGGCTTTTCTAAGAGCTGGCCCAAACTCATTCCCTGGGCAGCTGGAACCTGCCCAGGGGTCTTGGGGACCTCACTCCCATGGGATGACTCTCTCTGAGCCCATCCCTACTGCTGTAGGTGACAGCCAACCTGGACATCCCTCTGCTCCCACCGCGAAGGGCTGGTTGTCCAGAGGGCACCCAGCTTGAGCCCCGCCCTCTGGTGGAATCACAGGGACCCACAGGCCCCTCGTCGCCTCTCGTGACAGATGAAGCGAAGCTGACCTTTCCTGATGTGCCAACGAAGGGCAGGCTTATCTGGCCATGAGGACCCTGGGGTCACTGGTAAGGCTGACGCCTGGGCAGGCTGTGCTGGCTCTCCAGGTTCCTCAGGCACACCTCTCAAATCACCCTGTTGTCCTGCTTCAGGCCTGGACCCCCACAGCAGCCCCCAGCCCTGTGTCGCTGTGCCGGCCCCTGCCCCTGGCCGCGCAGCAGCCTTTGTGTCTTTAGGAAGCAAAAGTGGAGTCACACCTGCGTTGGTGAGCCCTGGGGTGGCTGCCAGCCCATGGGTCACCTGCCCTCCCTCCTGGCCTGGTCTCCTGACATGGAGAACACTTTTGCTGGCCTGGGTGCTGTGCTCGCCCCGCGCCTTGCCATCCCCCACCTGAGCTCTGCTTCGGTTTCTGACTGTGGCTCCTCTGTGTATTCTATGTCTTTCCAGTGTCACTCCCTGAGTGGTGGCTCTTCTGTCCAGGCCGCTTGGCCAGCAAACCATGGTTCCTTGCTGCATCTGTCCACTTGGGTCTCTTGTTCAGCATGTATTGGTGGTTTCCTCTGGGAATTCGAGCTCCTCCAAGAAAGAGTGGCCTCGCGTGCTTTCCTGACCAGTGACAAGCCCAGGCTCAGCATGGTGCCCAGCACACGTGGGCACCAGTTGCAGTTGCTGCTGCTGCTGGCCGGGTCTGCTGTCCGTTTGAAGAGCCCCAGCCCCGCTGTCTGCACCCCAGGCCTGGTGTCTCTTGGGCTCAGCAACATGGCTGACCCGTGGGCTCAGGACACTGTGGGCCATGCTGTGGTTCTGAGCCCCAAACTGGGTCCAGCCCATCTTCCAGGTCTGCATTTGGGTAGCTTGTCTGTCCCCAGCATGTGACTTTAACCAAGACCCCTGAGCCCTCTCCTCCTGGGTCTGCAAGGTGACAAGAACACCACTCAAGCCACACTTTCAGTGTAGTGGAAATCAGGTGCACTGAGATGTCACCCAGGGTCACAAACGGTGAAAAGCAGGGTGCAGGCCAGCATCTACACACCTCTTGGGTCCTCAGGCCCCATGCCAGTGGTCCTGGGGAGCCATGGCAGTGGCTTCTGGGGGAGCTCCCCACTCCTGTGCCCGTCTCTGCTTGGACCTACTGTGCCCAGTGATGAGATTTCTTCCCTGGCATAATCAGGCTGGTGGTTGAGAACTGCCCGGTGGCTCCTGTCTTGGAAGGCATCTCTGGCCAGGGTCTTCTCACCCAACGCTGTCCTAAAGGACACTTCCCGATGGCTTCCTTTGGGCAGCAACACACTCGTAGTCCAGGTGTCTCCAGATTCCACACCACCCTGACCTCAGGGAACAGCAGAGACTCAGTCTTGGCTCAGGTTAGGTCAGACGTACCACAGCCATCGTCCCTGGACCCTGTGCTGGGGTCTAGTAAGATGCGCAAGGGGTGGTCTCACCGCAGAGCTGTCAGGCAAGATTCCAGGAGCAGTGGACAGATCAGGGCAGCCTCTGCCCACAGTGTGCGGGCAGTGGCCCTGCTCAGCTGGCGCCTCTCCTGGCTGTGCCCGGGCTGCCTGCCATTTCAGAAGCCCGCTGGTTTCCAGAAACACTCGCCGTGTTCCTCTGGAGGCGCTTCTCCACCCAATTCCGAGCCTCATTTTGCTCAGGGCCATTCATAGCTCTTGATTTCTGGATGCATTTGAGGATGGTGGCCTGTGTGCCACCACGTGGGTAAAGCCCAGGCCTGTTAGCCAGCTGGCAGAGGCGGGCACCCAGGGCCAGGGGCAGCTAGGCCCCGGCCACCCCAGGACCTACTGGTGGTGACGGGGACTGCTGTCCCGACCTCGTCCCTCAGAGAGCTTGTGCTGGCACTCCTGAGAGCTGGTCGGAGTGCTGCAGTGAGCGCCTGAGCCGCGGCCTCCCCTGCCTCGCCCAGCGCCTAGGGCAGCCCTCGGCTGGGAGCGGGAAGGACTGCACACGCCCTGGGCCGCCTGGTGACCGCTTGCCTGGGAGAGTCCATCGCTGGGCGCAGCCTGTGGCCTAGACAGCCTCAGCCCGCATTTGCCCACTAGCCCTCTGGCCCTCTGCTTGGTGAAGGCCCTGGCTCCTGCAGGAGGTCAGGGGTCAGACCAGGGCAGCCCACTGGGAGGGCGGACCGAGCTCCACAGCCCTGGCTGTTTCCTTGGCTGTGAAGCGAAAGTGACCACAGGCCTGCAGGTGGGACTGCACCCTGCGTTAGGCAGCTGCTTCACAGTGCAGGCCGAGGTCTCGTCGGGTGACGGCTTCTCTGAGGCTCCTCCTTGCCCAGTGTCCACCTGGGCAAAGACAGGAAGGCCCTAGAGTCAGAGCAGGGTGGAGTCCCACTTGGCTGGGAGCAAGCCATTCTTGTCCCACCTACAGGGACTGGAGCAGGTGGGCCAGCAGGTGCTTGGCGGCCTCTGTGGCTGTAGTCCCTGGGCTCCCCGGGTGGACATACCGGAGACCCTGGCTCAGGTGAGCTGCTGGGGCCTCAACAGTGGATCTGCTTCCCTGGCCCCGGAGTCACTCCCTCTTGGCACCCTCCTGTCTGTGGCCTGTGCTGAGGAGTCTGCATCCTGCTCTGGCTCCTGCAGGCCCAGCACTGGGAAGCCACTCAGCCCTCGGGAGAGGCGGCTGCACCTGGGCCCCTGCCCCCGGCTGTCCTCAACACTGTCCACCCGAGAGCTTCTCATGGACGTGGAGCACTGAGGTGTGGCCTTCTGGTGGCTCTGTCACAGGATTCAGTGGCAGAACATAAAGAGCCTACTGTGGCTGGAGAGGGAGCTCTTGGAGGGCCACCTGGTGTATGTGAAGCCCTGTGTTTGATCTCCGGTATCAAAATGACAAAGCAGAGAGCACCTGTGGTGTTACCTCCCGGGAAGGACGGGCTGGCGGTGATCCGCTTTCCTGAGGCTCTGCCTGTGTGCGGGCACCTTCTCTTCCTCCAGGAGCAGGGAGCCCGGCAGGTGCAGCCCGCGAGGATCCCTCCACCTGGAGGTGCTCGCAGATGTCACTGGCGGTGGAGGCCCAGGAGCAGTGGCGACAAATGCCCCCACCCTCCCCTGAGAGCAGTGGGAGCCCCACTGGAAGGCAGCGGGGAAGAGCGTGGCCCAGCTGCAGATCACAGTCACTGCGAGTGAACGCTGCCCCAAGGGGCGGCCCTGGGCAGGGCCTGCAGAAGGACTTCCTCAGTCAGGACAGGAGCCTGGGCACCCTGCCTGGGCAGACAGCAAGCTTTACCCTCCACCCAGGGCAGCCTGCTGGCTCCTCCTCTGTCACCCCAGCTCCCATGGGAGTGACTACTACCTGTGTGACGATGTGAGTGGCAGCTGGGCCACCTGGGGCTTTTCCTTCGTGACGTTTGCCCTGGGCGGCACCTCCCAGCCCTCCCCCCGCTGGCCATGGAGGGAGGGGTAAGAGCCCACACGCATGTGTTTAGACACTCCCTCGCCACCCGTCAACCCCCCTCGCCGCCCCTCACTAAGGCCGCTGCCGTGGCCGCTCTTGTCAGGCAGCGCTGACCTCGACCTGGGCTCAGCGAGCCTCCACCTGGCCTTCGCAGTGGTCCCGGCAAAGGTCTGGTCACACAGGAGAGCTGAGCTCATCTCGGAGGCCAGGGCGGGGGGCTTTGTGCCCCTTCATCTCATTAGGAGGGAGTCTTGAGGAGGGAGCGCTGTCTCCTGCCAGGACAGCTGCGGCTTTGACTCTGCCGTCCCAGAGTCTGGAGGGTGACACGCGGTTATGGCCGACAGTGTGGCCATCACAGGGTTAGGAATCCCTCTTCTCATCCTCTTGGTTCTCCCTCAGGACTTTCGTGGGCAGCACTGGACAGTGTGTGCCCAAGCCATCTGTGAACTTACCTTGGAGCTAGGCTGGCGGACTTGACCCCTGCCGGCGAGTCCAGTCCTTCCCCCGGCTTTGCCGATTTCTCTCGGTTCATTTGCTGCAGGATTGAGTTCAATTCACTAATAACGTTCGCCTTTGGGCCTGAGAGAATCGGGCTTTTGACCTCCGTGATATCACCCCACAACTTGGAGGTCCTTGGCTGGATGATCTTGGCCAGCCCAGCCTGGGCGCTGCCCGGTGGGGGCGGGGGCGCAGGTGGGGGGATGACGAAGCTGTCCGCGTCTTCCTCCAGGAGCGCGTCCTGATAAAGTGCATTGCTTTTGTGAATAATGGGCTTCATTTTTGGCTTTGGAGGTACGGGGGGCTTGTCGACCACGAACGCTTGCCCGTCTGCATAGACTGTGCAGGTGTCCACGCCCTCCCCGCCCTCAGAGGACAGGGTGGAGATGCTGGACACCGTGGAGATGGTGCTGGTTGTCTCGAGATGGTGGTCACTGCTACTGCGGCTGTCCACCTCCTCGATCCCAGAGTCGGCGACAGTGTCGAAGCTCTCGGGAGGTGGCAGGAAGGAGGCGGGCAGGCAGTTGGAAAGGCCGGCTGGCTTCTTGGTGTCCGCGGGGTTGGCTGGCTGGCTGGAGTTCAACGAAGGGGACGGAGGGGCATCGGTTTTCTTCTGCTTGACCGAGTCGGTGAGAGTGGGGACAGCAGCAGCGCGGTCATCAGGAATATCAAAACTATTTGCAAATTCCAGGGGAGGAGGCAATGGCTCTGTAAAAACAAAATCCTCATCCAAGTCCACGGATGCCAGGGGGGGGGGAGGGATGCGGAATGGCAAGACCACCGTCTCCTCCATGGAGCCCGCGGCCACAATGGTCCTGCCGGGCACGGTGGCGGGCTCGGGGGTGACGGAGATCTGTAAAGCACCTTCGGTGTCGGAAACACCTTCTGGCACCGCGGAGGGCGGGTGGTCTAGTGTCACGTCCATGTCCTCTCTCTCCTCCTCCTCCTCCAGGGGACCGCCCAGCTGGGCAGCATCCACAGTGTGCACCATCAGCAGGCCGGCTGACTTCTGCTGGGCCGTGTCCACGATGTTGATCAGCATGTTCTTGTCCCCACCTCTCCGGTCCTTGCCCAGGTCTGTCTCGTACTTGTTCTCCGTCTCCTGTCGGCGCAGGGGCCCCCGGGTGTTCTGCCTGGTGACGGGAGGGAAGCCAGTGTCCCCACTGGGCCGCATTTTGGTATCAATGTAGAGAGGCTTGTTGAGGTCAGCCTTGGGGGCCTCCCCCTTGGTCCCCTGCTGGGACTCCTTCATGGCTCGGTCCCTTGCGGAGAGTGCCAGGGCCAGTGGGGAGCTGGGATCCAGCAGGCGCCCGGTGAGCGGGTGGACGTAGTTCTCCGGGCTGACGGCGTTGCTGCTCTTGGGGGCTGCCGCTGGGCTGCCCTCGGGCCCCTTGGCTTTGGATGCGGGATTCAGGGGCCTCCCGGCCTCACCCTGAGCACCGGCCTCGCCACCAACCACAAAATGGTTCTCGGGCTCTCTTGGCGCTGCCACCGGCGTGGGCGACACCAGCAGCTCTGCACTGTCCTCATCGCCAAACCCACCCTCCTCTGGGAACTTGGAGGGCCGCATCCGGGGGGCAGGCGGCCCTAGGCCCACGTCCTCATCCCCCAGGTCCGTGGAGAGGAAGGCTGGGGAGTTCCTCCTGGCCTCCAGCCGCTTCTCCCTGTCACGCACAGCCCCCGCAATGGCTGCGGCGAAGGGGCTGCTGGAGGCCAGGCCGTCCTCGGGCCGCAGCTGGCCGGGCTGCTCGGCCGGGGGCTCGATCTCCACGCTGCTGCCCTGGCTGCTCTTGCCGCTGCTGCTGGTGGAGGGCTCCTTGACGATGATGGTGGGGATGGGGATGGAGCATGTCTTCTCGGGGCTGTCCTCCACATTGGACTGCTTCACCAGCATGCCCTTCCGCCGGGCGGGCTTGGCCGGCACGTAGACGGCCTTGCTCGCGATCCTCCCCACCTCCGAGTACGGGTTCTCGGGCATCTGGCCCCGCTTGCTACGGAAGGTGGCCTGGGGGGCCGCGCTTCGGCTGCAGAGGTCCTCGGAGTCCAGGGAGTAGCGGTCCAGCTCTCGTCTGTAGAACATGCCCTTCTCCCTCATCATGGTGGCCACTGTGTCAGACCTGGTGGCGGGGGACACCTTGGCAGCAGGATTCTGATTGAACGCAGGCTTGATTGTCCCGTAGACTCTCGGAGTTGGGGACTTGGGGCAGTTGTAGGCAGTGGGGGAGGGTGGAGGTGGAGACGGGGGCACGGACTGCGGTGGAGGGGGGATGTCCTCGGACGTGTCCGGCATGGACAGGCTTCTGGTGAACTTCAGCATCGGAGGGGCCAGGAACTGCCGCTCTTCCTCTGTTATTCCTGCAGGCAGAAAGCGGGTTGAGCTTGGCATCCCAGCTGCGGCCCAGCCCACTGCGGGTCTCAGGTCATGCAGCCGCGCTCGCCACCCGGCACCGCACACGGCACAGGCCGCAACACCAGAGCTCGCTGTGCAACCCACTCTGGGCCACGAAAAGAACGAAAAGCGGGCCCTGGGCACAGGGGACACGTGCAGGAGCCCTTCTCCAGGTACACTGTGGGGCCCGTGAGGCCAGGGCCCGGCCCAGAGACGGGCGTGTGCGGCTTTTTAGGCCACGCCTGGGTCACCAACCCCTCCTAGCTGTGTGTGTGTGTGCGCAGTCTCAGATGGGGTGGGCTGGCCACACCAGCTGGACCCTCCTCTGTCCCTGCCCCTTTCAGGTGTGGCCTGGCCCTGGGGGTCTGCAGCTGTCACCCGTCTTCTGGAGGCCGGGGGCCTGAGGGTAGTAGGTGCCACTGTGTCTGCCCGCTGGTGTGGGTGGGCAGTGCTGAAGATGCCGCTGCTGGTCAGGTGGCATGTGAGCCCTGTGGTTGCTGCCCATGTGTGTGGCAGACCCTCTACCAGCAGCAGAGCTGTGTCTCTGGTGGTCTCACTGTGCTGACAGGGGTTGTGGCATCACTGTGATGGCCTCTTGGGAGATGTAGGAGCCGCACAGAGGGCTGTGCACAGCGAGCCCCTGGGTCCCTGGCAGGATGGCTGTGAGTGGGCTGGTCAGAGGTAGGGCCATTTTGGCTCTGGAACTGCCACGAGGGAGGGAGCCTTCCTCAAACCAAAGACTCCGACCCACATGGCCACAGGCTCCCGAGCAGGCACTAGGCAGGGGCCGAGGGCGCCGTGGGCTCAGCCCAGAGGCTCCGCACTGGCCTGTCTAGGGCTCTCTGCAGCCCCGGTGGAGGGCACAAGCTCACAGCCATGTTCTGAGACAATTGTCCAAAGCTGGTGGGTGTTGAAAGCGAGTGGGCTGTGACTATGGCCCTGGGGACACCACGGTGTACCTGGAGCACGCTCTGCATGGTGACTGGGGTGACTACAGACTGGAGCACAGCACAAGGCACGAGCACAGGAACAGAAGCCACACACACAACAGACCCAGGGACCACAGCTGTGCGTCGGGCATGCAGGGTTCTAGGGCAGCAAAGTGGACTACTCGAAATTTAAAAAGTTCCCAGGACAAATGACTGATTCCAGTGGAAACTTGATATGGGTGTTCCAAACGGCACCCACTCCCCGTGGGAAGGCGGTGGCCTGCAAGGTTGGTGCTGACCGCCTCTCAGTGGGGCCTTGGCTACATGCCGACGCCGGCAGGTGTGTTCCGAGGAGTGCGATTTTGGAATGCACCTTATATAAAGGGCAGATTCCAAGCTGGAGGCTTCCACCTACCTGATAGAAAGATTCTGCTGTCTGACAGGGAGGAAATCAGTCGTTATCAACCAGTAAGGATCAGAGACATCACGGGAGTGGGCAGCTCCGCAGGAGGGCGGGCTCAGGAGCAGCCGCCACCCCCTTGTCACTGCCCGCCGCCTCCTCTTCACACTACAGCCCCAGAACTCCAGAACCAGAGCTGGGTCCCCGGGGCAGCCGGACGTTGGGGTGGACGCTTTCACCCTGTGTATGTGGCAGGCCCTCCATGTCCAGCAGTGGCCTTGGCTTCTAGCAGTTTACAGGGCAAGGACAGGTCTGCATTCTCTCCCAAAGGGACTGCGTCCAGGGTCAGGCCTCCCTGCCTGTCAGAGTCGAGGCAGCAACTGGGATGGCCCCAGCGGGTGGGAGCTGCTCTCCAGGACAGCGTGCTGTCCTTGCCATTGGAGAGCTGACCAGCCTCCCGGACGGACATGTCCCGTGAGCTTGTTCCACTTGCCCTTCCCACGGGCCCCACCTTCCCCTCTGGCTCATGGCCCCTTCACCCCGCGGTTACAAGTAGCCGTCAGATCAGAGACCATAGCCGCACTGCCTGTCTGCAGGGGCGGGAGGGCTTCCTGCTCTGCGCTGTTCAGTGGCTGCCTGGTGGGGGACCTGGGCACCCCCCCCCGGGCAGGCCTCGGGGAGCAGCTAGACAGCCTGGCCCGAGGCCAGACCTCCCAAGGGCCCCTTCTTTGGGTTAGGTAGTGCTTCTTACCTATGGATTTCTGCCTTCGCATCGTACCTCGGGGGAGGCCCAGAAACGGGCCTTTCGGGCTCCCGGGAACTGTGGGTGTCATCACAGCGATCCCCTGGCGCTCGTACACAGACTGCAAACCAGAAAGCTGGGTGAGACACGTCCTGGCTGGTCTCGACCAGAGGGCAGCAAGGAGGTCCCTGCACCGCCACAGGCCCAGGTGGTTCCGGAGCAAGGCAGATCTCCAGGGTGCTGCGGGGCTGCGTGGAGACCGGGCAGCCCCTCTGCCTCTCCGACAGCTCCAACAGTGTGGGAAGCAGGCACGTGCTGCTCTAGGGACACCCTGTACCAGAGCAGCTGGACAAGGCTCTGTGGAATGGAGCCAGGTCAGGTGTCCTGTGAGAATGAGCACAGTGGCAGTGGGGTGTGACGTGGGCTGTACCCTGTGGCCTTGGCCACATCCTCAAGCAGGGCCTCTATAGTCCTGCTCTGCACAGTGGGCTAATGCTGGCCCCACAGCATGTGTGAAGAAGACCAGGCATGGGCGCTGTCTGGCAAGCAGGACGGCCCTGCAGCAGCCTACCCACCTGTGGCCAGGGGCTGGCCCCGCCTCGCCCCCCACCCCCAGGCCTGCTCTAGGAGGAGCCCAGAGCTCCTCTCCTCCACCTCGAGGCTGTGTTCCAGCGTGGCCTCCACCAGCCCCTGCCCAGGTCTTCCTAGGGCTGCTGTGCCAGGCTGAGCTTGCTGCCCGACCCGAGGAGCAGGAGGCCAGATGTGCACTCCCAGGGGGCACCCGAGGACGGCCTTGCCCCGTCCATCTCGCTCTGTAGCTCTCCCTGAGGTTGGGGAAGGGAGGCCAGGGCCTGCTCCCAGGACGGCAAGGGCAGCTGTCCCACAGGGCAGGGGTGGAGGGGTGTGGGGACAGGGTGGGGCGTGTAGGCACGGCAGGGACACAGTGTGGCCCTGCAGCTCGGGAGGTGAGACTGGGGCTGAGCACTCTGGTCCCCGCCGTCCTTGGTGACGTTTGTTTCAGGGCTCAGGGAGAGCTCACGTATCAGGCTTGGGGAGTTTGGGGGCTCGTGTGGTGATCAGCTGAATCACGAGAATACTAAGCCACACTGTTGTAAAGGGCAGTGCTCAGAGCGGGGCCAGGCGGGGGACACTGAAGCCAGTGAGCCCCGGCCCAGGCCCCGCCCCGGCAGCACTGCCTTTGCCTGGCGCGGCGGGTATTGAGAAGCCCTGCTCTTGCGGCCTGGCCGCTGCTCCCTGAGCCAGCAGGGAGTGCTTCCGGCCCGCGGCGGGGCCGAGGTGAGTCTCAGGTTCGGCCCTGTGCTGAGGGTGTGTCGTCCATCCTCAGAGTCCACCAGAGGATGGACCTCTGTGCGGTGGTGGCCAGAGGCTTCTTCCACCCCAGAGTGGCTGTGTCTGAGGAGCACTCCTGAGGGCCTCTCTGGCCACAGCTCAGTGGTCCTCAGCTTGCACATGGGGGGGTCGCCCTCGAGGCTGGGGGCTGAGTGCCAGTGTTGAGGCCCCTGTGGCAGGGCAGGGCAGGGCAGGGCAGGGGCATGGTCTGCACGCCTGGGAGGTCCTCTGCACCTGCTCTGACCCCTGCTTCTGTGTGCCTCTAGACCGCCATCCCTCGTCCTGGGGACACAGTCACTCACGTTCATGTCTGAGGCTGCTGGGAAGCACCTGCTGGTGGGCCGCTGTTTGATGGTGGCCACTCTGGTCTCCATGGCCATGCTCTCAGCCGTGCGGGAGGGCTTGGGGGCCGGGACCGTCTCCTCTGGTTTATCTGCAACACAAGGTGAGGTTGGAGGGGCCAAGCACAGGCAGGAGGGCAGGGCTGGATGGGGAGGAGGCGGGGTGCAGCAGCGAGGGACTCGGCCATGCACCTCTCCCTGGCCCGTGCACCCCCCTCAGCGCCCACATGGCCTCCCCAGGGGTGCACGTGGACAGGTGGCGAAGCAAGACCACAGCACCTCAGGCTCTGGGTTTCCCGAGGAGGCTGTATCCTCACTTCTGGGATCTGTTTTGGGTCGTGTTAACTGACTGCTAGAATTTCAAAGACGCTCCGAAATGTGGTTCTTTTTGGCAGCTAAATGCATGTTTCAAGACAAGGGTCCTATACCCAAGGCTGGGACTTCGACAGTGTGTTCAGGAAGTTGGTGGGACACCCAGGAGTCCCCACTGTGATACTTTCCCACTCATTCTTTCCACAGTAGAACATTCTTGTCTCTTCTTGAAACTGACCCGCCACCAAATCCCTGGAGCTGCACTGCCACCTAGTCACCCGGTATGAGAGCATGGCCTTCTGAAGGGCAGACCAGGTCCCATGAGCAGGTGTAGAGGGAAGGGGTCGTGGGGGCGTCAGCAACGCGCAGAGCAGCCAAGTGAGACCCTGACACCGTGGAAGAGGGTTGATTCCAGTCAAGGCATTTGATTCCAGGGTTCAAGGGGGCCAGCTGCAGGCCCAGTCCTGCCCTTGACCTCAGAGCAGTTCCACACGTATAAAGAGTTACCCAGAGAGGAGGAAGGGAAAGAAGTGGAAGAATGGTGACAGGGACGGAAGGTGAGGCAGGGACGGCCTGGCTTGCCAAGGAGGTGTCTGCAAGCCCCGTCTGCACCCCACCCCAGCTCTCTTGCCAGCAGGAAGTGGAGTGGGTCCCAAGGTGCCTGCCCCCCTGATGAGGCGGCCACTCCCAGCTTCCCCTGCTCTGTGGGCTCCCCTCCCCAGGAGCAGGCACGTCCCCTGGTGTGTGGTGAGCACCTGCCCCTCAGGGGCTGGGCAGGACGGGGGGGAACGCCCAACTCTCGTTCCTAATGGCAGTGGGGTGCCCTGGATGGCAATCAGCTGTGTCCTCACACTGAGTTCTGCCACCCTCCCCTGCATGGAGGCCCTCGTCCCCCGCTCCCGGGCCCAGATCCTCCTGCCAGTGTCTGTCCCCTGACACTGCAGGTTCTCTTGTCCCTCTGAGGCAGGCTCAGGTGAGGCCGGGTGGCCTGCTTTGGAGAGCCAGCTAGGATGCATGGGGCCTGTTGGTCTGTGCCTGCAGGCTAGGCCTCTTGGCTGCTTGGCTTGGCCTTGGATGAGGGTGGCTGCTGGTTGCCCCAGAGTATCTTTCTCCAAGGAAGGGGACCGAGGTCTGTCCAGCCCTGGGGCGCTCCGTGCCACCACTGCAGTGAGTGGGACACCAGAGTTGCTCTGGGGACCAGAAGTTCTTGACAGTGCTAGCCCTGGCTCCTTTTCTGCCGCCCACCAAGGGTGTGGCCTGGGGGCGCAGCAGCCCTGGGACTGTGCTGCTCAGTTCCAGGAGAAGGACTTCAGCCCAGGGGACTGTGGGGCACTTCAGGTGTAGGCTCCGGTGCACCCGCATAGCCCCGCTGCCTCTGACTGTGCACAAGGGCGCCCTGCTGGCTGCAGGCTGACATGGGGGAGGTCCAGGGAGCACTGGCCTGGCCTTTGGGCCCTGATGAACTCAGTGGCTGGCAGTTACAGTGGGGCTCTGAGCACATCAGAGGCTGGACCTAAGGTGCAGAGGGCTGTGGCCCTTGCTGAAGGCCCTGGTGGGGACTCTGCCAGGGTCTGATGTGCTGGGGACCATGTCTGGGCACCCTGGGGTGGAGGACTCGGGAGGAGCAGCTCTCCTATGGCTGAGAGTTGAGCCATGGAGTCCCAAGAAGCCGTGTCCTGGCTGGCCCCTTCCAGAAGCCAAGGTTTGCTTCCTGGGCGCTGATGGGGTGGGCCTGCTCCCACCCGCGTGCTCTGGGCCTGCTGCCCTGAACCTTGGAGTGCCCCTGGAGTGTTCTGGGCTCAGAAGGAGTGGGCAGCAGGCCTTGTTCCAAGGCCACAGGGCCAGCGCAAGAACCCCCAAGCTTTCTGCAAATGCTGGGTACACCAGGGTTAGCCAGAGGGGCGTTGTTCTCACCAACAGTGCCAGGCCCCGGAGGGGAGAGAGGCCTTCCTCCCAGTTCTCCCAGGGGAGAGATTACCCCATTCTACAGGAAAACCACCTGAGGGTCTGAGACACTTAGGGTTACACAGGTAGGGACTGGGAGACCAGGTACACTTGAGCTCAGGCAAGGGTCACCAGTCCTGCCAGCCATCTGGACAGGTCGTCTAGCTTTGGGGTCCATGGCAGCAGGACCCACACTTGGGGATTGCTAGGGCTGCTGCCAGGTCGCCTGCCTTGTCTGGCTGGCTAGGGAGCAGGGTGGTGGGCATTGGTGGGCACCATCTTCACCAGTCACACCCAGAGAGCTGGTGTGCTCCTGCCACAGGAGGAGTGTCTCTTGAAGCTGTGGCCACCTTGACCTTTGCCCTTCCCACCTCCACCTGAGACCCACAGAACCATGAGGGCAAGATGGTTTGTTAGGGTTAGGGGTAGGGTTAGGGCTAGGGATAGAGCTAGTGTTATGGTGAGAGTGAGTTTGGGGCTAATTTCTTTGATACTGGGCAGGATTCATCTTTTACGGATCCTAACTATGCTCACTAAGTTTGCGGTGTCTGAAGGTAGTGCTGTTTGTGGGGTCGAGCTGGAAGAGGGGGCTCCCCCTTTGTCTCTTGGATTGCGGGGCCCAGGGGAGCTGGTGACCTGGCCACTCAGCCCCACCCTTCAGAACTTGTTTACCAGGACACAAAGGTAGATTACAGCTTCCTCCTCTCATTGGGGCCCTGAGGGTCAGGCTTGATTCACAAAGCCCAGGTCATCTGTTCAGAGCCTGGACGGGGAGTTAGTGGGCTGGTCCCCTGCAGTGCTTAGTGACTGGGAACAGTCCTCACTGGGCTCTGTTCTGAGCCTCCAGGCAAGCTGACGCCCTCCTTACAAGACAGACGCCTTGGGCAGGGGTCGCGAACTCGGCCCTGGGTAGCGCGGGCTCTGGGCAGGCTTTTCAGACTTTCTGGGTGTTTCTCAGTGATGAAGCACCCACCTGCCCACCTGTCCCCCAGCCTGTGAGTACCTGGGCCTCAGGCGGCCAGAGCGGGTGCAGAAAGACTGTGCCCAGATGTGGGCACATGCTGCTCTCCTTGGGCCTAGTGAGCCAGACAAGGCTGGCTTTGTTTACCAGGAGGATGTCCCCAAGCCCCTGGAATGGGGACCCTAATGGCCTGGCAGACAGGGAAGCCTGTTTGGCTACAAGAACCTGCTGGGGAGCCCCCTCCAGGCAACTCATCTTGTCCTGTGGCCGTGCAAGGTGGTACTGCAGCCAGACTCCAGGTCCAGGCCCATTCAGAGCGGGCACCCATGTCCCCTTGTCCCTCAGGATGCTCTTGGGGAGGACAAGACCAGGTGTTCTGGAAGTGTCTGAGTTCTACAGGTGCATTAGCCCCTCCAGCAGTGGGGTACACCAC
This sequence comes from Marmota monax, assembly GCF_021218885.2. Taxonomy (NCBI): domain Eukaryota; kingdom Metazoa; phylum Chordata; class Mammalia; order Rodentia; family Sciuridae; genus Marmota; species Marmota monax. The sequence continues at coordinate 3,638,100 of NW_026692498.1, read as the reverse complement.
TGTTTCCTGGGGCCTGGGATGGCCTGGGGGCCGTCTGTCCAGGGCCACTGTTCCCTGCTGTGTGGCACTGGGCATAGGTTTTGCTCACCCGTACAGGGCAGGGTGTGTGCCCATCTCAAGAGTGGGCAGCACTGCACAGGCTTCCTCCGGGACCCTGCTCCAGACACCCAGGGAAGCCGCCCCATGTGCTGCCGTGGGGCCGCCTCTGGCTTCCTCTCCCCAGAGCTGGGGGAGGGGCAGGAGGTGTGACCTGGGCCACTCCTTCCCAGGCAGGCTGTGGTGCAGCCCGAGGTGTTGGGAACATGGGAAGTCTCCGTCCATCCTGCAAGTCCGTCCCACCCCAGCCCGCTCTGCCTTCAAGCCTCTGCCTCTGCCAGGGCCGCCCTGGGCTGCTGTGTGTCCACTAGGACCAGCCATGGTGGCCTTGTTGCCTGGAGCTTGTGCCAGTGTCTGGGGCCTCGGGCAGGTGCCTGGAAGAACTGGGGGTCACGCAGCAGGGCATGCGAGAGGTCATGGGATGAGCGTGCGTCCCTGTCCCACGAGTCTCCTGGGGTTGCTGAATCAGGACTGGGAGCCGGGCAGCTCAAGGGGACAGGAGTTTATCGGCTCGGTTCTGGAGGCAGGACGTCCACGGCAGAGGTGGGGCAGGGCCATGGTCCCCTTTGCTGTTGCGAGGTGTCCTCCCTGGCCCCCGGCTCCCGGTGGCTGCTGCAAGCCCTGGGATTCCCTGGCGTGTGCTTTCTTCTCACCAGGACAGGGCTGGGGCTTTGGGCCCTCCTGACCCGGCACAGCGGCATCTCGGCTCCACCAGAAAGACCTTATTTCCAAGGAAAGTCCCATTTGTAGAGACTCTGATTTGGGAGACACACTCTCGAGCCCAGTTTGAAGGCCAGGGTCCTGCTCAAGGCCCACAGCCTTCCTGGTGTAGGGCGTGCTCCCTGCTGGGCTGGGCAGGCCTCCCTGAGGGGCTGGAGGGCACTGTGCCCTCGGCAGGTGAGGCAAGGCTCCCAGGGCATGCTGGGAGCTGGGGCTGAGCTGTGCTTGGTGGCTGTGGGAGCAGGGGCGTCCCTTAGCCCCCTGACTGGGCCACATCCCACCTCCTGTGCTGTCTGGGGTGGGGCACTTCAGCTCCGAGTTGCAGCCAGGTGCATGACCCCTGCCTGTCCTCTGGGTGGCTCTGCCTGGCTGTGCCTTTGTCTGCGTGAGGTGCCCCTAAGGGGAGGCCACAGGTGCCCACGGAGGCTTGGCCTCTGCGGGTCCCAAGGCTTCTCCTGGATGGTGGTCCTCCCTTGGCCAGCTCTGCTGTGGGCCAGGCCCCGGCAGCCCAGGGTGCTGTGCCTCCCACCAGGGGAAGCTGGGCTGTGCCTTGGGTGGAGGCGAGGTCAGAGATCCGAGACCCCATGACAGCAAGATGCCTGGACCCTCAAGGGCCTCGATGCAGGGGTGACCCTGGGCCCATGGCAGTGAAGTAGGGGCTGCTGCAGGAGAGGCTGGTGCTCTGCACCTGAGACGGCCACCGCAGCCTGCTCCCGGGGCCCATCCTGCCCTGGTGCTGGTCTTGCTGGAACCCAACACCCCGCCCCACTTCAGGATCTACAGGCTACCTCTGGTGGGGCCTGAGGCTCATGCCTGGAGCCCTGCTAGGGTCCCCTCCCAGCCTGGGGCAGAGGCGTTTTGAATGCGAGGGCCTACAGCTTGTTTGGCTCCCTGCCAGCTCTGTGCTGGGGGGCCGTGGCCAGCAGAGTACCTCCCTAGATGGGGATGCTCTGGAGGAGGGCTGGGTTCTGCTCCTGGGGTGCACACCGGCCTTGTCCTAGCTGCTCACCGCCACTGCAGCTGCCCGTCTGCCTGTCCTCCTGGCCCACGACAGCCTTTCTGAAAGACCCCACAGTCAGTCCCCTTCCCATCACACAAAGGAGACTGAGTGTTGACAGGGACAGTCTTTGCCCACTGTGAAGGAGACGGCAGGTCAGGGCTAGGACCAGGGCTCCTGCCTCACCCCCTGACCAGTCAGTGTGGCCAGGCTCTGGCAAGGCTCTCAGAGGGAGTGTGGAGTCACCAGCCAGGGCAGGCATGGCTGTGACCATCCGAGGGGCCGAGGGGCCGGAGGCTCCAGGTCATGTGATGTGGATAAGCTCAGGGAGGAAATACAGAGCACGCTGAGGGTGGCCACAGACAGGAGGGGCCGGGGGACGGAACAGACCCAAGCAGGACGTGGTCCAGGCTGGGGCCTTGGGTGGCCCCGACACAGAGGAAAGACAGGGGCTCACGGCACACTCTAGACGCACAGGTGGTCACAGAGGGGTTCTCTTCGGGGGTGTGATGGCGGGAGGACTGGAGACAGACAAGCACTTCCCTTACCCTTCTTCTTCCGCACTGAGGCTTGCAAACAGAAAGGGAGGCGCCGTGAGCCACTGAGCCACGCAGCCCAGGAAGCCCCGCCCAGCTCAGGGTGGTCTGGGGCCCAGCAGGAGAGCCAGGCGGGGTCCTCTCCCACAGCCCTCAGAGCTGGCTCTTTCCTCCCTGGGAACCCACCCCCTGCCGCTGCAGGGAAGGCGCCTTCCGCCTCCTCCCGCACCCTGCACACAGCCCCGTGCTGGACTGGGGAGCAGGCCTGCCTGCAGAGGGCACCTGGGGCCAGCGCAGGTCCTGCTCCAACACCAACAGCAGCCCCCTTTAAAGACCAATCGCCTGCTGTCCAGGAGGGAGCCCCACATGACCCCTTGGAAGAGGGCCTGGCCCCATGGCTCCTTTCAGAGCAGATCATGGGTCACATGCATGCCCACGGCTCCTGCCGGGCACCCGCAGGAATGCATGGGCTGTTCTGAAGGGACCAAGAGGTCAAGGTGGGGCCAGAGGAGAGGACGGCTGTGGTTTCTGGGTGGGTCGCGCCCTGCAGCAGGGCTGCCTCTTCCAAGAGCCTGAGCCGCCTCTGAGCCTCAGATTCTAGCCCCAGCCTCCACACCTGGACCCAGGAGGACAGCAGCCGAGCGCCCCAGCTTGTGGGTGGTGTCTGCCAGGGAAGGTCGGGGGAGGGGCGCCTGTGCCTGTTTTATGCTTTTGGTAGGGGGCCTGGAGGTGTCCAGTGGAAGGCTGGCATCGGTCACAGGCACTGTCCAGGCAAGACGTCAAGGAGGGGTGCTCGCTTTTGCCCCAGGTCTGTCGCCTGCCCATGAGACCTGCCCTGGCCGCCATCTTCCTGCTGCCACTGCTGCCTCCCTTTCTCCGGCTCTGAGCCACCCTCTTTCCAGAGGTGTCCCTGGCTTTCTGGTAACTCTGTGAGGTATTGTGCAGTGTCTGGGCAGCCCATGTGGCCACCTCTGTTTATAGGTCATCGTGGCTTGTGTGGCTAATTGCCACCGTCCCCAGTCTACCAGATGGGGACAGGTGGCCAGAGCGTCTGCTTCCTGGAGACTTTCCAAGGTGCTGCCCCTGAGCCTGGTGAGCAGTGCCATCTGTGCAGGTCCCCGTGCGCTGCAGCCTTGGTCTGGGCCCTTCCTGCCTGTGCAGGGGCTCTGTGGGGTGCCCTAGAAGCAGGGTGCTGCTGTGGACGTGCTGCTGTGGGGGCCCTGCGGCCACTTACCGTTGTCCCCCAGTGAAAGGCCCCAGAATCCCAGACAGAACGTGTTAGAGAACAGAAAAGGTCACCACATCCTGCAGGGCTCCTGAGGAGCTGCCAGGGGCGCAGCTGCCAGGGCATGCAGGGCAGGAAGGGCGCGTCACCCAAGGGGAAGCAAGCTAGCAGAGGGCCGTGCAGGGGCGGGCGTGCGGGGCAGCAGAGCTGGGCAGGGTGGGGCGGCTCTTACCCAGCTCCTCCAGCTCTGCGGTCATGGACTTGGAGCGCAGGGTGAGGGCTGTGGTCGGCGCTCGCTTTGGAGGTGGGGGAGCTGGACGGGCAGACGGAGACAGGTGTGAGCACCCCAGGCCCTGCTGCCCCTCCCCCTGGCCTCTCCATTCCCCACTCCTGGACATGGCACTGTCCAGGGGCCAGGCAGGTGTCACTGAGGCCCAGGATGAGTCATGTGGCAGGGCCCTGTGGTCCTAGGGACTCTGGGCCACGATGGTTAGGACCTCACAGGTGTTTCGGGTGGGCCGGAAGGCACTGTGGGCCAGGGGTGGAGGACAGGTGTAACCTCTGCAGAAAGAGAGGCACAGCCCTGTCCCCCAGGGTCTGCGAGAGACTCATAGCACAGTCTGGATGGCTGCAGCAGCCGTAGGCCCTTAGCCACCACCTGCCAGGCTGGGCACAGGTCCCACACCCACCCTGTCCCAGTGGGGACACAGGTCCCTTGCTCCAGCTGATGGGGCTTTGGGAGGAGCTGGCTCTGCCCTCCTGGTGCACAGCTGGAGCTCTTCCCCTCCCCCTGCTGGATGGCCTCCCACTGTCCCTGCCCCTCCTCCAGTTCTGGGCATTCTCTCCCCAGCCCAGCCTTCCTGCTGTCACAGGACTTGGTGTCCCATGTCCCATGCAGCTGTCCCTGGGAGAGCTGGCTAGGAGGATGGCCGTGGCCTCCCCCTCCTTCCCACCAGTGGCCTGCGCTTGATCTCTCTCTGCAGGTTCCACTCCACTCTGGGAGGTGACCCTGGGTCAGTGTCATGGCTGGGGGTGGGGGGCAAATTTCAGCCCCCCGGGTCTGGAGGCACTCAGCTGAAGGGAAGGCCCATCCACCTGAAGCGGGCGTCCCTTCCAGGGCCCCTGCAGGGGATGTACCTTGTTTCCTGGCAGTGTCCTCAGGGTCCAGACTCCTGGTCACCGTGACGACCTTGAGGACAAGGTGATTCCCTCCCTGGCGGATCATGTCCACCACCTGCCTGTGGCCGACCTTGACGACGTTCTCGTTGTTGACCTGGAGGAAGACAGGGAACTGGCCTGAGTGGCGGCAGCAAAGGCAGCAGGTGCCAGGTGGGGACAGCGTGGGGTCCTACCTTCTGGAAGCCAGAGTGCTTTGGGGGAAACTGGGACAAGTGCCTGTGGTGGGGTCACCTGGCTGTGGCCCAGGGCCCTCTGCAGCTTCCAGGGACAGCTGGTTCTGGGGTGCCCAGTGCTCGCTCCTGTGGCTTAGGGCAGTCCTCATGGCCTGCAGGTCCCTGCAGAACCCAACAGGCGTGTCCAGGCGGGCTGCCCACCCTCTCGGCAAAGGGACCTGTGGCACTTAATCGCTTCTCACGCTGACCCTGACATGGCCCCTCCTCCCCTTTCCCCATCTGGAAGCCTCAGGTGGCACAAAGTGGGGGTCAACAAGGTGCCAGGAGGGGCTGCCCTGGCCCAGGGAGGAGGGGCAGTGCCCCTGTATGCTCTCCTGGATGACACAAGACCAACAGGGGTGGACGGGGCAGGTGTCTGGTGCCTGCCGTGCACACGGTCCAGCGGCAGTTGTCCAGTGCTGTGGGGTACACACCTGCTTGCCCCTGCCACCACACTGCACCTGGACAACAGGCTCCGCACCTGTCATCCCTGCGCTCTGCCCTGTGCCCCCCTCACGCTATCTCCAGCTAGAAGCAGGAGGGTCAGACCTGCAGGATCAAGTTCAAGACCATTTACGTGCAGAAGTACTGACACCTGTCCCTGGGTGACCGCCAGCCACCACTGGACTTGCTAAGAGTCGAACAAGGGACCCAGCTAATGCAGGAGGAGAGAAGCTGGAGTGGGCGATGGAGAGCTGGCTGAGGGCAGGCGCAGCAGCCACCTCAGGCACCTCCTGCTCCTGGGGTTCCCTCCACTCAGCCCGTGCACAGGGACTCCCGCCTGGGAGTCTTGCTCATTCACTCATCCACCCAGTACTTTAGTCGTGAGTGGCCTCTGAGAGCCGGGAGGCCAGGGCTAACCCAGCCGGCCATCTGTCCCTGCACACAGAGCTTCTGTTCTCATGGGGAGTCAAGAGCCAGATGGGAGGAAGGAGCACTGTGCAGGGGAGAGGTCCCCAGGACCATTCTGCCGTCTCTAGCCATCCCGCAGCCCCCATGCCACCCGCTGACCCTCACGGCCCCAAGCTGATTCTCTAGGACTCTGGTTCCCGGGAGTTTCTCCCCAAGGGTCTGTGGTGGACATTGCCCTGGAGTGACCTTGGCTGTTGAGGAAGCAGACACTTACTCCTGGGTCTGGGAGGTTAGTGGGCTGGGAACCCTTTCCTCTGAAGGTCAGAGGCAGATGCCACCCTCAGGGGAGGACAAAGGGACGAGCTGCTAACAGGGGCCTCTCCTGCAGCTCAGGGACTCGCACCTGTGCTGAAGGCCTATGCAGATGGACGGTGATGGGACCTCGGGGCCCCAAAGGTCACCCGCCTCCCACGGCTGGCACGCCTGTGTCCTGGGAGGTGTGCATGGGGCACCACATCAGGAGGACACGGAGGCCACACGCCACGCCCAGCCAACACCCGAGGGCGTCTGCCGGGCTGCTCTCCCATGAAGCAGCTCAGGGACAGCAGGTCCCAGGCGTGCTGCTTCTTGCTAGGGCCCTCGGCAGGACAACAGCCTCTGTCACACAGTCGTGGCCCTGCAGAGCCGTGGCCCAGCCTCCCGTCATTTAGCAGGGGCACGAGCGTGGCCACCTCAGGGCCCTGTAGGCACCCTCCACGCCAGGAGGGGCGCTGGACTCCGGCCACCCAGCCACCACTGAGCCAGGGTCCTGCTGTCCTTCTCTTGGTGCCGGCTGCTTTTGGAGGCTCCACAGAGGTCTCATTCTCTGGAGGTACTGCCCATGGGGCCCAGGGGCCCAGGAGTGCTCTGCCACGCAGCCCCAGCCCCAGCCTTTTCTCTTTTTTTATGTTGACACAGGGTCTTGCTGAGTTCTGAGGCTGGCCTTGAACTGGTGACCCTCCTGCTCCTGAGGAGCTGCGATTAGGAGAGCATGGCAGCCCCAGCCACTTTCAGAATGTTGGAAGGGGACAAAAGGAGCCTTGCAGGTAACTGGTCTCAACCAGACCAGGGGACATTTGTGAAGTTGATTTCAATTTGAGACGTGCAGATGACGGAGCTGACCATCCAGAGCCAGGATCACATGGAACCTCGCCCTGTGCCCACAGCCTGTCCCTCTGTGGGAGCAGGAACACATGTGAGGGGCCTGCCGTTGGCCTCTCTGCATGTGGCACAGAGGCAGGGGCCGCATGTCACCATCCCACGAGTTCCTCTGAACCCCACACACCAGATGGACACAGGTGAGGTCTGGGGACCCCGGGGGGAGCCCCTCACCTCAGCCCAAACTGTGTTGGCAAAAGGCGGTGCGGTGGCCCCTCAGGCGCCTGCAGGCAGCCCCAGCATGAAGCCCACAGCCCTGGTGACAGACACTTGCCTTAGTGCTCGGAGCCAGGATTCCCGTCTCCTGAGCCAGCCGAGAGCTGCTGGCCTGTCCATCCAGCAAGGCCTAGTGGGGACACCTCAATGTCCATCTGCTCCACACCCTCCAGGTGTGGCTTGGGCTCTGCCACATGGCATAGAGCACACGGTGGGCCACCAAGCTGTCCCCGGGGCAGGAAGGCCCTGATGGAGAAATGACTGCCCACAGCCTGTGCCCTGCCCTGATTTGGGCAGGGAGCACACCTGTCTGCCAGGGACCCTGCAGGGCACAAGGCCTGCCCAGAGTGGGCGGTTCCCACACTTCCCACACAGGTCCGTCCTAGCCTGCTGCCCGTGTGGAACCTGGGTCACCTTTCCTGCTGCCCCGAGGCCCGGGCTTAAGCCTGCCTGCTCCTTGCTCTACCCGCTTTCTGCCCGTCCCGCTCTGAGGCCTTTGGGCACTGGTCACCCCCACTCCACCCAGATTGGAGAGGCCCTTACGGAGATGTGTGCCCACAATGAGGCCTGGCCGCATCCATGTGCCCGTCTCCCTCCACCTGTGCAGGGATGTCTTGCTGGGGGTGAGCCGTGGCACAGTGGTCCCCAAGGCTGGATTCCCTCCTCAGGGAAAGCGAGCCCCTTTCCTGGACAAAGGGACGGGCTTCTCAAGCTGCAGGGACACAGGGGTGGCAGCACCCCGCAGCGGTGCTCTGACCTCGGTCTCTCTTCGTCCTCACCCCTCCAACCAGGTCTGGAGAGCTCCCTGCTCTGGAAAGCAGATGAGCTTGGCACAGCGCCTTCCCCAGAGGAGAGGCACCCTCCGTCAGAGCCGGGCTCAGGGCCGCTTTGCCCTGGCCTGGGTGGGCTCTGGGGCACCTGCCCAAGGCACGCGAGGCCACTGCAGCTGGAAGGGCACACACTCCACAAGAAGAGCAGGGCGGCAGGGGCTGGACGTGGGGCGCTCGCCTCGCACGTGGGAGGTATGGGGTTGAGCCTCGGCACAGGGGAGATTAGTAAAGGTATTGCCTTCATCTGCGACTGAAAAGATGTTTTAAAAAGAAAGACGAGCAGGACGAAGGCACACGGTGCCCGCAGTACCCGCCACCTGGGCCTCGCTGGTGGGAAATGCCGCAGGACCTGTGCAGGGAGTCCCTGTCCACCACAGCAAGCGCAGAGGGCCACCAGCTGAGTCCCATGCCTCCCAGCCTGTGGACAGGCCAAAGCCAGCTTAGCCGGCCGTGGGTCTTCAGAGCCAGCCTGTCCCTAAGGCAGAGGCCACGGGGTGCTCATGTGCTGACAGAGACCCGGAGTAGGGAGGCCTGCTGGTGCCTCACCTGCCCACTTGGCATCCCAAACTCACTCAAAATCCTGGACCTGCAATTCTGGCATGCTGCCACCGGGGGGAGTTGCTGCACCCACACCAGGCTCCGGGAAGCACTGAGGCTCCTGGAGTTCCCGCCTTGGAGAAGAGAGAGCCTCACAAGTCCCAGGCCCAGTTAAAAGCAAGAGAGCAACGTGCCTCTCCATGCGTTACCCTCACATACAGACAGGGAGTGAACCCCACAGCCACGTCCAGGGAGGTGGCAGGACCCCAAGCCACAGGGCATTCAGCCAGTCAGGGATCAAGACGGAGCGCACGCCTTCCTCATCAGTAATGCTCCCACATGACGCTGTTCAGAATATCAAAGCTGTGCACACTCCTTCTAGGCCAAGAGACTAACACTGCTCCAGGTTGGTTATGGCAGAGGCCCTCTCCTCGGCCGATTCTGCGTCTCCCCCTGTCTTGAAGTGCCTGTCTGTCGTTGCTATGATATTTACGTTTTAGCTATTATCTGCTGGCTCATTGCTTTGGAAAACGATGGCTTAGCTTGGGATTGCTCAACAGTGGCATTACTGTGATTTTGGACCTGTTCTTTGTTGTGGGTGTGCACTGTAGGATGTTTAGCAATGTCCCTGAATTCTACCCACTAGATGCCAACGGCTACCCCTGCACCTGAGATGGAACCTAGATCTCACTGTCACGGCACAGACTACAGAGCACACCGTGGGGACCCCTGTCACACTCACCCCAGGATAGGAAGCCCCACCCCATGGACAGATGTCTGAGCCAGTGGCCTCTACCCTGCTGGAGAACAGCGCCAGGCATCCCAGGGGAGGTCAGAGGCACCCCCAGCTGGGAGCCGCCTGCCTGGCTCCCTCCCTTTGTCCCCCGCCGTTCCCAGCACACCACTCTCCAGATACACCAGAATTTTAAGTAGACCAACGCTCAGGATCTGCTTCATGACTATGCAATATCTATTCATAGTTCAGCCATATAGTTAACTGTGATTACTTTGTTTTTTTCCTGTACATTTTTCCCCTGGAGCAAAATGATTTTTTTTTTATTGATTTAATTTTCTATGTACTTAACAGTAATTCAAATCCAAACACTTCCTTAATTATGTAAATCTCTTCAACATGTTCAAACCCATTTGGTATTTCAAGTCTGTCTGCTTGAAGAAGTCTCTCTTGAGGACTGTGCTTTGCTCTTCATGGCCAGAACCCACCGTTTCTGCCTCTTGTCCTCTTACTGACATCCTGGGGATTTCTTTCATGCTTTCTTATGAGGGACATATTGAACCCCAAACTCCACATTGCACTTGTTTATTTGTTTTACAGCCTCCTCTTTTGTATGGATGCCCTTCAGTAACTTCCTTAGGAAGGAATCTGGAAGTCTTACTTCTGGACACACTGCCTGTTTGAAAGTGGCTTTATTTTCATATTTAATTGGTAGTTTGGCTGGGTATAATTTATGAGGTTGGAGGATGGGTAAAGTCAGCTCCTAAGATGAAGTATGTAGGTGACACTTATAAAGTCTAGACAAAACACAACCCCCAACCTAAACCCTCAAGGAAAGCAATCATCTAAAGGCTTTGGAGGCCAAAAAGAGGTGGGTGGATTTCATGTGGAGTTGAAACCTGTTAAGTTTGGGGCCAGTGTGGTGGGAGAGACGGGAAATCAGAGGGCAGAACCCAGGGCGGCCACAGCTGCCAAAGCCAGGGGAGACTCCCAGCAGAGAGGGCAGAAATGTGGCCCCATGTTCTGTGTGCACCCCCAGGTCTCCAGGGAGTGTCAACTGTGTGGGCACAGGGCTGACCCAGACATCAGCCACTGCAGTGAGGCCACGCACCTGTGGGGAAGCTGAGCTGCCCCTGCAGGCCACACAGGGGCTAACCAAGCCAACGATCAGTCACAGCAAAAACATGGATGTTCATCTGGGGAATACAGCAGAACCCAGAGTGGCCGCGGCACAGCATTCACAATATTCAGGATACAATTCAAACCTAATAAACTCAGAGATGCCCCCGAAGTTACAATTATCAGATGAGGACTTTAGAAACAGCTATTATCACAATACTAAATTACATAAAGGAGAATATACTTATAATGAGTAAAAGATAGGGAATTTTGAGAAATAAAATGGAGAGAACTAGCTGAAAGCATTAAAAGTAAGAAATATCTGAAATTTAAAAAATGCTCTGGATGGGCTTAAAAGCAGAATAGATATGAAAGAGTTAGGAGCCAGTGATCCACCAACAGAACCTGTCCACTCTGAAGACGAGAGGAGAACAGGTTTTTAAAAGAGTGAACAGATTCTTATGACTTAGGGAGCGATATCAAAGGGTAACATAGGGGTAGAGCCCTAGAAGGGGGGAAGTTAGAGTCGTAGAGGAGAGAGGAAATGAATCAGAAAAAATATTTTGGGCAAAAGCTTCCCAGGCAGGCGAGGAACATTAATTTATAGATTCAAAACAGTGAATCCCAACCAGGAAAGAACCCCAGAGGGCCACGTTTTGCTAAGAGCCCAGGCAAGGGGGAGACGCTCAAGCAGCCAGAGAAGAGGGCCCAGCTTGCGGGACGGCGCCCCGAGTGCTTGCAGACTTCACATCTGAAACTCTGCAGGTCAGAGGACGGTGGGTGGGCCACCCTTAAAAACGTGGGAAGGAAAGAACTTTCTGTACCTGGTGGAAATATTTTAAAAGAACGAAGGCAAAGCTAAGACCTTTATAGGGAAATAAAAAACAAAGCTATTTGTTACCAACAGATTTGACCAGAGAGCAGGCAGAGGAGGGTCTGTGGGGCGAGGTCGTGGGGGCCGTCGGAGCGGGTGAACCCGAGGACACAGGAGCCTGTTTTCCCTCTTAGTTCAAAAGAGACGTGAGGGACGCAGATCAGCAGCACGGTCTTGGGGGAGTCGCGGGCGGGCAGAAGCACAGCGGGCGCACCACGTGTCCAGGTGCGGATCCTATGTGAAGTCCACTCAGACCAAGAAGCTAAGGCTGTGACCCTAGGCCAGCACCAGGAGGTGTGGAGGACACGCGAGAGCCCATGGGTAGGTCACAACAGCCTGGGACAGCAGCCAAGGCGGCAGGGGAAGCAGACAGTCTGGAAACTGACCGGTAAGCGTGCATGGACAGCATGGGTTAGATCAGGTGTCAGTGGGTAAGACTCCAGGGATAAGCACCACACGGGGTGGATCGGAAAGACCGAGTGTGCTGAAAGGGTACAAAGGGAGACGGGGGCCCTGGTGGGTGGATGTCAGCTGCAACCCCGTCCCTTCCGCCACTAGAGCAGCACTTGGGCGCGTTCGTCTCAATTTAAATACAAGGTCACTATACAACCCAGAGATCCATTGGCATGTCCCCAAGAGTGCCGATGGCACGTGTCCCTGTGAAAGCCTGCCCAGAGTTCACAAGGGCCACAGAGTGCGGTGCGGGGCCGGGACAGCTGCTGGGGTCCAGGGTGTCCCTTTTGGGTGACATTGACATATACCTGGGGGTTAGAGTGTCCGATGGCCACACCACAAACCATCAGCGGCCCCCCACTGGGCTGCCCATTCTAGGAGACCGACGGTACGGCGAGAGCAGCCACCTCGCTGGAGTGGCCCACGGAGCCTTGGAAGGGGGAGCGCCAGAAGAGCAGAGTGACGTTTCATGACGGCAAGAGGGAATTCAGAAGGGGGCCGCGACCGTCACATGATGTCCACACCTAGCAGAGCCTGGGCCGGAGGGGGCCAACCGCAAAGAAGGAAAGAGGAGGGCAGGACCCGGGGCCCGGCACATCTAGCAGGCGCACGCGCTCTTCGGGACACTGGAGGCTGCGCTCCCTGTGCTCACTGCCAGGACTGCCCGAGGGCCTGAAGGCGGTCACCTTGGTCCTGTGCCTGGGACTCCCGGCTCCAGCGTGGGATCTGCTGACTCGTAAGAGCCCACGCTGCAGGGTCCCTGGAGCTCCCCCGAGCCTGGTGTGGCCGTCACCCAGACAACCTGTCCCTCAGCTCCAAGAGGGTCCCCAGGTGCTCCTCTAGCGCCCCCGCCTCCTGCTCTCCCTGAGGCTCCTCGCGGTCACCCTAGGCCTTCTGGGGCCGTCCTTTGTTTTCGAAGGTGCCCCTCCATTTCCCACCCTTTCCTTCTCTCTGAGAGATCTCAACGACTTCTCCTTTAGTCGCCTCTCAGAGGTCTCACACCTGCTGTGACGTCCTTAACTCCCGGGCTGGGGTGGTCCTCTGCACAGGTCGCAGCGCCTTCCTTGACCTCAGCCCACGGGCTTGGTGGCACCCAGCCCTCCCCTTGTCCTCGCCGTGTTGCTGTGCACCAGCCCTTTCCTGTCAATTCACCGGGTGTCCGCAGCCCCAGCCCCCCCCGCCCCCCCCAGCCCCCACCCGGCTCTAAGTCTGACTTCCGTGGCGGCAGTATTTCTCAGTATAGTGAAACTGAGAAACTGATTGGGCTAAAAGATCCCAAGTAAGAAACATGATACGAAGGAGGAGAAAGTCCCCAGCTGGGGCCACAAGACTCCAAGACCTGCTGTCAGGCGACAGTAATCAAGGCCAGGTACCGGCAGAGACCCACTGGACCAACGAGACGGAACAGAGGACCATAAGGAGGCCACGTGGAAATGGCCACCTGCCCTTGGCACCGCAGCGCCGCTCTGTGGGTAAGGACAGCCTTCGACACACGTAGCAGGAAGAGCTGGGCCCCCCGCCGACTGTGGACCTGGACACAGACCCAAAGCCTCTCCTAGAATCAACAAATGAGTGGAGTCCCAGTGAACCGTGGGACTGTAAACCTGCCGACCACGCAGCAGCAGGTCTGCGCGACTCCGAGTATCCAGACATCCGGACACAGCGCAGGCACACAACCCTCAAAGGACGTGGACAGGCTGGACTATGTCCATGAGCAGCTTCCGCTTACAGAATAAACACAGCCACAGTGGTGGCCACCTGTGACGCCTGCATTTTGGGAGGCCAAGGCAGGAGGATCACAAGTCCAAAGCCACTGGTCCCAGGGCCTCCCCCTGCCCCCGTGGAACGTCGCCCGGGGTCTCACTGGGAACCTGAAGCAGCTCAGCACTTTCTGGGGTTGTTTTTGGGTCCAGACACTGAACCCAGGGGCTCTACCACTGAGCCACGTTCCCAGCCCTTTTTATTTTTTATTTTGAGACAGGGCCTTGCCAAATTGCTGAGGCTGGCCTTAAACCTGATCCTCCTGCCTTAGCCTCCCGCCCGGGACTGCAGACGTGACCCGTGTCCGGCGACGCAGCATGATGTTTGTGAGAAGGCAGGCTCACGAACGTAAACACAGCACCTCTGTCATCCTGAGAAGAGCCCTTGACTCTTCACACCACGCCCGTCACATTCTGTCCTGAGTTCACAGCTGGTCATCTGAGTGGCGGCTGACGGAGACCCCCTTTGCCTCTGGCCAGCATGCCCTCCTCCTCCTCTGGGCTCCCTTCCTCTGCCTCCGGCTGCGCCTTAGTTGGGGACATGCAGTCACCACCTCGCTGGGCCCTCCGGGCTCACCTCAGCCATGGTGGGGGCGTGGCCCCCGCAGGTGTGAGGCTCCCGCGCCGTGTGCAGCCGCGTGGGGAGCCCCGAGGTCTGGCTGGGTCTCTCTGTGGTGGTCTGACTTGTGAGTGGCCCCGGTGCCGCCAGCCAGACGCCTGGCCAGTGTGGGCCGTGGGGTCCTGGGACCCCTCCTCTCCGGGGCTGCCACGTGCGGGAGCCGGGTTCTCTCCTCCTCCACCCTCAGTTGGAACACTTTTTTTAAGTACTTTGTTAGTTGTCATGGACACCATCTCTTTATTTGTTTTTTTTACGTGGTGCTGAGGATTGGACCCAGGGCCTTGCACGTGCAAGTCAAGCACTGCCACTCAGCCCCAGCCCGGTCGGAACCAATTTTGAAGAGAAACTGACCTCTAGAACTCCCCGGCCGCCCGCGGGGACAGCCTGTGGGAAGGCAGAGGGAGGTCTGCTTCCTCCATTCACGGGTTTTCAGGTTAGGGAGCGGGTCCCTTCAGAGCAACCAGTTCTTTAAGATGCACCTGGTCTGTGAGCCTGGGGTGTTTGGAAAGCACATCTGTTAAGTCCCAGAGCTCGACCAGTGTCCTTTGTGTCTGAACAGGCCACGCTGTGAGCCCCTGGGGAGATGGAGTCCACTCCGCCCACTGCTGACCTCCTGTGCGTGATTGTGGTGCGGTGGTCGTTAATGACCCAAATGCCACGTCACTCCCTGGGCCCACATACACCTGGAGAGGCTCATCTCCACCCGACCCCAGGTTCAGGGCACTACACAGCACTTGGTATCAGATCTCGTCAGGGTCCTCTTGGCTGGGTGGACACTTCTTCTTTGGTTCTGGTGACCCTGATGGTCAGGTCTTTTGTAGACTACTTCCAGCAGGGACTGCGTTTCCTCTTGGTTAGGCAGGGCGCGGGCTTGGTGGGGGACACGGGTGAAGCCCTTCTCATCACCTTCGGGTGCCTGCTATCACCTGACTCTGGTGGTGGGCGGTGGCCTTGGTCACAGGGCCCTGGGGCCTGTTTGCCGGGCCCCTCCACTCTCACCGCTCTCCTGCGCTCTGTGGAGGGAGTCGTGTGGCAGCCCACCCTCGGGCACCTGTGAGCAGCTTGGGCCCCTGCGTCACGGTGGCCCTGTGAGCCGACTGCTTCCCCCAGCTCCCCGGGAGCTCCAGGCCACCAGAGGCCATCCTTGGTCTTGGCCAGCGGTGCCTGGGACCAGGAGTGCTTTGGATCTGGGTTTTACCAGACAGGGCCATGTTTTCCCATGTGGGGGAACCTCAGGGGGGAGCCGCCTCATGTTCCACGTGCGCCTGCACACGGCCTGCCAGTGAGTGCTCACCACGCCCCACAGTGTGGGGGCTCCAGCTGTGATACCAGACCAGACCTGGCTGTGAGGTGACACTATAAATGTCACGACAAGAAGCCAATGTCTGGGCCCAGTGTGGTGGCACCCACCTGTAATCCAGTGGTCGGGAGGCTGAGGCAGGAGGATCTCAAGTTTAAACCCAGCCTCAGCAACTTAGGGAGGTCCTAAGCAACTCAGCGAGACCCCGTCTGTAAGTAAAATACAGGAAAGGGCTGGGATGGGGCTCAGGCCGAGGGCCCTGGGTTCAATCCCTGGTTACAAAAAATAATAATAATAAAAGCATCAGCAGCAGCAGGCCTGGGGGCCTGCACGGCACTTGGTATCAGGGCCTGCCTTTTGGGTTGTAGGTAACTGCCCTGCGGGTCTGGCTGCCCCGTTGACATCTAGACACACTCGGGATTGAAGAGACGCCTGGGAACAGGGCCCTCCTTCCCGTTTCTGTGAGGCGCTTCATGTTGGGGACCCCGCACGGTCCTTCACCTCGAGGATCAGGAAATGTTTTTAAAAGAGGAAAAAAGCCCCAAGGGTAGATGACACCAATAACCTATGAGTGTGGTGAGGAACTGGGGTCAGGCTCAGGATGTGGCTCCGTTCTGGGGCCCGGGTCTCCTGCCCTCCAGGGCTGGTGCTGCTTCTCACCCGTCTGCTTCCCACAACAAGGTCTTAAGCTTCACACTAGGGGTCATTCTGGGCTTGGGGTTAGGGATCGGGACCTCGGCCTGCATGCCTGTCCCTGTTCTCTCACACGCTCCAGTCGGGGCAGCCTCTGCGCCTCGCTTCCTGGGAACTTCCTGTGGCCCTCGCTCTGTGTGCGACACCCGCTCCAGGCCCTTCGCCGGCTCACTGCCTGTCAGCTGCTCAGCGTGGCCGGGGCTGCACGCGGGGGGGGCTCTTTCTCTTGGCTGAGAATCTAGGTTCCTGATGGCTGCATGTCTGGCCCGGCCTGTCATCTGTCACTCACCCACCAGCCTGTCATGAGCTCCCAGCTCAGCTTCAACACTCCCTCGAGCTCGATGAGCACTGCTGAAACAGCCGGCGTCCCTGTGGTCTGCAGTGAGGCACAGACTGTCCCCAGGAATGGTTTCTCCATAAAGTGCCACTAACTCCGTCTGCAGTTGTATTCATTTATATTATTTTGTTTTGGATTTTAGAGATTTAAAAATGGTTTTGATTAACTGCATTTTGGAATTACATGAAATATTTACCCAATTTCAAAATCAAATCTAAAAACCAGTTTGTCCTCTCTCTCGGCTCCCGGCTGCCATGAGGGGGCTTCTCTTCTTGTACACCTTGCTCACCCCAGGGAACAGTGAGCAAGACGTTTTGTAGGATTGTTCTTACATTAAAAAGAAGAAAGCACCAAATATTTATGTGTGCCTGTGAGCACGTGTGTGCCGTGTGTGCCTATGAGCACGTGTGTGCCGTGTGTGCATGTGACACGTGTGTGCCGTGGTGTGTGAACATGCCTACATGCCCCCCCCCCCCGCCTCCCTGTGACCGAGCAGCTGCTGGTCACACTCCCTCTCGCTCGCCTTCCCACGTAACAACACATCCTGGAGATGGAGACGCGGCCCCGTGAGGCTGCTCCCCTGACTGCTGCCACGTGCCCTCCCTGGGGCTGAGCCTGGGCACCCAGCCGGGCTCCTGCTGGCGGATCTCACAAACAGATGAACAGAGTGGCCACGTGGAGCGCGCCCTCCGATTTCCTCAGTGGTCTCGAGGTTCCGTGGCCTGCGTGGGCTGCTGGCTCTAGTGCTTCTGGCCTGGGTTCCCTACAGCCATGGCGCCTGGCTCAGCTGCCTGTCCCTCGGGGCACCTGGCTCCATGAGCTGCAGCCTCCTGGGCCTGCCAGCAGGGGTCCGTGCTGCCGTGGCCTCTGTTTTGTGCTGCCTCTGCAGCCTGGGCCTCCTCAGAGACGGCTTCCTGCTGCCTGAGGGGCTCTGGGGAGGCTCAGGCCGAGAGCTCTTTTCTTTGGAGGTGCTGGGGACGGAGCCAGGCCTGTGCCTCTGGGCACACGGGCTCCCACTGAGTTGCGCCGCCAAGCCTGGCCTGGAGCCTGGCCTGGAGCCGTCCTCTCTCCCCAGCCTCCTGACTGGGGCCGATGTCTGACTGCGCAGCTCTCCTGAAACCTCCCGAGGGCCCTCATTTCTGGAAAGTCACAAACGGGCAGTGCCTTGGGTGGGGGCCGGGGCTGGGTCCTCCCCAGGCAGGCTCCCTTCCGGCCTCCCTTGTACAGGACGGGGGCCAGATTTGAGTCTCAGCTCATCTCCCGTCGAGGTTTTCAAAGCCTGGTTTGATGAGAAAGCTGTCAGAGCCTCTCTGCCGGCCTGAGGGCTGCAGGCTGGGGCTGGGCCTCTGAAGCCCGGGGCCACCAGCTGCACCCAGGGCCTCGCCCAGCCCGCTCACACTGACATCCCGCCCTGCAGGCCCTAGAGGTCACGGCTGTGGGGGGTGGTGAGAAGAGTGGCCGGGGAGAGCCTGAGGCCTGGGCCTCAGCAGCCACCCAGCACTGCTGGCCTGAGGCTGCGGCTCCTCACTTGGTGACTACCGTTGCCCTATCCAGGAGCCACCACAGGCGGCCCCTTCACTCAGGCACTCCCTCCAGGCCTGCTTCAGGCCACACCCTTGAGAAGCCCCCCCAGGGCTGGAAGGCTTGAGCTTGGGCTGGGGCACCTGCAGCCCCGGGGCAGGCCAGAGGGGTGGCTGCTCTCTCTGTTCCTGCAGCAAGGCATGCGCCCAGTACCAGGCCTGTCCCTGGGCTTGCTCGGGCTGGCCGTGCAGCCTGTCCCTCGGGCCTCAGGAGCCTGTCCTCACACCTCAGCCTGCAGCCTGGCCTGGGCCTGGTCACGGGGCTGGCGCTCCTGGCATCCACCCGGCAGCTTTCTTGCAGACAAAGGCAAACTTTTTTAGGGGCTGGGGCACCAGGCTGAGCCCGGGGCCAGGGCTGTGTGCAGACGCTCCTCTCCCTAGACACAGCACCCACCGGAGCCCGCCCAGCCTGGGGCTCGCCCTCCTCAGAGGCCACCTGCGCCCTGGAGCAGCGTCCCTCCTCCTGTGCGGTGGCCTGGCAGCCCCCCACGGCAGCCTCTCATCCTGCGAGAGCGGAGCTCTTGGCCCGCGGAGCATGTGCAGACGGCCCCTCGGCAGCTGCCTTGTCCCTGTCATTTCAGACCCAAGCACCGGAGGAGTGTCACACAGAGGCTGCCCCAGAGAGCCCGGGTGACTGCCAGGGGACCTGTCCCTCACTGCCGGAAGCCGTGCCTCCTCCCGTCTGTGGTGACTTGGATCTTCAGTGTGCAGGACTGGTCCCCCCTGGTGCTGCTGGACGCTGCGGCTGGCCTCAGGACACCTTGGGACCTGGCCTTTCCCTCTCTCTCTGCTCCCGGCTGCCATGAGGGGACAGCCTCGCCGACCACACGTTCCTGCCGCAACGCCCACCTCGCCCAGGCCAGAGCAAGGGGCCAACCAGCCCTGGACGGAGCCTCCCCTGTCCCCAGGCTCTCTGTCACTCTGCCTGCTGAGCACGGCTGCGCTGGGTGGCGCGTGAGGCCGGGGGAGGGCTAGGCCCAGGGTGGCACCCAGGAAGCCGGAGGGCCTGGCCATGCCTGAGTGTGATGGGCAGTGCGACATCAAGGGCCAGCAGGAGCTGGGCCCCTGCCATGGCTGTCCCTGTGCCAAGGACCTCACGGTGGTCACTGAGTCCCCACAAGTACTCTGCGAAGAGGTGGCTGGTGCCCCCCATGTACAGAGGGGTTCAAGTGAGAGGAAGCCGGGGACATCTCCTCTCTCCCAAGGGGAAACCGGAGCAGCCCTGCCTCGGGACAGTGTGGAGGTGGACACTGATGGAGGCCACAAAGACGAGGAAGGGGGTGCCCACGGCCCACCTGCCCCCCAGGGGTCTCGGCAGGTGGGGGCTGCTGAGCGCGACGTGGGGGATGCAGCAGCGCTGGCCGTTGGGGGTCCTTCTGGCTGGGCGGGGGGCCCTCAGGGCTTAGCTGGGCTCTGGCCCCGTCCCCAGGAGGGTGACCCAGAGCCTCGGCCTCTCCTGCTGAGAGCAGGCAGGAGGCCTCCCGAGCAGCCGGCCAGCGCCCGCACCCCTGCCCTGCCTTCCTCCTCTGTCCCGGCCCAACTCAAGCTGGTTCCGAGCTGGGCTGGGGCAGGCCCTGGGCGGGGTGACCCGTCACTTCCCCTCAGGGCCGGACACTCCACAGGGCTCCCCTCGGCCTTCTGGAATGGCCTCCGCGACTCTGGCTGCCCTGCGGCCACCCGACGGGAGAGCCGGTCCCATGGCGCGTCCTGAAGGGACTTCAGTTCCTGTGCGTTGTACTCGCCCTGCTCATCCCCAGGGAGGCCGCCGCCCAGAAAGGACCCCTCCCCACGGCACGAGACCAGCCAGGACTGCGAGGGGCCTCCCCTCCGCAGTCGGGAAAGGAGCAGAGGCCATGGCCAGTCCTTGGGGCCCCAGAGACATTCACGAGGCCTGTCGAGGGATGAGGACATTGCGGGCGGTGGTCCTCCTGCCGTGCTCAGAATGACCGCCTGTGCATGGACACTGCCCTTGAAAGGGGTGGAGGGTCAGGACTGTCCAGGACACACATGGGCTAAGTCCCGGGGGAGCACCCCTTCCCCGCCATGGGCCGGGCACTTTGCTGTCCTGCTCTGGGCTGCAGGAAGGGGGCAGCACAGCCCGGGGGCCTGAGGAAGTCCTGCGCTCTGCCTGTCCCATGGCGGCTGGCCGCCACTCGTGCTCAGTCACTAGCTGGCAGCTCCTGAGGAGGAGGCGGGGCCCATGCAGCGCTGCAGGGGCCTGTGGCCCTCCCGCCCCCAGCTCTGGGCACAGGGTCGGGCATGGGGTCAGCCTCGGAGCCCACACGGAGCTCCCAGCGAGGCCCAGGCACCTGCTGGCTCACCAGGCCCTGTGCTCCTGTCCTCTCGCGGGTGGAGCGTTTCCTCCACAGGGTGCCTGGGCGGGGGCGAAGTGGGTCTGCCCAAGGAGAGAGGAGGCGACACTTGTGCGGGGCGCCTGCTCTCAGGAGTGCCAGCTGCACTGGGCAGGGCCCCCCATGCCAATGGACCACTTCTGGTTGCTGGTCGCCGGGCTGCCCTGCACAGCTGTGTGGGCTGCTCACCGCGGGCGCTGGGAGTGGTGCTGGCCTCCGCGGCTGCCCAGGGGGCCTCTTCCCGTCTGCACAAGGTCTCCTCAGCTAGCAGAGTGGCCTGCCAGAGAGGCCCGAGTCTGTGGGCAGGACGGCGGGTCTGCTGCGTCTCCCTGGAGGAGGCCCCTGCGTTCGCCAGCCAGGAAGAGCCACTGCAGCTAGGAGGGCTCCCCAAACCTGCCACCCGCAGCCCCCCACACGGGCCTCCACGCAGGTGTGGACGGCAGTAGGACACTGTGTCATGGTGTGACCTGATCAACGCAGTCAGCCAGCGTGCAGGCCACAGTGACAGGTAGCAACGGCACCGACCGTAGAATGAGATTTGGCGAGAGGACGACCGTGGGCAAGAGGGGCCACAGAGGCCCGAGACTCGTTGGCTGCCCTCTGTAAACACTGTCACAGGCTGTTCCTGGGTCCTGATCCTGTACTGCTTTCTGTACTTTGTACCCAACCCAGGACACGGTGGTCGTGTGGCCCAAGGCTCGGGAGTGGATTCTCGCCCCCGCTAGCCACGAGCCCAGGAGACGGCTGTCAGGGCCCTTCTCAGACCCCAGATGCGGCTGTCTGAGGCGCCGTGCTGACCGCCGTCCTGGCTGCTGTGACTGGCTCGCTTGCATGACGCTAAGGAAAGTCCCCGAGCTGCGGTTTTCCTCCTGAAATTCCCAAGACCCAGGCCAGGAAAGGCCGTCCTGCACAGAGCTTCAGCCTCTACAGGTGGGGGACAGTCCTGGCCAGGTCCACAAAGCTCTCTGATTTGAATTCGGACGGACTCTGAGTGTTTTCTGAAGCGGCTTCGTGACGTCACAACTGCCAAACCATGGGAACAGCCCGGAGCGCACGTGGCCCGTCTGCACCGTGAAGGAAGGCGCTGCCATCGGCCATGGAGGGAGTGAGGAGGGGACGGGGTCACAGGAGACCACGGGAGGGCCAGAGCAGGCGGATCCAGGACATGTCCAGATGGTGGTCCCTGGGGTCGGGAGGGGGAGAGACCCGACAGGACGGGCTTCCTTTGGGGTGAGGAGAGCGCGCAGGAATCGGAAGGCAGGAGGGCGCGTCACCGTGTCCCCCCACGAGTCCCACCGCCCTGTCCTTAAGGCCTCTGTCACGGCTCCAATTCAGAAACGCAGTGTCCCTGTTCTGGCTCAGAATCGCTCAGAACCCCGGCCCGGCTGCAGACCACGCCGCCGCCCCGCGACCCGGCGCCCGCTCTCGGCGACCCTGTGCTGAGCCACGTGCATCTCCCCGTCCTCGGCCACCTGCTTCCACGGCTTTTCTCCGTGTCTGTATGTTTAACGGAGGTGACAGGGGGGTGTGGAAGTCACCCCAGCGGTCGGCCAGCTGCAAAGGCCCATCCCCAGAGCCGCGGCCGCCATCCGCACCCGGCTCCGAACTCGCTCTTCACCTGGACAGGCAGCTGTCCACGGGCCAAGGAATGACCAAGTCCCCAGGCCCCTGCAAGTCACAAACAGGCAGCTCTGCTTTGGCAAAGTGTCCCTTCCTATAAGTCACAGTCTCCTGCAGCCCAACGGTCCTGGTGACCCCCAGACATTCCCAAGAACACTGGCCAGCGAGGGTCTTGACCCTACTGTCCGCCTCCCGAGGTGAGCTTCAGGCCGCGGAGCCACTCGGGACCAACAGAGAGAGGTCAAGTCCACCAGGCCAGTGCCGCCAGGTTCCACTGACCAAAGCCCCCCACGAAAGGGGAGCTGGGCTGGGCCCTGCACAGGGTGGGGGCAGGATGCAGGTGGACGGCTCCTCTGGCTGGGAGCAGTGACGGGGTTTGGGGCCCCGTATCTGAGCAGGGTCCCTGCTGCCACCTTGCTCCCTGCCCAGGTCAGAGCTGACCGGGAGGCACACATGGCCCTGCTCACAGCCAGGGGAGGTGCCGTCCACCATCACCCTGCTCCCTCCCTGGTCCACCCACCGTCTGTCCCCCGTGCCGGGTGCTTTGTGGGGTGCGCCGTGCAGCAGGATGGTGGCCAGCCAGGGGAGCCCTGGGCAGGCCCAGTGAGCCGGGGCAATGTGCTGACCAGGGACCCGAGGGTGGGATGTGGACAGAGTGGACACTGCCCACCAAGGCTGCACGTCAGAGGGGCCCTGGGGCACCCCGCAGGCCAGCCCACCGCCTCGCCCTGGCTCAGCACACCCCCACCTGCTAGGGGTCAGCGGGAGCCCCCTTGGCCCCGCTGCCTCACGCGGAGCCTTTCCACGTGGCCGGAAGTGGGTAGCTGTGAGGGGCAGGCAGGCTGGGCTCCTGTGCTTCTCTCCTTACGTGCAGGACGCTGGACTGAGCTGAGCACGAGGCTTGGTCTAAATTAAGCCCGAGCTGCGTCAGTGTGTGGGCTGCTCTGGGGGCTGGGGCGGCCCTGCCGCGGGCGCAGGGGGCCGGGTGTCCTCGGAGCTGAGCCGCGGCCTCCCGGGCATCTGAGGGCAGGACAGCCAGTCTGAGCCCCACCCCATGTGTTTGCACCCAGATGGACACAGTGGACGGGAGCCCTGCCAGGGCTGGTTCCTATCCTGGGGACTGGTGAGCCGAGGCCCAGGCCTGTGGTGCCCTGCAGAGTGGCCAGGGCCAGGCCAGAGCAGGGCATGTGGGAGGCCCTGTGCCCCCTGGGAAGGGAGCACCCATGAGGCTGGAGTGTGGCTGATCTGTCCTCTCTGCTTCCCCTGGGCACCCCTGAGCACCGGAGCTCTAGGGACACAGGGCTAGCCATGCTCCAAGAGTCCATGTGACACAGTTCAAGCCAGCAAGATGCACAAGTCACGCTGCTGAGAATGTCCAGTGAAGAGTGGCTTTTCTGATTCTGGTGCCAACCTGTTACTTCCTGTGGGCTTCTTGCCAGGGATGTGATTGCAAAGGCTGGACCTTCAGCAGCCATTTGTGACAGTCAAGTAACAGCCAAGGGGTTTCAGCTGTTAAATCTTTGACTTGTTGAACTGCTGCCTTCACCTTTTATCTTCCAAATTTAAGGATGAACTAACCTGTGATTTTTTTTGAAAAGTCACTGTTTACTTAGGTTATCTTTAAAGTGGAAGCCAGGCCCCAATTGATGAACTTGTTATCCAGCACAGAGGGATCAATTGCCAATAAACCCCAGCTTTTCAGGGAGGCTGGCCAGGAGGGGATACCTGCCTGCCAGGACCAGTAGGGAACAGGTGCTACTAGCCAGGGCGTCTGTGCATACCCGAGCACGGCATATCACGCCAAAGTCAGCCGCTGCGTGAGTCCAGCCCGAGGGACGGCTCACGGCCTGGGACCGGGGCGGCAGCCGGGGTGTGCAGCCAAGGCGTGCTGGGGGTCAGCAGCCAGAGGAGGGGATGGAGACCACGGAGACCCAAGGGGTGGCCTGGCCAGGAGGAGGGTGGAAGGCGAGGCTCGGGGTGAGGGCAGCCAGCTGCGCAGTGTGGGAAACTCAGGCACAGGCAGCGAGTGCCCACGGCAGAGCCATGCTGGGCCTGGAGCCGGGCGGAGAGCGTGGACGGTCCTGTGGGTGGTGGGAGGGAGGGGGCAAGTCCCAGGGCAGACAAAGTGACAGCTGAATGGACACGAGAGGGACCACGGAGGGGGAACAGAGCCGGGTGGTCCAAGGGGCCAGGCGAGGACGGTCGCAGGCGCCAGGGCTTCTGTCCACCCAAACCTCCAAGCCCTGCAGTGCACCTGCCCGAGTATCCCAGAATCCCTCCCTTGCGGCCCACTGAGTCCAGGCCTGGGAGGCTGAGGAAGGAGGCGCCCAGGCTGTGGTCAGCGGAGGACCCAGGCCTGCCTCCTGGAGCCGGGAGGGGGCGGGCGGCTTTACTCGGAAAAGACTCTGCAAATACCTGCAAGTCGAGGCAGCGACCTGAGACGCCCTGGCCTGCCGGGTTCTGTACCCAGACGGACGTCTTCCTGGGGTAGAGGAGGCCCACGGGAGCCCACGAGGACCAGGTGGTGGAGAGAGGCGGCCACACACTGAGGGTCAGCTGCCCCCCGAGCTGGGGAGGCAGGCGGGAGCTCCCTGGGCCTCTGCAGGGAGCCGGCCCTCCCCGCCTGGACGTCAGCCAGCTGAGCTGACCGCGGACCTCTGGCTCCAGGACTTGGAGAACCCTCTTCTGCTTCTCAGTGACCCTCTGTGGTCACCTCGTGGCAGCCTGGGGCAGCTCACGCCTCCCTGCCATGATGACCCAGGGGTTCCCACGGGCCTGAACTGAAGGCCCGGTCCCCAGCCCGTGGCATGGTTGGGGGAGGGGAGGTGGCACTTGCCTTTGTAAGTGGGGCCTGGTGGCGGCAGCCAGCCTGGGGCGTGCCCTTGAGGGGACGGCGGGGCCCAGCCCTTCCCTTCCTCTTTGCCCTTTTGTGTCTGACCATGGGCTGGGGGCTCTGTCAGTGGGACACCCCGCGTGACAAGCTGCCACGGCCCGCAGCACCAGGGCCCACGGTGTGGACAGAAACCCCGCGTCCAGTGTCCTTGTGTCTCAAGAGCAGACCACCTGAGGACTTGTTAGTGACAGAAAGCTGACCCCCACGGGGACCATGGGCAGAGGCAGGGTGTGGCCCTGCTGGCGGAGCTCTGGGCTCCTGGGCCTCAGGTCGCGGAGTCAGGCCCCCAGCGGCTTCAGGAGCCATTGATGGGGCGTCCGCCAGAGGCCCTCCCACGGGTTGGACAGCCAGAGACCAGGAGACCCACGAGGGGTTCTGCAGGCCGGGCAGCCCCACCGTCAGGCCCAGGCCCCTCATGCCCTGGGAGGGGCCCAGGGGTGCGCTTGGAGTGGGGGTGGGCTGGGGGTCAGCGCGGTTACACTCCTGCCCTCGGGATGGAGGCCTTAGTGGGCTACAGTCTGGAGTCACCCCTGCCCCACAGGGTCCAGCGCCCTGCTGTGGGGCCACATCTGTCCTCGTCTCTGTGCTGACGACTTCCAAACATCCTCTGTGGCCCTTCTCGAGGGGACTCAGTGGGGACCCAGGTAGTCAGGGGATCAGAGGCCACAGCCTTGGACCCTTGAGGCCAGGCCTGGATGTCAGCGGGGCGGCGATGCCCACCCTGGCTTCCTGGGGAGACACTGGGCCCCGAGCTGGCGGCCAGAGCCCAGGAAAGAGCTCACGTGGGCTCTGAGGGGTGGGGAGAACAGCCCAGGGCTGCCCCCTCCGCCCACGGTCCCCACAGAGCCTTGTCCACTGCGGCCTGCGGATGGCGGCCGTGGGTGTGCAGGGACGTCAGGGCTGTGGAAGGCTCCATCAGTGCTGTGAAGAGCCGGGTCCCCTCCCTGTCCTGACACACAGTCCCCATGCCACGTCTTTTGCTGTTGTTTTCAGTGTTTTAAAGAATTGGGACGTGGCCGTCTTGCTTGTTTTTATTATGGCTTTAAGTGAATTTATTGGATACATAAAATAAAAATGTCGTGATGCTCTGAGGCACGTCCGCGTTTCGACGTGTTGTTGGGCGAACGTGTCCGTCTCAGACACTGCTCCTTGGGAAGCACTCCCCTCCTTCCTCTGGAAGAGCACCTCTGAAAGCCGGGGGTGCCGGGGGGTCCCCTGCCCCGGGTGGGACCAATCATGTGGCAGGGGGTTGGACTTTCAGCCCCACCCCAGCCTCCCGGGAGGAGAGATGGGCTGGAGGCCGAGCTGAGGCCCAGTGGCCCCTGTGTGCGCCAGTGTCCCTCTGCTGTGACACAATGCCTGAGACGGTCAACTTGGAGGGGGGAGGTTTACTCTGGCTCACGGTTTCAGAGGTCCAGTCCATGGCTGTCTGGGCCTGCGGCTTTGGGCCTGTGGAGAGGCGGCACACCACGGTGGGGTCCACGGGTCCCTTCAAGGACATGCCCGTGCCTGGCCCCCTCTAAGTCCCCCCACTCCCTCTGCGAGTGGCTGGACCAGGCCTTCAGCACTCGGGCCTTGGAGACATGAGACCCAAGTGACAGGTAGCTCCAGTCGGCTGCGATGTGAGAGGGCCCGAGTGGCGCCCTGGTGGCCCAGAACCTCTGAGCCCCTTCCCAGGGGCCCTGCCCTGTGCCTCTCTTCATCCCCCTGTGTCCCATATTATCCTTGGGATAAAGGGCACGGGTGAGCTTCCTGAGCTCCGCGGCTGTCCCCGCAATTAAGGGAACACAGGAGCCGGTGTGGGGACCCCCATTCACAGCTGGTCAGTCAGAGGTCGGTCATCCTAGAACTGTGACTGGCACCTCAAGGGGTGCCCTCAGCCTGTGGATTTGATGCCACCTCCATCAGGGTGGAGGTGCATTAGGGACCCAGCTGTGTCCTCGCAGAATCGCTTGCTCGCTTGGCTGTCACAGGAGCCCGTGATGAGTGTGGACATCCGGCGGAGGCGGAGCTGCTGACCCTGCTTCACAGCCCCTCTGACGTGGCGTCCCGGGAGGCAGTCAGCAAGTCTAGCCCCGCAGGACACCCCAGGAACGCACAGAGCAGCTCAGAACACCCCACACCTCCCCAGGGAGGGCACGGGGTGCCAGGCCTGGCTCAGCCCCCCCACACCTCCCCAGGGAGGGCACGGGGTGCCAGGTCTGGCTCAGGCCCCCCACACCTCCCCAGGGAGGGCACGGGGTGCCAGGTCTGGCTCAGCCCCCCACGTTCAGCAGAGAGGCCGGTCCAAGAGCACCTCTGCCTGTGTCCTCACCTGTGAAAGGGGACAGTAGCAGCACCCTTCTGCAGCTGCTATGGGTAGGACGGGCCCCTGGAGCTCCTGCACCTGGGACCCTCACACAGCTGGTGACATGGCCCTTCTTCAGTGGGGTGGGGGTGGGGACCAAGGTCACTGCCCCAATCCCCATGACCCGAGCCTCTGCCCCAAGGAAGCACCGCCCCCGGTCCCACCGTGGGTCGGGCGGTGCAGAGACCACAGGCCCCGAGTGCCTCCCCAGCACAGGGTGCTCACAGGGCCAGGGCGTCCCCCTCCGTCCAAGGTGGAGGACACCCCTCGACTCTGCCTCCCCTGCCCAGGACCAGAAGCTGCCATCTCTGCACAGAGACTGAGCCGGACCTGACAGGAAGGGGTCTGGGGAGACCCGGCCTGCCTCCCTCAGCTGGCCCAGGTGAGGCCGAGGCTGCCCTGGGCAGGTGTGGCTGCCAGAGGGGCTGTCCCTGGGGACGCGCAGGCTGGGGCCCTCAGTGCTGCTGGCGGTCTGCCCTGGAGCCCTCTGCGCTCACCCGGACACCAAGGGCAGAGCCTCTCACCCGGCTGAGGGCCAGCGGCTGTCTCCTGCTGGGGCGGGGCCAGGGGAGGCCTGAGACTGGGGGAGCCATCCTGGGCCAGGCCTGGTGGACACAGAGCAGCTGCATCTGCATTTACTCCTTGGGCAGCCTGCCGCCCCTCCTGCTGAGGATGGAGGGACGTGGTTCTGCAGGTGCTGGGTACAGGTGGCTGTGCTCCTGATGGGGCCTGCCAGAGGCGACCACCCCGTCCATCAGCTTCCTGACAGGTCCGTCATCCTAGAGAGCCATGTGCTGTCCAGCTCGCTGCTGGCCCTGGGAACTCGGCTGCGCTGGGCTCCAGCTGACCACTCAGGTGAGCCCAGCTGCTGGGCCTTCCCTCGGGAGGTGTCCGCCTGCAGCCTGTGTGGAGCCCGGGTCCAGCCTCTGAGCCTCAGGCTCCCCACCCGAGAGCAGCTGGTGGCAGTCCTGACCCCTGGGGCACGGTGACGATGCGGTGCAAGAAGGAGAGCCGCCCCTCGGACAGCGCATAGTGTGTGCTCAGTGAACCGTCCCCGAGTGGAACCAAACCTGTCCCTCAGACATGGATGAGTTCTCCACTTGTCCAGCTTCAGTGGGTCAGGGTTGGGTTAGGGTTAGGGTTAGGGTTAGGGTTAGGCCCAGGCCCACAGGACACCAACGCAGATGACGGGTCCCCAGGCCACCCACACCTTTGAGGGCTCTCATGTGCTCCTTCAGCTGGACAGTTCCCTGGCTCCACTCACCAAACCTAGGACAGGGCTTCCTGTGTGACGGTCAGTTTATCAGAGGCTGAGCCAGGAATGGCCACAAAGAGACACACAGGGCAAGATGGCGGCTGGAGAGGCGTGGGCTCCGGGGACCCAGGGCCACCACCCCGGAAGCTCCTGTGTCGACCTCACAATAAGACCAAGCCAGGAGCTGGGGTCCCGGGCACGCGCCTGATAACACAAACGACCTCAGAAGACCCTCCAGGGCCGCGGCCGTCTCAGCAAACCCTCATGGGAGGATGGCTGCCCAGCAACCGCCCGCCAGCCTTGACCAACACCACTCTGGGCATCGGCCCCGGGGGCCAAGGGCCACTGTATCCAGGACAACTCACATGAGCCCCCTCCTGTCACCTTCAAGGTCCCCTTCCTTTGTCTCCCTGCACACGCCACAGCTCGCCACGGCGCAGCGTTCTGCACTCCAGTGAGGGTCCTCATCGAACTCATCCTCCCTGGGGACCCTCGGCCATTCAGGATGGTGTGGCTAGTTCACTGGCTCAGTCACTGGCCACTAGTGATGGACCTGGCCTCCAGCCCCTCCACGTCCCGGGAGTCAGGCCAGGTGGGGAGACATGTCCCCACCCTCCGCTCACTGAGGTTGGGCCACCTGTCCCTTCCTGAATGGGTTGAGGGCCTTCCCCAAGGGACAGCAAGGTCCAAGGCCTTGGCTTCTGGGGGAAATGGAGACGAGGACTAATGTTTACTTTTGGTCACACGGCAGCCGGCACCGCCCAGACCCTACCTGGTTGGCAGGCTGTCCTGAAGAATGCCTCCCCTACATCCTGGGGTCCTCCCCTCTGCCCGAGGCTGGCCGAGCCACAGTGGTGACCCCCTGCTCTCTGGCCTCCCTGGCCTCCACACAGGGCTCACCTCCCTGTGGCCCTGGCTTTGCCAGCATGCTAGCCCCCCTCGTGGGTGGAGTCTGCCTTGTCCAGCCCTGTGCTCGCCAGGTGGTGGTGGCCACTGTTGGCTTGACCAGGCCCACCTGTGCCCCTCCTTGGACGTCGAGTCGGCTAAAGAATGCACACTGCTCCTCATCCCCCATCAGCCAGGATCCATCTGCCCAGCTTACTCGGAACCCTGGCCCCGGTTCCTCCTGGGCCTTCCGCCTGCTGACCACTGTGCACACTGCATTGACAGCAGGCAGGTCTGTGCTGGGGTCCCCTCCCCGCCCACACCTCCCTCTCGGTGGCCCCTGGCAGGAGCCATGTGCGGGGCCTCTCTGCTCTGCCCTCTCTCACCTCTCGCTCCCTTCGCACTCGCCGCACGGGCTGACCGCCAGCAGGAGGAACGGCCTAGGGGTGGCCCAGGCACCTCCCTCTGCTCTGCTGTGGGAGGACCCACCTCGGGGAGCAGCCTCCAGGGACCCCAGAACAGCCGGCGTGGAAGTGTGAGCCGAACTCTCCCAAGGAGCACCCCTCTGCTAAGGGGACGCCTGGTCCCGTGACTGTTGGTCATCACAGCTTTGTCAGTCCCCTGGGCCCAAGTCTGTGCTCGATGGCACCTGAGGAAGCTTAGCCTGTCACCAGTTTATGGGGGACAAGCACCTAGAACTGGAGGGTCCCGTCTGTCTCCCTGCCAGCCGGGCAGAATGCCCCAGAAGGCCGGGAGCTGTGGGCAGCGTGGCTGGCAGTGCATTCCTCAGAGCTGGCCTGGTCCCCAGGGCCACTCCACCATCCTTGCTGAGGAGGACATGTGTGGATGCCCAGTGTGCTGCCAGGCGTGGCTGGTGGGCTGCCCGCCCCACCTGGAAATGCTGCCCCCGTGTCTCTTCAGAGCCTGTGATCTGCCGAGCAGAGCCTTTGACACACGAGCAGTGTGTCAGCAACTGGCGGCCACACCCCTTCCTCCCACCCCTTCCTCCGGGGACCACCCACACCCCTTCCTCCTGGGACCACCCGCACCCCTTCCTCCTGGGACCACCCACACCCCTTCCTCCCACCCCTTCCTCCCACCCCTTCCTCCTGGGACCACCCACACCCCCTCCTCCCAGGACCACCCGCCCAGGTGCTGGCCATGGCTTCTGAGTCCGGGCATCTTGTCCTGTCCACGCTGACCCTGTTCTGTGGCAGCATCTGGCACCTCTGCACACTGCCCTGGGGCTCCCGGGCTCCTGGGGATGGCAGTCCACTCTCCTTTCCCCTCCGGGGGCTCAGGCGCGGCCTGTGGGGGAGGCTGGCTGGCTCTAGGCTGCACCGTGTTGCTGGGGCCATGGTCGTCGAGGGCTAAAAGGTCCCCTGTCTAAGTGCGAAGGCCAGGCCTGTGATCCCAGCGACTCGGGGACCCAAGTTCAAGGGCAGCCTGGGCAACTTAGCAACATCACAGTGTTCCCTAAACACATGGATCCACACCTAGTCCTTGGGCACCATGAGGGGACCCCACGTAGCAGGAGGGCTCCTGCAGATGCCTCCGGTGAAGACCGTCATGGGAGGACCCTGGCCTGGAGCCAAGGAGCACCAGGGTCACCAGCAAGGCCGGAAGCAGCTGGAAGAGGCAGGAGGGTCCCTAATGGAGCCTTCAGAGGGAGCGGGGCCCATGGACACTTGGATTCCAGACTTTTGATCCCAAAATGGAGAGAAGCTGCCGGGGGTCTCCCCACCTGCTCTGTGGGACTTTCCACAGCCGCCCCAGGAAGCTGGCAGCTGCAGCAGGCATGGAACCTTGTGTGTTCCCTGCCCATGGTCCTGGGGCCACCGCCTGCCCACAGGGCTGTTTCCCAGAGCTGCCAGAAGGGGAGAGCCCCAGACCTGGCCCGCGGCAGCCCCGAGGTGAAGGGCACACTCCCGAGGTGCTCCACTGTGCGAGGAGCACAAAAGTCCTTATTCAGGTCACTCCAACCCTCTGGACCAAGTTCACAGTCACACTTGTCCCCATGAGTGTGTCCCTTAGAAACCGGGTCTTCATGGCCCAGAACGTCCTCCTATTGATCTAGGAGATGGAGGCCGCCTGCCTCCTCTGAGGCCACCAGACTCCAACCAGCAGGGTCGTCCCCAGGACCTCCCAGAAACCAGCTGGTCACCTCCACCAGCTGTGCTGCTGGGGCAGTGGGCAGGGGCAGGCGGGGCTGGGACCCCTCGGGATCTGCCAACGTCAGGGTGGGGTGGGGGCCATGACACCTGGAGGCCCGCGCCCCTGGGAGAGGAACCCCTGGGAGACGGGATCAGGGGCTCTCTTGTCTGTCGCCCGGTGGCAGCCACGCCTGACTCTCCCCTGGTCATAGCGGGGGAGGCCGACATGGAGAAGGCCCCTCCATCCCCCGACAGCTCGGGAGTGACGGCAGGGACACCGCTGGGAACAGTGCTTGTAAATCCCATTCCTGAGACCACGGCGCTCTGGGCACAGCCTCATCAAGCCACACGCCCTGCGGAGGAGCCCACAGAGTACCCAGTGCCACTGGCCCTCCTCCACGGGGTGCAGACAGACCTTGGTCCCCACGTCCCCCAGGTTCTCCCTCACCAGGACCACGGTGACGGCACTGCCACCCCCTCTGCTTGCCAGCCCTACACAGTGGGACCGAGGTCTCAGCCCACCGGTGGGTGCCCCCTGCTTAAAGTCCTCCGGCTGGTGCCTGGCCTCCGTGGTGCCCTCACTGCCCCTGCGGTGGGCCCTGCCACTGTCACGGGGCTGAGCCAGCGGGGTGGCCTGCTGTCTCCCCGAGAGGCTCTGGTTCCTGTGTTAAATACCAACTGAGCCTGAATGCCACCAGGAACTCTGACCAGCCTTCATGTTCTAAGCAAAGAAATGCCACCAGGAGGTGGGAGAGGGGCAGAGCTGTGGAGGGAGCCCTGGGCCCACTCTCCTGCTGTCACGGGTGGGGGTCTTGCTGGGCCCAGTGGTGCAAGCCTGTAATCCCAGTGATTCTGGAGGCTGAGACAGGAGGATCACGAGTTCAAAGCCAGCCTCAGTAACTTAGTGAGGCCCTATGCAACTCAGCAAGACCCTGTCTCAGAAAACAAAACACAAAAAAAGGGCCGGGGGCCTGGCTCAGTGGTAAAGTACCCTGGGTTAAGTCCCCAGTACCCCCACCCCAAGATAATAATCAACAAACAAACACAAAAACCAGGCAGGGGTCTTCTGCTCAACCAGGAGGCCTGGGTCTTTCTGGGGCTTCTAGACTGGCAGTTTTCACCTGCAACACAGAGGGCTGTGGGGCTGCCCCTCGGCCCCACGTCTGCAGGCTCCTGGGTGGGGGGGGTCATTCACCTGCTCATGGGGGTTGGCACAGGAGCATCAGGCTGTGGGCTGCCCTCTGGACACAGCACAGGGGCTCCCTTCTGAGCCAGCATGGCACCCCGACGCGGCAGGGTCCATCACCGCCCCAGAGCTGGCCTTACAGCCCCTGCCGGGCAGGGCTCCCAAGCCCATGCTGGGGCTGCCTGCCTGGGTTCAACCTGCAGCTGTGCTGTGCCTCTGGGCAGCTCCAGGCAGAGGTCTACCCGTCTGGGCCTCAGTATCCTCATCTGTGACATGGGGACAACGTCAGTGCCCCCCACAGCAAGGATGCCGGGGTCCCTGGGCCACGCAGGGAACCAGCTCTCAGCCCAACCCCGAGCCCCGCCTCCTCCTTGTGGCCCTGAGGTCCATGCTGTGGCAGCCACGACACAGCGTTCCCGGCAGGAGGTGGACAGAGACAGTGGCCACACACGCGCAAGGCGAGAGCAGCTCCCGGGACAGCAGGGACGTGAAGAGGAAGGGGGAGTGCGGGTGCGCAGTTCGCACGGTGAGAGCCGCGGCCCACGGACCCCGCAGCCCACTGCCCTAGGGGAGCCGGCCCCAGCGCCAGCGCCTGCTCAGCCCAGCGGGCAGCCGAGCCCGAGCTCAGGCCTCTTCCCCGTCAGCTGCACAGACCCTGCTCCTCAGCAGCTCCAGGTGGGCTGCAGCACCCCAGAAAGGAGGGTCCCCGTGTCCCTCCTCCCCACAGTGGACACGCCCTCCTGGGCCTGCACCCCACCCACAACCACCGGCTGGGATGTCCCCGTTCTCATGGGGCCCACGGGCCACTGAGAGGTGCTCCACGAACCACGTGGCTACGGCCTTCCTGGGACACACGCGGTTTCTGTGAGCAGAGCCTCGGGGCACAGCCCTGGAGCAGGGCCTCCCGTGCTGGGCAACACTTACCCTGAGCTGCAGCCCAGTCCTTCTGTTTTATTTTGAGACAAGGCCTCTCTGAGTTGCCCAGGATGGCCTGGGACTCGCCACCCTCCTGTGCAGCCTTGGAGTTGCGGCGATGGCAGGCGTGCCTGCTGGCCTGCATGTCACGTTGTCCTCCAGGAGGGCGTGGCCAGGCAGGAGGGCGTGGCCAGACATGAGGGTGTGGCCAGGCAGGAGGGCGTGGCCAGGCAGGAGGGCGTGGCCAGACATGAGGGTGTGGCCAGGCAGGAGGGCGTGGCCAGGCAGGAGGGCGTGGCCAGACATGAGGGTGTGGCCAGGCAGGAGGGCGTGGCCAGGAACCACTGTGTCTACTGCCCACCCCACCCTTACCCAGGCGGAGGAAGAAGATCAGACTGCAGTGAGCAATTGTTCTGGAGACCAGTCTCCCTTCCCTCCCACCCCAGACCACCCACCCGCTGCACACCAGTGGGACGGGAACTGGCCCAGTGGACCACAGTGCTACCTGAGAGCACCCAACACCACAAGGGCCTCACAAGCACCTCGGCAATACCTTGACCATGTGAAGGAAGCTGGTTGCAAAACGTGTGTGGACACGCAGAACTTTGGAATGGCCACGGCCACGTTGCGGAAGGACAGAGCGGGGACACCTCGACGTGGTTTACACTGGTTGTGGCTGCAGAGAATCCATGACCCACGCTGTGGCCGAGGGAGGTGGGGCTGAGGGTGGAGCACGCGCAGCCCTGCTCACCTGGACCCTGGGGGCCAGCTCAGGCCAGGGGGTGTCCCCGCGTTCCTTGTCACTACTGGCAAGCTGTGGCTTCCCCTATCTTTATCCCCACCTGGTTAGAGTCTGACCCACCCGGCTGATGTCCTCTGGGGAACAGCTTGGGCTCCCCGCCCCCTGCTCTCTTCCCGGCTCCTGAGTCTCTGAGGGCTGGGACCGTCTCCCACCGTGTCTTGGGCTCGCTTTGGGCTTCCTCTGCTCTTTTCCTCTTGGCTTCTGGACGTGGCAGCTGGGCTGCGGGTTTGAGGCCTGGCTGCTGGGCACGGTGGGCATCCATTCCAGGCCTCTCGCACATCCTGACACCTGTGTTTTCATTTCCTTCAGTTCCAGTGCCTTCTAATTTCCCACTTGGTTTCTACTTTAATGCATGAATCAATCTGAACAATATTATTTACTTTCCAAATATTTGGAGATTTTCCAGAGATCCTTCTCCTGTTGGTTCCTAATAAGATTCCATTGTAGCTAAAGAACACATCGGTACACGCTGAATGATTCTGAGTTTACTGAGACTTGCTTTATGGACTAGAATAAGGTTCATCTTGATAACGATTTCAAGTGCACTTGGCAGGTACTCGGGCTTCTCAGCTGTCAGTGAGGAGGAGCTGGCCGACGCTGTTTAAGTTCTCTGTATCTTTTCTGAGTTTCTATTTGTTCTGTCAGTTATTGAAAGAGGGGTGTTGAAATATCCGGGGGTCCCTGCACTGATATCTAGTTTTCCTCGCAGGTCTATTGGTCTCTGCATTTTGAAGCTCTATGATTAAGTGCATATTCAGAGCTCTTATGTCCTTCCACGGAGCTGACCCTTTCACCTCCATGAAAATTTTCTTTACTCTGTGAAGCCCTTTTGTTTTGAAGTCTACTTTGATATGCCTACGGCCATCCCAGTTTTCTTTGGATTAATGTCAAGGTGGTGTTATCTTGCCCCTTACTTTTAACATTTTGGTCTATAAATAAATTAAAGTGTGCTCCTTAGAGGCCAGCACTGATCTAACTTGAAAACTGCCTTTTAACTGGGGGTGTCTACACCGTTTACATTTAGTGTGGTTCACTAGTATGCTCAGGTGTAAGCTGGTCCTTTTCTTCCCTCCCCTCCTCTCCCCTCCTTCTTTGTTTGTGCTGGGGACGGAAGCAGGGCCTCGTATGTGATAGGCAGACATTTACACTGAGCTCCGGCACAGCCCTTCATTTCAACTGTCTTGTGGATTTTCTCTCTCCTTCCTTATCTTTTGCATTCTTTTGGGTTGCGTGTCTCTTACGATTCCATTTTACTTCCTGTCACCTTATGAGCTACGGTTGCTTTGGGTGTTCTAGCGGTTGCGCTGGAGTGCACGTTGGCCATCCTTGGAGCTGGAGTATGGCCCTCCCCCCGCCCTAGAGCTGCTGATGCCGTCCACGTTACCTTCCCGTGTCGCGTGTCTCCATCCCCAAGCTACATCGCCCTCACTTCTGATTGAAGCCAGTTACCTTCTGCAGGGACTTAAATCACCAGGGAAGACTTGGTGCTTTACCAAGAGCTAAGCCCTTTGCTTCTTGGTGCGTCTCCACCTGTGGTCGCTTTCTGGACACCTGAATGACGTCCTCTCTCGCAGACTGGGCTGCTGGAGGAGTCCCTTACTCCACAGTTTGTATACTGGAACTGCTTTACTTTACCTTTGTTTTTGGAGTAGTTGCTTTTTCTTCCTTTCTGTACTTTGGAGACGTTTCTCTCCGCTCTTCTCGCCGGCACGGCTTCTGATGAGATGGCAGCTGTCAGCCTGTCTTTGCTCCTTGTCTGAAATGGGTCTTTCCTCACTCTGGCTGCTTTTAAGATCTTTGTCTTCATCGCTGGTTTTGAGCAACTTGAGAACTATGTGCCTGGCTTTCTATTTTTTTTTTTTTTATTCCTTCTAATGCGGCTTGAGCTTGGGCTCACTGAGCTGCTTGGAGCTGAGAGCTCACAGTTCATTTTAAATTTGGAAAAATGTCGATGATTATTTCTTCCAATATTTTTTCTGTCTCCCCACCCCCACCCCGGACTCTACCTGCACAGGTAGGCGGCCTGAGGTTGTCCGGCGTCTCACTGTGCTCTTTTATGAACACACCCTTCTTTTCCTGTTTCCCGGGCCGTCTTCTCCTGCGGATCCTCCAGGTTCTCTATTTTCTTCCTCTGCAGAGTGCAGTCCTCCCTGACCCCACCCTGGGCCTCCCACTTCAGACTACAGTTTCATCTCTGGGATTCTGATTCGAGTGAATTAAAAAAAAGAGAAAATCTCTTAATTGTGACAAAATACACAAAACACAAAAGCATATGGTCTTAACCATTTTAAGATGTCCATTTCTCTGGGTTTTAAAAATGCCTTCCAGGCCTCTGGTTGACTTTCTGAGCATGTGGATGCAGTCATAACTCGGACATCTGTGTTGGTCCCCAGTCAGTCCCGAGTGATTGATTTCCCTCCTCATTATGGGTCGTACTTTCCTGCTTCTCCCGGTGCCTGGGAGTTTGAGTGGAGGCCATCACTGGCTGGGGGGTGTCACTGCCTTTTTGTAAACGTTCTTGAGCTTTGTTCAGGGTGTGAAGCTACCTGGGGGCAGTTGTTAGGTGGGCCCAAGTCATGCTTAGGTTAGGACTGACCATCCCCTGGTGGCAGACTCCTCGCGGTGCTCTGCGCTGGCTCCAGGGACGCCGGGTGCTACAGTCTGGGGTGGGCAGAGGCACGACCCGAGTGCAGTGTGGGTGGACAGCGCTCTCTGCCTTCCGGTAGCTTCCTTTCATCGTGCACTGTCCAGCCCTGGGTGGGAGGTTCTGCCGTCCTCCAGGCCCTCTGGGGCTCTCTGTCCTGCGCACTCTGCGCCTGGTCTCCAGGACCCTCGGCTCGCTCTCTGCAGTCCTGGCTCTGGGTGGGTCTCTTCTCTGCTGCCCGGGAATGCTCAGCCCAGCAAGCTGGGGCCAGCAGGACTTGTCCCGTTTGTTGCCCATCTTGCAAAAATCACGGTCATTTGTCACCTGATGCCCGTTCTGTCATTCACATCTTTTGCCGGTTTCCTGTGGAAAGGTGTGTCTGGTCTGTTTTTCCATCCCGGCCACACACAGAACAAGAGATGATTCGTAAAATTTTTCAAGTGTCTTGTTTTTTCACTAGAAAACTGGAGACACACACAAATGTGGAGATGCACCGGGGCCCACAGGAAGCTCCCCGGCCATCCACTCCCACAGGGTGCTCAGTGGGACGAGAAGCAACTTCCTGGCTATGTTCCTTGATTTCTCACGGATGCTGTCAGGAGCTGACCCCAGGTGGGAGAGGAAAAGCAAGGGCCCAGCCCTCACAGGACAGAGATCCCCTTCACAGCCCCACCCAGCTCACTCTCAGGAACCGGCTCCGGACCCTGCCTGAGGTTCACAATCACAGTGGACAGACCCAGGTGGCTACAGGGGGTGGGAAGGAAGAGGTGGCGGACAGCGGGTGCCTCCGGCAGGCAGGCTGCTCACATGGCTGCCACAGCAGACCCGCCCTGGCAGGCTGGCCAAATAATTCATTTAGTCTCCCATGACCACTTAGCCATCAGTCCTCTCCCTGTGACCTGTTCCAAGGCCTTTGGAGGCATCAATCTGAATAACTGATCTGAGCAGGAACGCCCCAAGCCTTTGAAGTCCCCCACTAATTACCTGGACAGGAAGAAGGAAGAATCTCCCACCAGCAGTGTCTACCAAACAGGATCAAAGAGACCCCCCGGCTCCCTCATGTCACTGTGTGTGCCGTGCCTCACCGAGAGCAGATTGTTTCTGGAACACTCTGGCTGCTGAATGTCCACGTTTCCAGGGAGCTCAGCCCAGCATCTGGTGCAGGTGCTGTCTTGGGCTGAACTGTGACCCCTCCCACTGCGTAGGTTGAAACCCTGACCCTTAGACCCCATCAGTGTGACTGTATTTGGAGACAGGCTCTTTTAAGAGGCAATTAGGTTACAATGAGGTTATGAGGGTTCCTCATCAATCTAACTGCTGTCATTATAAGAAGAGGCGCTCAGGACAAACGCACAGAGGACAAGCCTAAGGACATGGGGGGACGCTGTCTGTAAGCCACGAGAGAGGCCTGGGAGGAGCCAGCCTGAGACACCTTGATCCTGGACTCTCAGCCTGGAGGACACGGGACAATAAACGCCTGCCATCTTGGCTGCCTGGCCTGCGGTGCTTGAGCTCAGGCCTGGCTGTGAAGCCCCAGCTAGCTGGGTGGCGGGAGGTGGGGACGGTTGCTGGTACATCTGTCCAGCCCAAGCACTAAAAGCAGACTAAGCTATTCAGGCCAAAGCAGAGGGAGGAGATAGGCCACCAGAGTCACCAGTGAGAAGGGAGGGAGATGGCTCCGGGCAGGACGTCTCCAACTGCAGGCTGGGTGTGCTTATGAAGGACTGCGGGCCAGGGGAAGTGGCACGCGGGGGATTCTGCAGGGGTCAGGGGTCAGGGGGAACCTGAAGGAGGAAGCTAGAAATCAGGTCCTGAGGCCACTGCCACCTCCACCTTCCAGGGGCACAGCAGGGGCTGGGAGGAACCTTGCAGGGCAGAGCCGTCCCAGGCTCAGGCTGACTCAGCTTCCTCCCTGGGAGCCCCAGGCTGTGCTGTGGGGGGACTGGGCAGTGCAGGAGAGAAAACCAGCACCCAGCTCCCGTCTGACGGCCCAGGGTAGCTCCTCACAGGAACCCCTCAGTTTAATAACCTAGAAAAATCAGTAAACACAAGCCAGGAATTTGTGCAGTGGATGGCATCTCAACGGTGGCAGGAGAGAAAGTCCCGGACTCTCCCAGAGTCACTCACTGTCCTTCCCCTGTGGGCAGACACTGCTGAGGGCCGACCCACCTCTTCCCTGCCCAGGACGGTGTGCTCTGGGTGGGATGGGTTAGGGGGCCAGGTGGTCCACATGGGGGAGCTGGGGATCTGAGCCCCAAAGGGTTAGCAGAACCCCACGGTGATTGTGGAGGATCCAGGCGCTCCCCAGGGACACTGTGCATGCTGATCCTTGGGGAAGTGGCTAAGTGGCAGGTCTCTGGGCTCCCTGATGACAGGGCCCCTGGCAGCCGGTCTCTGGGTGAGACGGCATCTTGCCCCAGGCGGGTGCAGCAGGCAAGTGTGGATCCCAGGAGCCATAAGGTACTTCTAGGCTCCTGCATGGGCCGCGGGCAAACCAGGGTCCTGAGACGCCAGGAGGATGAGGTGCCGGGGTCACCACCAGCACAGCCCCACTTATGGGGCGGCCGGGTGCCCCCTCTCCCTGGTCACCAGCCTTCCCCAGGCTGGCCCTTCCCACGCAGCCAGGAGAGCCGGCGCTCCAGGACACGCCCCCTTGGACTGTGCGACCACGTGACCCGCCCCTGGCCTATCAGAGTTCGCTCGTCTCCCAGGTTGCAGGGATTGGCTGAGGCGTGGTCAAAGGCTTGGCCAATCAGAGTCCCGCCTCCCGCGTCCCCCGGGAGGCCTTGTCCTGAAAGGGGGCCCTGAGCAGCCTGCCCTGCTGCCTCCAACTGGCTGCAGACGCGGGCAGCGTGGGTGCGGGTCTCAGCCAGGCCTCCTCCCACCACCCTTGTCCCACCCCACAGAGTCCCACTGTCTGCTCTGGGGTCCAGGCCAGGGTCCATCTCCGTGCCCATGTTTAGTGAGTCTCTGCTGCCAGCACCTCTGCTGGACAGCGAGGACCTCTCCGGACCCCGCAGCCCAGGCTGAGGCTGCTCTTGGGTGTTCTGAGACTGCGCCCAGTGGCCGCACCGGTACTTGTACTTGGACAGGGTTATGCTAC
Source organism: Marmota monax (assembly GCF_021218885.2). Taxonomy (NCBI): domain Eukaryota; kingdom Metazoa; phylum Chordata; class Mammalia; order Rodentia; family Sciuridae; genus Marmota; species Marmota monax. The sequence continues at coordinate 3,597,881 of NW_026692498.1, read as the reverse complement.
TTTTTCTTGGAAACAGAATTTTCTTTTTCCAAAATGAAAGTCCAAATACCACTTTCTCTTTGGAGGAGAGCCCTGGCATCCTGTGAGTGCCCCATGCCCTCCTCAGCAATGGCTGACTCAATCACTGGCAGGGTGACCTTCAGGCTAGGGAGAAGTGAGGCTGACCATCAGAGCATGCACCTCAAATAGAGGGGGCCCTGTGGTGTGTGAGCAGGATGCTGGCTGAGCAGGGGCCACGGCTGCCACGAGGGGTATGACAAGGGACAGTGGTATGCCCAGAAGGCTGACCAGCCTAGCAGAGGGGCCTGGGGTCGGGGGGGAGGGGTGGGTGTGCTGGGGCCTGAAGTGTGTCTCCCCAGGTCAGCATGCTGAAACCTGCCCCCAGATCATGGAGTCTGCAGGTGGCCAGGTCGTGGGGTCCGGAGGCTCCAGCCCCCAGGGCTGGGGGACATGAATGGCTGTGGATTGTGAGTCCCCCAATTCTTCTTCTTTCTTTCTGTTTTTTTTTTGGGGGGGGGGCAATTTGAGCTAAGACTGAGGCCAAGAGAAAAGGGAAAGGAAAAGAAGGAAGAGGACGAGGAAAGAGCCCCCTCTCCCTGACGTCCAGCCCTGGCTGGAGAGGATGGCACAGCGAGGGACAGGACAGGAAGAAGCCCAGCACCAGGAGCCGCAGGGGTGTGCAAATCAGAGCCAACCGCGCCGCCACCCCCGCCCAGTGGGCTGTCTAGTGGAAAAGAGTGCACCCCAGGGCTGGGGGGCGGGACGGCGGGACGCAGGCTCTCAGACCTTAAGGGTGGGACACCTTGGGGGCAGTTTGGCAGGTTCTGAGCTTGACATTGTCTACACACAACCCGGCCATGCGCGGAGCTCTGCTCTATGAGCAGTGACAGCCGTGACCACCACACTGGCATCCCTACAGCCAGACGCCCATCAACAGGCAGGGGCTGGCCACTGCGGTCTGTCCACAGGATGAGTCTCACTTGGCCATAGAAGGGATGAGCCACGGGTTCAAACCCCTAGTGACCATGCAGAGTGACAGACACTGACCCTAAGTCGCAGGCATAGTGACATTCCAGGAAAGCCAGCTACCCCCAGGCACCAGAGCTGAGCCTCCGGGCAGCAGGTGGGCAGGCGTGGGAGGGGAGGGAGCCGGCGTGGGGCCCACAGGAGCTGGGAACCTGGGCTGGAGGTGCGGCCGTCCTCTTGCTTGCGATGGCCTCATGGCGCAGACACATGTTAAAACCCACAGAACCGCACACTTTAAATACGCAGAGTTTGTGGGGTCTCAGCACAGCCCCGTCCTGCCCGGTCCTGCCCCGTCCTGCGCCGTCCGCGTTCCCTAGGAGGAAAGCAAGCTCTGGGGCTAACAAGCGATCATGGCCTCCACCAGCCACTCCGAGGGTGATGTGGGACACAGGCCTGAGTCCCTGTCCCTTGCCAGCTACTCTGGGGTGAGCAGGGGAGACTGGGCCTATGGATGCGCCTTGCCCCAAACCTGACACTTCAGGAAATGGCCACTTTCCAACTGTCTAGGAGTTGCCAGCGAACTGGGCCACACCTGCCACCCTGGTGAGAGCCGGGGACCTGGCCGCATGAAGTGCCTGGTGACATTGCAGCCCAGGTCTCCACTCTCTCGGCACCAGGTCCCCTGCAGACAGTTCTCCTGGACACCTCCCCTCCTCCCTCCAGGGACGAGGCCAGCCAGGCCGCGGCGTGAGTGGTGGAGACTGAACCAGCCCCTCCTGGTCCATGGCCACAGGGCTCACAGTGCCCGATCCCTTTGGGACCTGCCTCAGTTTACCCCGCTGATCAACCTCAGGTGAGTGAAGACAGACTGCTGAGGAGGGGCCAAAGCCACCTGTGTGCCTTTCTGCTGGGGCCCTGCCGCCCGCCCCAGGTGGCCCTGTCCTCTTAGGCACATCAGGCACGGACGGCTAGGGTTGAAGTGTAACTGTCACCACAACAGTGTTGAGAGGTGATGGCCTGGGGTCCTCGTCAGGGGTGTGGTTAGCACCTGAGCAGCGGCTCCTGGCCAGCGTGCTCAGGTGATGCAGTGCCCAGGGATGACGTGGCAAGAGGGCCCTCTGTACTGGACTGCCCAGCCCTGAGCCGGCAGCAGGGAAACTTCTAGTGCTCGTGACTGACCTAGCCCGAGGTGTCTCAGCAGCAGAAAACAGTCAATGACAGGAACACGGGATACGTCCCCCGGAACCAGCGTCACAGACACCTGATTCCCATCTCCCTCCGTGGAGTGTGGAGGGTGCTGAGGGTGGCCAGAGGCGGAACCGGCTTCACACCCACTGCCCATTCCTGATAAGGTGGCTTGGTGGGTCCCTAACGTCCCCCATCCCTTTGTCCATCCACTGCTAGACCCTCGGCCACAGCCTCTCCTGTTCTCACACACCCGCATGCTCACGGGGGACTTCCCGTTCCTGTCCCTCTCCGTGAGAGTGGCTTGGCCAGAGGGTCCAGTGCCCTTCTGCTGCTCAGCCCTGGGTCCTGGCCACCCCAGCAAGCGGTGAGTGGGAAGCTGCAGCACAGCCGCGGGTCCCGGTGACCCCTCCTGAGACGGGTCAGGGGGACCCTGCCATGGTATGAGACATCTGCGTGGTACCTGTACCAGGGCCACCCAGAAATGGAAGCTCCTCCAACCCCTGTGGCTGGCAGCCGTGTGACGCGCTGACCGCAAACCTCACTGTAGCGAGCTCCGTCCTGTCCTCTCATTGCCAAGACACCCCGAACAGAGGGAGGCCCCAGGGTCCCACCGTCCTGTGGGCACCCCCACTGGCCCCATGTCCACATGCAGCCCACCCTTCTGTGGTGACAGGGGCCACACACCAAGGGCACTTTGCTGTTTCACACCTCGATCCCAGATGGTTCTCCACGGACAGTCTGCTGCCCCTGTCCCTGCTCCAGGGTGGGTCAGGACCAGAGCTGAGTGCAGGAAGGGCCTGGGGACTCCTGGCCAAACCCCCTCCTGGGACAGCAAAGGATGGTCACCAAGGGTCCCTGTCAAAGTGCCAGTGTGCCCAAGGCCAACAGCACCAGTCCCAAAGTGGACACAGTTCCTGGGGCCAGAGACAGGGTGTCAGACTTTGATTTATGCTCTCTGAATGAGTGTTTTCCGATGGGCACAGGTGTGGGGACGCCAGCTGTCCAGCGAATCCGCAGGCCCGAGGAGCCCCAGCCAGTGCGGGGACACTGGACCCTGCGGCTGCCCTGAGCAGAGCTGACCTGGGCCCTGGCGGGTTTCCCTTCCCTGCCACGTTCCCTACAGGCCGCCAGGTGTCAGCAATGACCTGAGTCATGGAGCGCCGAGGGCCACCAGGAGCCAGCTCCAGTAGGTCAGGAACGTGCGGCCTCGCGTGGACGGCTCCAGGGCTTGGATTCTGGCACACAGCCTTCTGGAACCTGGGGGTGCCTGGCCGTTCCCGTCCACCAGGGCCACCAGGGCCCAGCTCCTCACGGCCCTTCACTTTGGCAGGTGCTGGTGACAAGCTGTGGTCAGGACTAGAAGGGGTCAGGGCACCCAGGATGCAGAAGGCTCAGGCAAAGTTCCTCATCTGAGCCTGCCCGCAGGCCACGGTGCCAGCAGGGAGCCCTCCCAGCCCCGGCCAGCTGAGCAGCCCGAGCAGGGACCGGTGCACCAAGTTCCCTCTTTATCAGATGGGTGCCGGGGCCACGGCGGGGGGGGGCTCCATGGGCGTCCCCGCAGTGTTTCCGAGCCCTCCTTCCTCAGGCTTCACTGCCCCCCGGCCCCGAGAAACAGGGCAGCCGTGCCTGGCATCCGGGGGCAGCGGGTGGTCTATGAGTGGACACACAGGTCACCAGTGCCCTGCAGGGTCGTCAGCTAGAGACGATGAGCACTCCCGCAGCAGGAAGGACGGCCCTCGCCTTCAAACAGGCCCCGGACACCTGGGTGCCCAAGGGTGCTGCCCTGCCCTGCCTCCGAAGGCCACTGCCACTCTGCTCCCCCCTCCCCAGGGACAGGCTCAGATGGTGAGGCTGAAGCCAGCTCCTCTGGTCACCCTGCCTGTCCCTGCACCCAGCCCCACGTCACCAAGGCACCAGCCTCTTCCCTCAGCCTGGAGGCTGTGACACAGACATGACATGGCGGAGCCCAGACACCCGAGGGGATTCGTGACCCCACTTGGTTGAGGAAGGGACAGTGACTTAGCCTTGTCTTGTGTGCAGCCGGCCACACACAGCAGTGCCCAGGGACACAGAAGGCTGCTGCGTGTGGCTTCTCCAAGGAGGAGGGTGTTTGGGAAAAGACAGACGCGAGGGCCAAGAGGCACCAGGCTGACGGGGCTTCCCTGGGGACAAGGGGCTTCCCTGGGGTCAAGCCGGGTGGGAGGACTCGTGGCTCTTGGAAGCTGCACCTGCCAGGGGAAGGTTTCTTTTCAAGAGATGGTTAGAGGGAGTGGGAGGGCAGGTCTGGAGAAGGCAGGTGACGCCCGGGCTCATCCCTCCGACCTTGGGAGACACGTTGGATTGCTCGTCTCACTAAAGTCACTGGGCCCCGTTGTTGTCTTTACAAAGAAGGCTTTGCCCTGTGGCCACGGAGGAAGGGGCGGAGGTGGCGGGCAGAGTCCTGCAGAGCGTGTTCTGGGAGCAGCGGGGGCAGCAGCCTCTCCCCGACGCTTCGGACACAGGAGGCCAGACAGGGCGGGCAGGAAGCCTGTCCCCGGCAGGTCTGGGGGCTCCTCGGTGGTTCGGGCTTTGGGTCCACCTGGGCCAGACCAGGGCCCCCGAACCTGCCTGGCCTCGGCCGGCACCAGGTGGGTCCCCGCACACTCGGTGCAGGGCTGCGCCTGCCTGAGGGTGGGGAGTGGGTGCTCCCACGTGGCCAGCAGCCTTCCTCCCCCACCAGCAAGGAAGGTTAAGGCCAGGCCAGGGGACGCTGCCCCGAAATCCCAGCCCAAGGCAGCAGCCACACCAACATGCTGTGGCCAGTGGGTCAAGACCAGGCGGGGCCAGCCAGCTGCACTCAGCCTGAGACACTGTCCCCCTGAATTCCTTCCCCATGAGGCACAACGCACCTCGGGCCTGGCTCTGAGAACAGAGAGTCCTCAGGGCCACGAGCCGTGTGCACCACATGGAAACGGGTCCCTTAACAAATGACCTTGATGTTCATTAAAATGCAGACCAGGCCCAAGAGTCCTGGCAGGGAGGCCACTGCGGCCTGGAAGTGACCTGGACCTTGCTGACCTGCAAACCCGAGTGACAGGTGGCCGGGCCATTCCCTGTGGACGCCTGTGTTAAACAACAGCAGAACGCACTCACCAGGCAGAGGTCCCCAGCAAGCTGTAACCCACATGCAGGGACTGTCCACAGACAGGCCAGCGGGCCACGGTGGGCCACACGACTGGTGCCTGCTTTACCCCCGTGCCCATCCTGCCCAAGCCTTCCTTGTGCTGCCCGGCAGGGTTCTGGAGCCCTGGTGTGGCCACCCCACTCATGAACTGCTGCTTGCTCAAAAAACCCTTTAAATTTTACTGTCTCTTGACCTTTCTCACAATGTCCATCAACGGATGATAGATAAATAAAACGTGGCACATGCCCACAGGGGAATTCTACCGTTCAGTGCAGCCCACACCACCACATGGACAGGCCACCACATCATGCCACGCAAGAAAAGCCAGACACACGACTCGTCTTATGTGAACTGTCCAGCGGCAGACACGGAGCTGGGAAGGGGATCAGGGCTTGCTGGCGGGTGGTGGGAGGGGGGCTTGGAGTGGGCGCAGCCTCCCTGGGCAGTGGAGCCGTCTTGGACGTAGAGATGCCGGGGTGGAGCCAGTGCGGAGGTGCCCAGGCCACCAGCTGCACTTTGACATGGTTAATAAGTGACAGAGAGAGGGCCTCAGGGCTGAGAGCCGGGTCTCTTTACTGTGCCCATTTCCTGGTGGACTCACATCTTTAAGACCTCATCTGAAGATGTCCACTCTCTGAGGCGGTGAGACCTCAAATGGCTAGGGAGTGGCCAGGAGCCCCCGAGGGACCAGCACGAAGTGAGACTCTGGGCCGGAGGGAGGGCCTGCACTGCCACAGCTTTATCTCTGCGGCCCGCGGCTCTGCCTGGTGCCCGGTCCCAGGAGAGGCTGGGGAAACATGGCCCTTCCTGACCAGGACGTGTGTTCTGTGTTGAGTATGCCTGTCCCAAATTCGTCCATCGGAACCGCAGAATGTGGACTGATTTGGAAACGGGATCTTTGCAGACTGAACCAGCTAAGATGGAGTCATGCTGGATTAGGGTGGGCCCCAAGTCCAGCGACTGTCTGAGACAAGACCCAGAGACGACACCCTAGCAGGACAGAGGCCGAGAGATCCGCGTGTCAGTGCCACCAGGCATGGTGCGCCCAGGCTCCTGGGGACTCCCATCAGCAAGGGGGCGAGGCGGGTCCTCCCGTGAGCCCTGGGAGCAGCAGCCCGGCCCACACCCTGATTTTGGAGTTTTGGCCTCCAGAACCACGCGAGAGACCTGCTGTGCGGAGCTGTCTGGCCAGTGGCCTCGCCAGGCGGCCCCAGTCAGGCTGCCTTCGGTGGGCTGCACTCCGCGGAGCGCCTGGCTCGCGGCAGGGGGCACCTCCGGTCCGTGGAAGGCCTGAGCGGGGCCTGGACTGGCCCAGTGACCTGTGCAGATGGCCTCCTCTCCTTTCATGTCCCTAAGGCAGGCCTGGCTGAGAGGTGGGAACCAAGAGGGAGGGCCGTGGACACCTGGCTGCTGAGGGACTGCCCAGGCTGGGTGGGGCAAAGGACGGGGACTCGAGGCCTGAACCCAGGGTCCCAGGGTCCTGGGCTGGAGGAGGCTCCAGCTCTGAGACCTGTCCCTATCTAGTCCTGGTCTGGCCCCATGAGGCCAGGGACTGTAAGACGTCACTTTAAGGCCCAGCAGGGCGAGGCCCAGGACAGCCTGCCAGAGTCCTCACCAAGGCCAGGGTGCCAGCTGCCGCCTCCTGACGCCTCCTGCAGAGGCTTACCGGAGCTGCCTTGCTGTGCTAAACAGAAAGGCCACCTGCCCCAGGGCCCCAGGACAGTCCCCTTTATGCTGGGGAACTGTGCTTTGATCAGGTTTGTTTAGAGGGTGCCAGGAGCTGGCCTCACCCCAACATGGGGAGTCACAGGGTCTCAGAAGTGACGTCACCACTGGGGGCAAAGTGACGTCAGGCTGGGCACAGAGGCTGGCAGGTACAGGGCCTGGGCATGGACTGCTGACCACACCCTCAGGGCCTCTGCATAGACTTGAGCACCTGGGCACTTGGCACACGGGTGGACAGTCCCAGGCCCAGGCGGTCAGCCTCCGTGTGTGTTGGGGACATGAGGTTGACAAGCTCAGTCTCTCATGGTATCAGGCTCAGCGCCTGCCAGACACCCCCCCCTGCCCTTTGAGTTTGGTCTCCCCCATAGCCAGCATCCGAATGACCACAACGGCCCGTGGGGCTGCTGCTTCCCTAGTGGGGTGGGAGACCTGTGTGGCCCTCAGGTGGCCTCCTGATCACACCACGCAAGAGGCCGCCAGAGGGCTGGCCACTGTCCTGAGAGGGCTGTTTGGCAGAGCCCCTCCCCCTTCAGCCTCCATCTGAGATGTCACCCTCGCGGGGCCTTCTGGGCACCGGGGCAGGCGGGCCCTACAGGGGCCCGGAACCCCGCACATCTCTCCCCACAGCGCATGCTCCTGGCTGTCCGCTAATGCCCCTCTGGACACTGCCAGGGCTGACTGGGACCTGTGGGGTCCAGGGCCAGGAAGAGGAGTGTGGGCGTGGCCCTGAGAGGGCCTCCAGCTGCGGAGGGCGGGCAGGCAGGGTGCGGGACCGTGGCTCACCTGCAGGCCTGCGGGCAGCAGGCCAAGTGGGGTGGTGGCAGTGCAGGGGCAGGGGTGGGAACGGAGGCGGGGAAGTCCCCGAGAAGGAAACGCCACGGGCAGAGCCCACCCACGAGGGAGACGCAGACCCTAAGCACAACGTCGGCAAAGGGACTCAGCAACGCGTTAAAAGACCACCGCGCCCGGACGAGTCGGGCTCCTCCCAGGAACCCACAACATGCCCTGGAAAATCAATCAGTGTTGTTAATTAGCAAAGGGGACAGCCGCACCATCTCCTCAGACGGTGCAGGAGCCCGGGTGAAATTCAGCGTCTACTCGCAGTTACAGCGAAACGTCTCCGCGGGCTGGGGGGGCCGTGTCGGACAGACCACTCCTGGGAAACCTCAAGTGCCAGCCGTGGCCGGGCCCAGCCAGCAGAGCTCAGTGAGGAAGGGACCAACGCCGTCCCCACGGGAACGACGGAAGCAGCTGGGGACTTTGGAAGGTGGCCGTCACGAGCCAGCCAGCACACCGGCCCCCCCGCGTCTGGGCTGCAGCAGCAGTCGGCGGACACGTCCCACAGGGTGACCACAGCGAGTTCCCGGGAGAGGTGTCCAGGGCTGCAGACGCCTCAGCAGGGAAGGACCCCCCTGTGGAAGGCACCCTGGGCCTGAAACCGTGGCACGCCCCCAGGCTGGCCCCGCGGGTCCTGGCAGTTCTGGTGAGAATCCCAGAGGGGGTTTGAGGTGCTGCTGTCTGGACTTGAGGAGCCCCTTCTAGAATGTGCAGGGAGGGCAGAGAACTGGGAGGAGCAGAAGTCAGCCGAAGAGGGCCGGGGTGTGGGGCCGGGGAGAGCTGCTGGATGTTGGGCAGCTGGTGCCCGCAGACAGTGGGCCACACCGCCCAGCACCAGACCTCGTCCACTGCCCGCTCGGTTTATGACTGAGCTGGCACCATGGGTCTCAGAGACCCCACCATCCACAGGAGGAAATAAAAAGTGGACCCTGCTGTACCCCCACCCCACACACACACACACAAAAAGTAAACTCTTGGGTCACAGACGCACACGTGACAGCAGCATATTAAACTCCCAGAAAGAGACCAGAAAGTCACTTTGCAACCTCTGGGTGGAAAAGAACTTCTTCAGTGAGGTACAATGATCTCAAATCCTGAAGGAAAGTCTGACAGATTCATCTGCATTAAACCAGGAGCTGCTGATCACCAGGGCGGAAAGAGGAGCCAAGGGTCAGTGAAGCAGACACGCGCAGGACCCAGCAGGAAGAGCACGGCCCGGCGAGGGCTGGCGGAGGAAGGGCCTCACAGGAGCAGAACCCCACACGGTCCAGAGCTAGAGGACAAGGTGCTCAAGTCCCCGTGCAATCAGGAAACGACCCTCTTACCACGCCTGATGGGCAGCACTGCTACGGCTGGGCCTGGCAAGGGAACTGGAGTGGCCACAGTCGACAGCTCTTTGCCCCCAGCCGAGGGAGCTGGACCCTTGCTCCTGGTGACCCAGGGGCTGTTGTAACACTGCATGTGACCTCAGGAGACAGGACAGGAGTGCTGTGGGCAGGAGGCAGCCGGACACCCACCACAGAGTGGGCTGCCCAACACCATGTCCAGTTCCCACACCAACGGGGCTCTGAAAGGAAAGGCGCGTCCCTCCCCCACCCCCGCCCTCTCTCGATAACTGAGTGTAGTCCCCCGCTGCACCCTCAGACATCTGGGACAGAAGAGCTGGCTTGATGACCTGGCGCTGCTCGGCTGGTTTGCTCCAAGGTGGCTCCTGGTGTAAGCTTCGGGGCATTTTCATATCATGAAGCAGATGTGAGCGTGACGTGGTCACAAACACCTGCATATTGAAGTGCGCTGGCGCCAGGCCTTGGACGAGGGACGGAGGCCAGCGTAGTCACAGGATAGGACCCCGCATGGCCTGGAGGTGAGCTCAGGAGCCTCGGCAAGGGCAGCTCTCAGGGGACGGTGACCGGCTCAGGGCCAGTCTGTGGCAGGTGCTGACAGCAGCCCTTCACGTCCAGGGTGTGGCTGACAGGCGAGGCTGTGCAGTGACGTCCACACAGCACACAAGCCCACAGGGAGCCCAGGGGATGGGACAAAGTGCCTCTGACCCCAACTCAGCCCAGAGGCTGGTCACAGCTGCTGCGACCCCGAGTGGACCACCCTATGCAGATATGGTCAGTGGAGTGTCCCCTCCCTCAGGAAGCCCTCCAGGGTCGCCAGCCAATCAACCAGATCCCCCAGTGTGGCCACCCGTCTGCTGCCTCCAGGGTCGTCGCCTTGTCTGTGCAGAGTGGCCTGCTGCGCGTTCCTGTTCTGCACCCCTGAGGGATGAGCCAGGTAAGGATAGGAGGTTTTTTGGTGGCTACTGTGAGCCCAGAGGGCACAAGTCACCCTCGAGTAGGTGGAACACTAATGACCACCCTGAGGCCAAGGATCAGAGGCTGTGCAACCTGCCTAAGGCGGCTCAGGAGGGCACAGAGCTGGGATCCGCAAGGCACATCCCTCGTGCACCCCCTCCCCGCCTGTCCTGATCCCTCCAGCTTTTCATGAAAACCTGAGAGGTGCCAAGCGACAGAGGTGCCTGGGGCCCCACCCTGCCCCCTTCGTCGCCTGACTGGCAACGAGAAATCTCCAGGAGTGCCCTGGGGACACACACAGGTGACAGTTTCAATACAGCTGAGCAGATGGCGCTTAGCACCCAGAGAGGGGTCAGGGAAGCAGATGACCGAGTAAAATTACTTATGCAAATACCAGACCAAGGGACGACGGCAGGGTCCCTCGTGCGGCAGGGAAGACAAGCCCGGGACACGGGAAGGCTGGCTGCCCACAGACGGGGGCAGCCGCCTGGAGCCCACGGCCGCAGCTCTCTGCTCTCAGACTCAGAGCCCCCGGGGCTGGAGCCCCTGCTGAGGTCCTGCTCTGCATCCCTGAGTGATGAGCCAGGTAAGGACAGGAGGGACAGGGGACAGCGACTCCCTCCTCCCTCCCTCGGCGAGCTCATGCGTGGTCCCAGAAGCCACGAGGACGGCGTGGGCTGGAGTGTGGGGGGACAGGCCCCACTCTTGGGCCCCTGGTCCTCTGGCTTCAGAGACTGGGTGCCCCCAAGGAGCCCTCTGCCCTCTGCATGGTGTGGACATGAGTCCTGCAGGGCCCAGGCCCCGGCTTTGCTGGGTGCAGCCGAGCTGGCCCTTGGAGGGGTGGCAGCAGGCCAGGGGCCCTGGTCAGGGTCAGAGGGCAAGCCCCGTGAGGAGCCTGGAGCAGCAGCGTCTAGCTTCCCCACGCTGCCCGTGACACGACACACTGCGCCCACGCCCGCAAGCACGCGCACATGCACGCACCACGCACACACCACACACGTACCACGCATGCACGCACATGCACGCACACGCACACACCACGCACATGCACGCACCACGCACACGCACGCACATGCACCACATATGCGCACACACCACACCTGAACACACACGCGCAAGCACCACACGCGCACATACACCATGCACGCGCACGCACCACACATGTGCACGCACCACACCTGAACACGTCACACCTGTGCACACACCACACACGCACACACTACGCACACGCGCCCACCACGTCCACACAGCCCCTGGCCACCTCTCACTGTGGTAGTGGTCTTCCCCGGGGCTCAGCATACTGGCACGAGCCGCCCGTCCCGCTCCCACAGACTTAATGGCCGCAGCCTCCTGGGACCTTTTTAGCAGTTTCCCTCCTGTGGCTGCCCTGTGAAAACTCAGTGCGTCAGGATGCCCGGCACTGCCCACAGGGGTGGACTCTCCCCAGAGAGCTGGGAGGCAGCGGGCGGCTCACGCGGGCTCTTGTGCAAGGTCAAGCCACCCGGCGGCGGCTGGCCATTCCCTGCCTCCTCTGGCAGCTCTAGCAGAGGGGGCAGGGAAACTCGTGGCGCTCTGTCCCCAGACAGCAGGCTGGCTCTGCGGGGGGCCACGGCTGACAGGCTGGAAGCTGGCACCAAAGCCAAGTCCCTGTTTGAAGCTGAATTTAGCAAAAAGTGCAACATTTAAGTGATCCCTCTGGAAAGCACGACTGGGTTCTCCCCCACGGGAAGGAATCGCCTCGAGTGTCATTAGAAAGGAACCCGGGGACGCGCCTGGCGGCTGGGGGTCCCCGGTCAACGGCGGCCAGGATGCCTCGCAGAGCCCCAAGCCACCAAGTCCTGCGCAGACCCACCTGAAAACCAGCCCCTGGCTGGGAAGCGGCCCCCACCCAGCAGCCCCCGCGGTCTGCGTGTCGGGCCCCGGACCCTCCCCTGCGGCCTCCATCCCGGAGACGCCTTCCTCCCCACGCGGAGCCTCCCGGCACCCGTTCATCCCAGTGAGCCCTGGGGCCCGGGGTCTTGTTGACCCCCAGCCTGGTGTGGTTGCTGCGGGCAGGGCCGCGGGCATTTCCACCAGGCTCTGCTGTGCCCGGCTGCAGGCTGGGCGTGCTGGGGGCCCGTCTTCCAGACCCCGGCTCTTCCCTTCTTCCAGGGACCTGCAGGTGTCCCCCACATCCCAGCCACGCTGGGCCACTGGACCTGCTGGACTCCCTGTGTCCTGGCCATCTCTGTAGGTCCCAGGGGACTCCGTGAGTCCCAGGACCTCGCCCAGGGCTAGGAGGTGCCCTGGTGCAGTGTGGATGGGGCCTCACACCTGTCCAGGGCGCCTTGGGCCCCCTTCCAGCCAGCCGATCGCTGGCCCGGAGTCAGGCAGCGGAATGGTGGGGAGGACGTGGTCAGGGGCTCTGGGGCACCCTGGTTCCTCCAACACGCTCATCCCAGGGGGAGCCCTCAGTCCACGTGGCCCTGGAGAAGGGCAAGGCTCCCGAGCTGCGTCCCTCCTGTGCCGTGTGACCTGCAGCTCTCTGATGGGGGCCAAGGGGCGGGCTAGGGCAGGGCACCAAAGGGACACGTCCCTCAAATCTGAGAGGAAGGCACACAGGCTCTGGGAACTGGCCGATTGCCCAGGACACAGGCTAAGTCCTGGAGAAGTGACCAGATGCACTGGCTTCAGGGTTCAGCCCTGGCCAGGCCTCCCCAGGGTGAAGGGGACCAGCGCCTGCCACCCCTGGGCACCTTCCAGGTGCCTGTCCTGCACACAGCTTCCAGCGGGCACTGCTCCATTGTCCCTAGGTCCAGGGACATCTCAGAAAAGGCCTGTGACCACCAGAGGACAGGGCAGTGGCCCTGGGGGAGGGGCTGGTTTTGCTGCCCACTCTTCTGCTCCTGATGGCTGCACACGGTGGCTTGGCATGCCACCATCGTGGGACCCAGCATGACGGCTGTGTCTCAAGCAGCAGAAACCTACTTTCAGCCCGGCTGGTGCATTACAATGGTCAGGGTCAGGGTGAGGGCTCTGGCTGAGTGGGCTGTGGGTGTCCTCATTGGACAGCGTCTTAACCCCTTAATTTCTACTAGAAAGCAGTAGAAATTCCTAGACCCGCCCTTGTGTTCCTGTGGGCAGGCGAGCAACGGCTTGCTTCTCCACTTGACTCTGGCCAGAGAGGCTGAGTGAGTAGCCTATGGTCACACAGCAAACGCAGCCCCTGTGCTGACCATGCTGCACCATGTCTAACTCCGGGTCCCTTTCAAGGAAACACAGGGAAATGGGCCGAAAGTTCCTGCCGGAAAGCTCCCTCCCATGGAAAGAGCGACTTTTTCAGTCATAGTCTGGGCTAGGTGAGGAGTTGCCTGTTTGGACAGCTAGGGGGTCTGCAGGGTCCCCAGGGTGCTTGGGGACAGTGACTGCTTCTCCGAACACCTCAGCTCCTGAGGGGGACCGTGGTGTCTGACAGGAACGGGGTAAGCCTCGGAGCCCTGGACCTTGGGTGGTCACCCAAGCTTCTCTGGGAGCCCATCTCAGCTGAGAGATGACCCGGGGCTCAGCAGCCTGTGGCCCTCGAGGAACTTGACCTCAAAGGTAAGATTCTGATGCAAGCCCCACTCCCAGGCTCCAGCCAACCCTCCCTGCGCGGTCCCCAGGAATGTTCTGGAAAGACGCTGCACTGCTTAGAGCGACGGGATAATGAAAACAGACAGATGCCCGTTAGTCTCCCTGCTCTGAGAGCGCGTCCCCGCTCAGCCGCGGTCAGCAGGACTCGGGCAGGAAACCCCGGGGGCAGCGCTGGCTCCTGGAGGCCCAGCGTGCAGCCATGGCAGGGCCTGGCCTCGCGGCGCAAATACCAGGCCATGCTCACGTTTGTTCACCACCTGCCCCCGGCTCCTGTCCCCGGCTCCTGTCCCCAGCTCCTGTCCCCAGCTCCTGTCCCCCGGCTCCTGCCCCCCAGCTCCTGTCCCCCGGCTCCTGTCCCCCGGCTCCTGCCCCCGGCTCCTGTCCCCCGGCTCCTGTCCCCCGGCTCCTGTCCCCGGCTCCTGCCCCCCGGCTCCTGCCTCTGGCTCCTGCCCCCTGGCTCCTGCCCCCCGGCTCCTGCTCCCTGGCCTCCCCAGTCAGGTCAAGGGAGTGCTTACCCAGCAAAGGGCCAGGAAGGACAGCTGGACGCCCCGAGGCAGGTGCTCCCAGAATGGGAGGAGACTGGGCACACCTGCTGCTCACAGGCCAAGGCCCCCAGGGCTGCTGCAGCTGTCAGCTCAGGCCCCGAGAGGCTGCTGGGCGTGCCCAGGCCAGCAACGTGGCACAGAACAACGGGGAGGCTCTTCCTAAGTGACGTACCTGCTGCCACGTGGCCCAGCAATCTCACAGCTACGCACACACCCCGGAGAACTGACAACGGAGCAGAAGACACACGGGCACCCACACGGGCACCCACACGGGCATGGGAGCAGAACACAGGCTCCTACCCATGTGGGAGTCGCAGCACTGCTTACGCCAGCCCACGGTGGCAGAAACAACACAGTGTCTGTCACCTGAAGAATGGATGAAGACAGTGCTGTGTACACGGCAATGTGGGAATTACACATAGGCAAGGTTAGTCAGCTTCACCAGAGCCCTGTTGCTGTGATGAAATACCCCAGGTAATTAACTTACAGAGAGGAAAGGTTTATGCAGCTCTGAGTTCTGGAGGCTCCCATCCAGGACGGGCAGCTGCTTTGCTCTGGGCCTCTGGTGAGGGCGGCACATCATGGTGAGAGGGTGTGGGGAAGCTGACCATTCCACCCTGAGCCAGAGAGCTGAGCGAGAGGACGGGTCAAGGTCCCACAGTCCCCTAACCTAGGGGCCTCTTATGACGATTTTCTCTGAACGGTCCCCACACATGGACCCCTGGGGGACACTCACCCAGCAGAGAGCCCTTCAGCGTGGGACACAACAGGAAGTGTCACCAGCCTTGGGGTGCAGCACTGACACAGACCACAGTGCAGATGGACTCGGGGCAGGCGTGGAGGGCCACACTGGAGACTCCTGCAGGGGTCAGTCCACACGACCCAGGCAGGGGACAGGAGGAGTGACTGCAGGCGGACATGTGTTCCCTGTTAGGGTGACCAGTGCTCTGGACAGGTGGCAGGGAGGTCCGCACAACCTTGGGAGTGTAGCTAATGCCACGGAGTCATTCACTCCTAAGTGGTCATGATGGCAGTGGACGTTATGTGTCCTACCACACTGAAGCCCATGGCCCCGGGACCCTGGAATCCCGCAGCACGGCTCCTTCTAGATCTGAGTGACGGATGGCTTTGCCTGGTCAAACGCTTGTCACAAACTCGGGGTCCAGGCCCTCCTGCTGCCAGCCGCACAGTGACCAATCAGGCTGGGTGTGCTAAACGCTTGGCTATGTCCTCCCGTCACCCCGCCAGGGCAACTGTCAGGTGGCCCAAGTCATGCCCGTGACTTCAGGCCAGTCCCTGCGTGTCCCCCGCTCCTCAGATGCAACAGCGAAGCCAGAGATAGGCTGCGGCTCCTGGAGGCCCTGGTTCTCGGCCGTCCTGACGGCGGGGACGGTGTCCTCCTGGGAAGGCTACATTTGTAATGTAATAATTCTGCATTTTACATTCACCAACAGCAAATGCAACTCCAGCAGAGAGCAAGGCAGCTAGGGGACACAGCGGTCAGGAGGATCTCACGGAGTCGCTCACACAGGTCCAGCCCGCAGAGCGCACGCGTGGCTGCCGGGACAGGGGCAGGCCACCCTGGCCCCGTCAGGGTCCTCACAGGCACAGCAGCTCTCAAAGCCAGGGCCACTGCGGAGCCCTGTGGCCTGTGGGCTCCTGCTGAGATCTGCCCAGATCGTCCTCAGCTTCAGATTCTGATCATGGAGAACCACTGGTCCTTAACGATGACCGCTGCTTCCCTGTTGACCACAGGGTCCCCAACCCAGAGCCACAGCCTCTTCCCAGCTGCAACGAGGCCTTGGCCTGAGGGTGGCCGTGTGCTGCCGAGAGCCACAGTGAGACAGATTGTGACTTAACATGTCTGCGACCCAAGACTGGCCTCCAAGAGGGACAGAAGCAGTGACCTTTAACAAGGTGCAGAGGGTTCCTGAATGGGGGCATGCCTCTTTCCGGGGCTGGACGGGGCAGAGCAGGAAGGGCAGGAGCCCGGCGGGCACTTGGTCAGTGTTGAGGAGGACAAGTTCATGGACCCCCCGGCTCTGGTCCTGCTCTCTAAGGAAGAGACGATGGTGGGGTGGGCCAGGACAGTCGGGACACTGCTGTCACCCTGACTGAGCTCACCAGAGCCCTGCTGGCTCTCACCTCGTCTCCCCTGCCCTGGCCACAGCAGCCTGGGAACAGCCACCTCCCACCACCCTTGACCTGTCCTGCGCCTCAGGGGCTTCCTCACCTCTGAGCTCCATCCCAGTGAGCCCGGGGACAGGGACTCCCGTAAGGGCCACCTCCGCCCCTGCTCACCTTCCCGGGCTCTAGTCCTGTCCTCTACCAAACCACGTGATCAGCAGGTCAGACGCGGGCAGGGGGGCATTTGGCGGGCAAGCGGCAGGGTGTCCTGGGGAGATGTCATCTGAGAACTGGCTACTGCCAGGACTGCAGCCGGACACTGAGGACCGACCTTCCAGAGGGATGGGAGCTGAGCGCCGTCTTCATTTTGCTGAAGACGGAGAAGGAGGGTGATTTCCAGTCCTGGTGACTCTCAGGGGCATATGGCAGGGCTGACCTCCAGGTGACTCTCAGGGGCACGCGGCAGGGCTGACCTCCTGGTGACTCTCAGGGGCACGAGGCCGGGCTGACCTCCTGGTGACTCTCAGGGGCACGCGGCCGGGCTGACCTCCTGGTGACTCTCAGGGGCACGCGGCCGGGCTGACCTCCTGGTGACTCTCAGGGGCACGCGGCAGGGCTGACCTCCTGGTGAGTCTCAGGGGCACGCGGCCGGGCTGACCTCCTGGTGACTCTCAGGGGCACGCGGCCGGGCTGACCTCCTGGTGACTCTCAGGGGCACGCGGCCGGGCTGACCTCCTGGTGACTCTCAGGGGCACGCGGCCGGGCTGACCTCCTGGTGACTCTCAGGGGCACGCGGCAGGGCTGACCTCCAGGTGACTCTCAGGGGCACGCGGCAGGGCTGACCTCCAGGTGACTCTCAGGGGCACGCGGCCGGGCTGACCTCCTGGTGACTCTCAGGGGCACGTGGCAGGGCTGACCTCCAGGTGACTCTCAGGGGCACGTGGCAGGGCTGACCTCCTGGTGACTCTCAGGGGCACGCGGCAGGGCTGACCTCCAGGTGACTCTCAGGGGCACGTGGCAGGGCTGACCTCCAGGTGACTCTCAGGGGCATGTGGCAGGGCTGACCTCCTGGTGACTCTCAGGGGCACGCGGCAGGGCTGACCTCCAGGTGACTCTCAGGGGCACGTGGCAGGGCTGACCTCCTGGTGACTCTCAGGGGCACGTGGCAGGGCTGACCTCCTGGTGACTCTCAGGGGCACGCGGCAGGGCTGACCTCCTGGTGACTCTCAGGGGCACGTGGCAGGGCTGACCTCCAGGTGACTCTCAGGGGCACGCGGCAGGGCTGACCTCCTGGTGACTCTCAGGGGCACGCGGCAGGGCTGACCTCCAGGTGACTCTCAGGGGCACGCGGCAGGGCTGACCTCCTGGTGACTCTGAGGGGCACGCGGCCGGGCTGACCTCCTGGTGACTCTCAGGGGCACGTGGCAGGGCTGACCTCCAGGTGACTCTCAGGGGCACGCGGCCGGGCTGACCTCCTGGTGACTCTCAGGGGCACGTGGCAGGGCTGACCTCCAGGTGACTCTCAGGGGCATGTGGCAGGGCTGACCTCCAGGTGACTCTCAGGGGCACGCGGCCGGGCTGACCTCCAGGTGACTCTCAGGGGCATGTGGCAGGGCTGACCTCCAGGTGACTCTCAGGGGCACGCGGCAGGGCTGACCTCCTGGTGACTCTCAGGGGCACGCGGCAGGGCTGACCTCCTGGTGACTCTCAGGGGCACGTGGCAGGGCTGACCTCCTGGTGACTCTCAGGGGCATGTGGCAGGGCTGACCTCCAGGTGACTCTCAGGGGCATGTGGCAGGGCTGACCTCCTGGTGACTCTCAGGGGCATGTGGCAGGGCTGACCTCCAGGTGACTCTCAGGGGCATGCGGCAGGGCTGACCTCCTGGTGACTCTCAGGGGCACGCGGCAGGGCTGACCTCCTGGTGACTCTCAGGGGCACGCGGCAGGGCTGACCTCCAGGTGACTCTCAGGGGCACGTGGCAGGGCTGACCTCCTGGTGACTCTCAGGGGCATGTGGCAGGGCTGACCTCCTGGTGACTCTCAGGGGCACGAGGCAGGGCTGACCTCCTGGTGACTCTCAGGGGCACGTGGCAGGGCTGACCTCCAGGTGACTCTCAGGGGCATGTGGCAGGGCTGACCTCCTGGTGACTCTCAGGGGCACGCGGCAGGGCTGACCTCCTGGTGACTCTCAGGGGCATGTGGCAGGGCTGCTGCTAAAAGGGATCGAATGCCACCCCCTGACCCACCTGCTGCTGCTCTGCAGCCAGCGAGGACAAGGCTGGCATGACGTGGCACCAGAAGTCGCGGGACGGGCGCTGGGGAGCTGGGCTCTGTGCTGGGCCGTCACCTCTAGAGGAGCGGGTTTCCAGAGTGCCCTGGACACTGGGGGGCAGTCTGGCTGGGCTGACTGGGAGACAGTGGAGGAAGCCCACGTGACTCCCCTCAGATGAAGGTGAACCTCAAGGTGAGCACCTTCTGTCCACCCAGCAGTGGGCAGCCCTGCCCCCGTACAGCCACCCCCCACCCCCCGTACGATCCCCAGGTGCATCTCTGTAGGTGCATCTCCCCAGGTGTGTCCCACCAAGCAGGCTGTCAGCAGAGATGGAGCAGTTTGGCCACTGACATACATCAGCTAGAGGTGGGGCCTGAGAGACCCCGGGGCTCCCGCTGGGCCCTGTGGAAGGGCACTGCCCTGGGGAGGCAGCTCTTGAGAGAGCACCTTCTTGCAAGCCTCAGCCTGGCCATCTCCTCTGCTCTGCTTGGAGATGTGGCCACTTGCTCCTACAAGAGACCACTGTCCTCAGCAGAGGCCAGGTCAGTGAGGCTGCCTGATCTTGAGCTGTGAACTGACAGAACTGTGAGCTAAGTAAACCCTTTCTCTTTATAAGGTCATCTGCCTCAGGCACAGCACTACAGTAGCTCAAAGCTGCCTAGTACACCTGAGAACTTAACTCATGGGAGCACACACGTTCTCCATGACGCTCTTCCTCCTTCATGAAATTATATTTGGATGAATGAAACCTTCCAATGGAACTTCACCCAGGAGGATGAGAGAATGTGCAAGAATACGTGAGACTCCACTGAGGAGAATGGAGTGCCACTGCTCCCGCTGACCCACCCCGAGGTAAGTGGGCCCGTGTTCTTGTTTTTAACCCCTGGCTTTTCTCCCTAGCCCATCCCCTGTCTGTGTCCACTATCTGCCTTGACACGGCCGCTGTCTGAGGAGAGAGGAAAACTAACTCAGCGTCTCCTGAACTCACTCAAACGTCCACACAGACTCCTGTGGCCGAGCACGTAGGTCCCCACGGGTCAAGCAGATGGGCCATTCTGCCACAGCGGGCACCAGCCCAGGGTCCCCAATTCACCTCAGTTCTGGAGTGATGCCGGATCCACAGGACGAGGCTCAGTCCCCAACACTGGCCCCTCTCCAGGTGTGACTGACCAAAGTCGAGGTCCCCACAACCCCCTCCTCGGGTCCGACTAACCTCTAGGGCAGCTCCTGGGCCCAGGGGAGCACTCGGGTCCCTGGTTTATTAGGAAGGGTGTTGTAAAGGGTGCAGATGGACACCAGAGGAGGAGACACAGGTGAGGGACAGGAAGGGGCACGGAGTGGCCAGCGCCCCCGTGTGCCTCAGTCCACACAGGTCCTGGGTCCAGCTGCTCTAGAAGCCCTGAGGCCTGTCCTGTGGGACTCCAGGAGGTGTCACGAGGTAGGCATGGCTGGACACATCACTGTCCACTGGTGACCAGCTCGGCCTTTGGTCCTCTCCCCTCCCAGGAGGTGTGTAGGGGATCCAGGTCTCCACCCACTTGTCCCACCTGGGTCTTTGTGGTGACCGGCCCCACCCTGAAGCCACCTGTCCCCCAGCCGGCTCACTAGCATACACAGGACTCTCTTCCTCCTCCATCCTGGGCGTTTCTGACTATCAAAGTCCAAATACAGCTCTGAAGGTGTCACCATCCACTGTCCCCGTTGGGTGGCAGGTACTCCAGCGGTGACAGGGTCCCTCCTCGCCAACAGACGCCTGTGTCACTTCCAGCCTCTTGCCCCTCTGAACGCTGGGCCTTTCCGTGTCTGTAGTGACTGGTGTGAGCAGAGGGCGCCAGTGTCCACGGTGGCCAGAGACGGGAAGTGACCCTGGCACCCGCCAGGCCAGCATCCCTAAGAGGCTCCGTCCAGAACTGTCTCACGGTTGGTTTAAACCAAAGTGTCCCTGAGAGGCGGGGCGGGTGCAGCCGTCAGAGCCGCATCCAAGGACTCGGGAGTCCCAGGCCAGCAGCCCAGGCGGGGCCTCGTTTGGACGTCCAGCACCACCAGTGGCCTTATGAGGAGGGGGAGGGCTGGACACGGACACGCCGGGGTAGAGGCCGGGACCGAGTCGCAGTCGAGGGACCTCAGGGGCTGGAAGAGGTGACAGTGCTGGTCGTGTGAGTCCCCACCAGGCCATGCCGAGGCTTGGTCCCCGGGAGGTGGTGGGACCTTGGGGGTGGGCCTTGCGGAGGGCCCTCGGGCCAGGGGTAGGGACATCCCCTAAAGGGGCTGTGGGACCCCCCTCCTCCTCTTTTGCCTCCGGGCTCACGCTGGGCAGGTTTGCTCTGCCCGTCCTTCTCCACACAGTGAGCTGCCCCTCGGGCCCAGAGCCAGAGGACAGGATCCTCCCCACCGCGAGCCAAGTGACCTCTCTCTCGGTAAGTCACTTGCCCCAGGTGTTCCACTGCAGGGAGGGACGCTGGTGCCCACAGGGAGCCTCGAGGGAGCGGGTTCTCAGGTCCTGCGAGGGGCAGGCGCGTGTGGCGGCTGAGCTCAGGGCGTGAGTTTGGTGTCAGCAATGCCCGGGCCCTGCCTCCATCGCCGCCTTCGTCTTGTGGCCCCCGGCTGTGGCCATGGACCGAGGACAAGGATGACCAAGCCGGCCACCCATCCCCGGAGCCTGCCCAGGCCCTGGGCCTGGGGTCCTCAGTGCAGAGCCGCTGCTGCCCCTCCTGCTGCTTCGACAGGCAGGTGGCGTCTCCATCCCTGAGCTGGAGGGGACAGGGAAGGGGACAGGAAGGGGACAGGAAGGGTGGCCACGCTGCTCCTGGTTGGGCAGCTCCGTCCCCGAGGCACCTCAGCAGATGACTAACTGCCAGGAGACGGGAGGAAAGAGCAGCCCGCTCCACGCGCCCCACACAGAGCCCGCAGGGACCTGCCACCCACAGCGCGTCACGGAAGAGGGCCTCGGAGCCCGCTGCTCTGTGCAGGGCCACCTCCTGGCGCAGAGCAGCTCCTGAGAAGGCCCTGGACGGACCCAGGGGGCAGGGCCCTGCCAGGGAAGACTGGGACTCAGTTCTGGGCTTGGGGAGGCCCCGTGTCTCCCCCAGAGAGGCCCTCTGCCAGGCTGGCCACCCAGCAGGGCCGCGGGGGCAGCAGACTTTGCCCGCACAGGGCCAGAGCCGCACAGGGTCAGAGCCAGAGACTCCAGGTCAGGAGTCCACACGCCCCAGGGTGGGAATGGGGTTTTCCTGGGGTTTTCAAAGGGTGGATTTATCATCCGCTTTTAAAATGTAAAACTGTCACTTATCTTGCACAGATCCCCAAACAGCCCGCGGGTCACATCTGGCCAACCCCTGGCCGTGAAAGGAAGGAAGAGCCAGGAGCAGGAGCAGACGTGGCAACCAGGGGCTGCCAGACAGGTGGCTTTGGGCTTCCTGGGGGGCCGAGTGAAAAGGGAAACACAACGGCCTAACCAGGGTAACACAGCACCCTGGGTGGTCTGCAGGACCCGCCCCCCTGGAGCAAGTTCAAGTTCACGCTTGCAGTGAATGCTGGACTTTGAGAAACAGTCTGAGTGAGTGGAGGTCCACCCTGTTGGCCTGCCAGAGACGCAAGTCTCTGCACACACGCTGGGGAGTTCCAGCCAGTATTGCAGAGCACACTCGGGGGAAAGGACTGTGGCTCAGGACAAAGTCCCCTGAGCTGACTGCACTCCTGTCCAGCCTTGCTGACCACGGAGGAGGCTGGAATTGCAGGCCATGTCCTCCGAGGCTCCACGAGAGCAGGCCACAGCCTCCCCTGCCAGCAGCCACATGCTGGGGCTTGGGGATGAAGTCACAAAACACAGTCACAAACCCAGTCCGGCTGCCTAGAGGGTTACGCGGCTCAAGAATCCAGTGACACCAACTCAGAGACCCGCGGGCACAACTGTGGCTTAAATCACCCCTCACCTAAACCCTGTCCCTGACCCCCTCACGCCGCACGGACACCCACCGAGTGTGCGGCCAGAACAAGGCGGTCAGAACCCCTGCAGGGGCCTGGCAGCGTCCCCAGGTCCCATCCTTGGCCCTCTGTGAAATGGAGCAAATCTGCGGAGTGGCGGGTGGGGACGGCAAGCTTCAGGGCCAGGGCCAAGTCCAGCACGGGTGACCTGGCAGCCAGTGGAGCCCAGGGAGCCTCTGCTCCTGCCCACGTCTCCTCCCCTTCCTCCTGCAGACCCGGCTCGGCTGCAGGACGCCACCTTCTGCACATGGCCCGACCCCGCGTGACGTCAGTCACTCCCAAGGGAGCGCGTGAGAGTCCCATCGCTCGCCATCACCACACGTGCCACAGGAGCCCCTGTCTGAGGCAGGACCGTGACTCCCCGCAAGGTCCTTCACTTCATCTCGTCTCAAGGTCCCCTCTGCCCTGCAGGGAACGTCACGTATTTGTGGTTTCTGGGGACTAGGGTGTGGACCCACCAGGGACACCTGTCCAAACAGCCACACGGGCACCTCTGCTAACAGAGGTGACCTGCTCGGGGGAGGTCACTGCCAAGCACCCCCTCGGCCTCGGTGACCCCCCCCTTCCCACTCTCCCCCGCCATCTTCAGGTGGGTCCTAGGCCACTGCATGCGGACGGGCCCGTGTGACTGGGGGACGTGGGATGACCCCGCTGCAGGCTGGGGGGTCGCTGAGGAAAGCCGGGGAGCGGGTTAGAATCTGCCGTCTGTGAGCTGGACACACCTGCTGGGCCCAAATGCCACCACAGTGTCCTTATAAGAGGGAGGCAGAAGTTTGACGCACAGAGAGGAAAAGGCGGGGACGCAGGGACGTGGCCACAGCCCAGGGACACCTGGAGGGTGCAGGCAGGACTCTCCCGGGCCCGGCCACAGCTCGGAGCAGCTCGGCTGTACCTGTCCTCGCCCTATCACCCAGGAGGCCTGGGTCAGTTTAAAAGAGCCACAGTCAGCAGAAGCTCCGCGGGGGCCACTGAGACCGCAGGAAGAGAACGTCCACCCCAAAGGACAGGCGTTGGCCTCTCTTCCCCCAGGGCACTGATGGCACCACGGGGCCCACCCTGTGACCGCAGCTAGCCCTGTCCCCCCAAGGGCCCCGCCTCCTGACCTGCCACACAGGGCATTCAGCTCCACTGCACACCCGGGGGATGTGACTGGGCGTGCGGCAGCCGGACAGTGGGCAGCCGGACAGTGGGCAGCCGGTCTAGCTGGGTGGGGCCTCTGCAGACTTGCTGGTCCACATTTTCCAAGGCAGAAGGACCACTGCCTTGCTTTGGCCTCCTCGGAACCCAAATCTCGCTGCTCTGCTTCCCGGAGCCTCGGCTGGGCTGGGACACAGGACCCCATGGCCGGACGTCTCCAGATGCGGGCCCACTTCCACGGAAACACCGCTGCCCTGGGCCTGCAGGGGCCAGCGCGTCCTCCGTCCTTCCCGCCCGCCCTGGACAGCCGCAGGCCAAGCTGTCATGGATGGAATGTTCCTGCCCCTGAAGTAGCCGCTACCCACCCCACGTGACTGTGTCTGGGGTCAGCCCTGGGGGAGGAACTTAGGCTGCCTGAGGTCACAGGGTGGGTGGGCCCCGATTCCTCGGGGGTCAGTGTCCTTGTGAGAAGAGGACAGGGAGCTTGCAGCCCGCCTTGTGGGGACAGAGGAAGAAGGTGGCCTGCCCAGGAACCACAGCACCAGACCTGGACGTCCAGGCTCCGGGACTGTGAGGAGTCAGAGTCGGAGTCGGCTGGCCAGCAGCCGCCCTGGAATGTTTGTACAAGCCCGAGCAGCTCAGGCACCTGTGGGACCAGGTGGTGTGACTCTGTGTGACACCCTCCAGCCTCTGTGAACGGGGCTGGTGCCGGCACTGCCCTCGGGCTGCAGGGACGAGGTGTAGCTCCAGCTTGGGGTGCCAGGCCCTGAGGACTGGTCCTGATCCCACGCCACACATCCAGCCTGTCCCCACCTCCCAGGACGCCTTGGTCCTGGGGCTCTGTGGGCCGCTCAGGAGCCCCATATCCCAGTGAGATGTCCACCTCACTGCTGAGAGCCACAGCCAGTCAGAATGACGCCTGGCATTTTGCCAGAGGGAGTGGTTGAGAGGTGACGCCAGCGAGCCATTGAGATGATGATGGTTATGTTAGGCTGCTATTCAGTTGTATATGGACCCCTGCTGTCCGCCTGAGCGCCCGCTGCTTTGGAGTTCTCGCGGGGATTCCTGGGAAGTTGGTTGGTGAAGCTCCGGAGGAGGGATTTCCGGTTGGTGGTTCCTGGAAGGGCCACGTGGGTGGCGTTCGTGGGAGTTGGGGCAATAAAGGAGTTCCTGTTTGAACCTACAGGTGCCTCGTGGCGGCTCGGTTATTTTGTGCCCAGCCAGACCGCGGCACCTCACAGCCTGCCCCGGTCTTGGTCCCCACTTTGCAGACAAGGAAACTGAGGCAGGAGCCGCCCAGGGCCCGCCAGGGTCCGCCAGGGTCACAGCAGGAAGAGGTGACGCAGGACTGGCGCTCAGGCCCTCCCACCACCCAGGACAGCTCAGAGCCCCACGTCCCCAAGACAGCCCAGTTGTGACCGTGTGGACCACAGAGACTGCCGGAGGACACGGGTGGGGAGCTGAGGACATGGTGGGGACAGATGGCAGAGCCCAGCGTAAGATCCTTTCCTGGGGACACCATGAGACTCCAGCAGGAGGTACGGCCTGAGCCACAGGTACGCTGACCAGAGGCGGGGCTCGGGCCTGGCAGCACACTGACCTCCTGCCCACATGGCCACACTGGGGAGAGAATCGGGAGTGAGATGTCACCTGCCATCCCCCACTCAGGGAGGACACCTCAGAGCTCTGGCCCTGCCTGTCCAGGTGCCCACGTGGAGGCCCCTGGCTCAGCCTTCTGTGCTGGCCACGTGGCCTGTCAGGAAGAAGGGGGTCAGTGTGTCACTGGGGGGACAGGTGAGCCCACAGGTACTGGACAGCCCTCTGTGCCCTGGAGCCCCCTGGACTCAGGCGGATGTGTAGCCGGCGTCTCAACACAACACAGTGGACTCCTCCTCCCTGACCAGCACCCAGGCTGTCCCAGCCCAGCAGAGGGCCCATGACCACCAAGACGCGTAGGAAAAGACTCAGGCGTTACCCCCCCATCTAGAGTTCCACACCTAAGACCCCCGTCTGGCCTCTTCTGGACATGGAGACAGCCCCCGGAGCTACGTGTCAGTGTCCTGGGGTCACCATGAAGCAGCAGCACAAACCGGGGGCTTGGAACGGGGAGTTGACTGACTTGCTATTCAGGAGGTCGGAGCCACCCAAGGCCGGGGGAGCCGTCCCTGCGCCCTGCCAGCCCCTCCCTGGCTCCCACCCTGCTTGGGGCCTCCTCTGTGCCCTGTTCTCTCCTCCTCTGCTCAGGGTGCAGGCACCTGGGATTTGGAGATGCTCACATCCAGGAGCTTCGCAAGGTCTTGACCAATCACCTCTGCGAAGGTCCTGTCCAGGTCCCCAGGGACAGCAGTTCTGGGGGACACTGTCCATCTCGGCCTCTGCTGCAGTCTTCAGATGGGAGCAGACAGGCTGAGGCGCACGGAAGGCGGCGTAGAGGAGAGGACCTGATGGCCTTTTGTAGGCGCCATCTCCAGCAGGGTCCCCACAGCAGAGGCCCCGCTGTCCAGAGCCTCTGCTGCATCTCCACGTCCCTCAGGTGAGCGTCCTGCCCGGGGGCTGGCTCAGGGGCCAGCCCATGAGAGCGGTCAGCGGTTCCTCTCTTCCTGGGCACAACTCCCCAAGGCAGAGAGAAGACAGGAGCTGGCCTGGCCGGTCCCCTGTCTGCAGCCCAAGGTGGGCTCTGCCCCTGCTGCCCTCAGATCTGGGGCTGCGGGGGCCGTGGAGATGCCTCGTCCTGCTGTCCGGGCCCTGCTGGGCTGCCTCCCCATCCACCCTGCAGCACATGTGTGTCCTTCCCTGAAACACTCCCACGCCCAGCCAGCCTGCCCCGGGGCGGCACGGGGACACGCCATCCCCCGCCTCAGGAGGGTCCTCGCCCAGGGCCCTCAGTGCCCACCCAGGGACGAAGCAACGTCGGGAGACGTCTGTGGTCGTCATGACTTGGGGACGCTCACTAGGATGCTCTACTCACACCCCACCACGCAGAGGCTCAGCAGAGCAAGGGCCCCAGCGCTGACCGTGTCACGACAGAGAAAGGCCACCTGGTCCCTGCCTGAGCGTCAGCTGTGCAGACATCACCACCCCAGTAGCCTGTCCATCTGGGTCAGTCCTCACCAGGAGTGGCCAGCCTTCCGTTAGCACAGCCCACGAGATGGCCCATGTCCCTTCTGATGCAGCCACAAGATACAGGGTCCCAAGACCAGGCGCAGCCTGACGATTGGTGAGAGGACACAGAAGGAGCAAGAGCATTCACCCTCAAGGTCACGGTGTGTCACAGGAAAAGACCCGGCTAAAGGCTGTCGGGGACAAAGAGGGGTCCTCTCTGTGCAGCTGGGACTCAGTCCCCTCCCTGCGGTGACATGTGACAGGAAGCACAGAGGTAACTAGGGAAGTCCCAGGGTGGAGTGTCCTATGCTGGGCTGCACCTGGCCACCGCCTGGCTCCCTTCCCATTCCATGCCCCTGGGCTAATCCTCTTGGCGACTGGCCTCCCCTGGAGGCCCAGGCCAATGGGGTGGCCCAAACCATGGTCACAGGCACCCTTTAGACTGCCCAGTGGCCGGCCCCCTCCCAGGAGCTGGCGGCAGAGGCCAGGCCTGTCCCGGGCTGACGGCGCAGTCCTGCCTCTGATCTCCTGGTTTTGCGGATCGGGAGACCCAGGCCTGGGTGCCAGGGAGCCCACCAGGGTCTGAGCCGTGGGGCGACCCTCCCGCCTGCGGAGTGAGGGCTGCGGCCTCCGGGGCCTCCCTCAGCTTCCGCTGCCTCGCTCTGCGCCCCAGCAGCCTGCATCCCAGCCGCCCATCGGCTGAGCACAGCACCCCACCCGCACGGTTGCTAGGAGACGGTTGCCGAGAGTCACAACTCAGCTGGCAACGGAAACACCCCCGGCACGCGGCTTGCCAGCCCATTTAGGGAGGCGCGTCTTCCTGTCCACTCCGCCTGGCCCTGACAGGCCCCTCCAGCAGGCGCTTCTACCTGCTTCCAGGTGGCACAGGAAGGGCTACCAACAGACATGGCTCGGCCAAGTCGGCATCGACGGTGGCACGAGGCCTGGCACCGGGACCAGGAGGCAGGGAGCCTCCTTGGGGGAGCCCAGCTCTGACTGAGGCCAGCTGGGCTCTGGGCCCCAGGGGAGCTGGCCGAGCAGCCTTCCCCCCATCCAATCCCCCCACCCAGGTGGCCAGCTTCGTGCACGCAGCCTGATGCCCATTAGGTCCAGGGAGGAGCAGGGGGCTGACGGCTCTGCTCCCCAAGCCACACCACAATGCCCTATAGCCCAGAGTGGGCAGCAGGACGGGGCAGAGGACGTGCGAGCAAGTCACACGTTTGTGACTTGGGTGCCCAGCCCAGGGGCTGTGGGAGCCCCCTGGCTGGTCTTGGGATAGCTGGTGGGCCAGGCGGGGCCTAGGGGCGGGGTGGGGCCTTGTCAGGAACCTGCTCTGGGCACCGTAGTCGGCTGGTCACTGAGGTCCCAGTGTCCTCCACGGGCAGGTTTCCCCCCTCCTGAAGCTGACGTGGAGGGCCAGCAGGAAGGGGCACTGATGGGTGTCCCACACTGCCTGGACCCTGTTGTGCAGCCCAGGCCTGGTGACGGCTTGGTTGGTGGGGCTCCAGCCACCTGTCCTTAGCCGGGTGGGGACGGGGCCCAAGAGACCTCAGGGGTGACAGTGAGCAGGAGATGAGCCTCAGGGCTTTTACGCAGCTGCAACCTTGCGACTGTTGGTTCCTGCGCTGCCTCCTCCTCCTGACCGCTACACATCCGCCAGGTGTGGCCCTCCAGGGGCCCTGGCTAGGAGATAGGCTCGTTTTTGTACAGCAGGGTCCATGGGCAAAGAAGGACCAGCCACTCCTGCTCTGCCCACTCCCTGGTTAGGTGCGGACCCGTGAGGGAGGACGGGGTCACTCGGTAGCGCGAGCCCCATGTGCCCAGCACTGGTGAGGTGGCACAGCACATCAACAGGATGTGGCAGCTTAAGAGGGAGGGGTCCGCTCCCTGGAGTGGGGAGGATGACACGGGGGGGGGGGGCAGTGAGGTGCCCAAGGTCGCCTGGCCCAGAGGAGGTGGAGCCCGCACCAGCCCCACGGGCAGGCACCCGGCGGCCACCTGTCCTGACCCCCTGATCTCCAGGCCTTGGGCTCCACCTCCTGCTGCCTCCGCCCACCACCCAGGACCGGCTCCAGCAGTGTGTGGACGGAGGCTTTTGAGTAGCAGGTGGACAGGAGTCCCCAAGGCTCCGGCTGGGCAAACAGTCCCGCTCTGGGGCTCCAGGACGCAGCCCGACGGGCGGGGCCCTCTGCGCAGACAGGCTGTGCCCAGAGCCCGCCCACTGCTCTGCCAGGCGGAAGGGGATTCGTGTGCAGCCTGCAGTCGATTCCAGCCCGCAGGAAATGCTGCCCTCGCCGAGGGCCGGTGCTGGGCTGTGGGCGCGTGCCCACTGCAGCCTGAGCTCCGAGGGAAACGCGCCCCGGGGACCCTCTCCTCCCAGCACCCAAGCCAGCCTCTCGTCCCAGGCACGCCCCAGACGGCTCCCTGGTCCCTCACCAGGGCCGCTGCTGACCAGGTGCAAAGGGCAGTGGGGAGGGGTGCCCTGCAGAGTTCTACAGGCCTCTGTCACTCAGCTGCCCTGGGTGACAAGGACACAGAGCCCAAAGCTGGCCTCGTGGGGCCCAGCACCTGACCGCCCTCCAGCAGGAGTGGCCTCTGTGGGAGGGAGGCCAGGTCACGTGCAGTCACCACAGCACTGGGGCCACGTGTGGTGGGAAGGGCAGGGGTGACCCGGCCAACCGCGGGACCCTCTAGCAATGGCGGCGCTCCCACCTCTCAGGGCCGCAGCAGGCCGGCTGCCCACACCCGCTGGCGGGGGGTGACGTGGGGAGGCAGGGGCTCTGCCCTCTGGTCCCAGAAGTTTTTGATCTTCCCAGGCCCCCTCAGGGGTCACTGAGAACGCTGCTGCCTCTGGGGCCCACCCTGACTCCCTGGCTGTCCCCAGGTGTCCCTTGGTTGCCACCTCAGCCATTCTTGACCAACGCCACTGACCAGTAGCTCGAGCAGGAAGGAGGCTGCCCTCTGTCTGGGGCAAGGCAGCTGACACAGAGGTGCACCCTCTGTAGGGCTGTCCCCCATCACCCTCCGACGCCCTGACCCTGGCTGACCGGCAGGCCCAGCCCATGCCCAGGCCTCGTGTTTCCCACGGGCACCGGGGCCTGGCCATCCAGCTCCAGCTGCTCAGCCTGTCCTCTCTCCTCCCCGCTGTGGAGACCCCGGCTGTGTGGGGGACACCGACTCGGCTGAAGCCCCTCTTCTCAGCCTGGCCTGGCTGCGAGCTGCGGCCACAAGACCTGGTGTTTGTCAGGGGAATGCAAGAGGAAAGCGCCGGGGGCTTCCAGAAGGCTCTGTGTGGAGGGCAGCCCTGCTGAACACTAGGGCTCTGGCGCCAACCCTGGAGATGTACGCCGCGTGCTTATGCCCACGCCCAGCTCACCCCCGGGCCGGGCAGCTCTCCAGGCAGTCGGTGGGACAGGGTGGGTCTGTGCTCAGAGTGAGAAACATCTGTCCGCCTCAGCAGGCTGGCCGCGACCACACAGGCGAGCTGGGGACAGGTGGCAGGTGGCCCAAGAAGGATGGGTGGCTCTCAGCACAGGACCAACACCAAGGCCAGGGTCAGTGCAGGCTGCAAATGGAAGGGCCAGCAGGTCCTGGTGGCTCAGACCGGAGAGAGCCAGAGGGCTGACCGCAAAGCCACTCCTGAGGCCTCTGAGGATTGGCCTTATTCCAAACAAGGAGGAGAAGAGCCAGGTCCTCTGAAATCCAGGCGCACCCTGAAATCCAGGCGCACCCTGAAATCCAGGCGCACCCCGAAATGCAGGCGCACCCTGAAATCCAGGCGCACCCTGAAATGCAGGCGCACCCTGAAATGCAGGCGCACCCTGAAATCCAGGCCCACCCTGAAATGCAGGCCCACCTTCAAATCCAGGCGCACCCTGAAATCCAGGCGCACCCTGAAATCCAGGCGCACCCTGAAATCCAGGCGTACCCTGAAATGCAGGCCCACCTTCAAATCCAGGCTCACCCTGAAATCCAGGCGCACCCTGAAATCCAGGCGTACCCTGAAATGCAGGC
This sequence comes from Marmota monax, assembly GCF_021218885.2. Lineage (NCBI taxonomy): Eukaryota > Metazoa > Chordata > Mammalia > Rodentia > Sciuridae > Marmota > Marmota monax. The sequence continues at coordinate 3,566,909 of NW_026692498.1, read as the reverse complement.
CCACCTTCAAATCCAGGCGCACCCTGAAATCCAGGCCCACCCTGAAATCCAGGCGTACCCTGAAATGCAGGCCCACCCTGAAATGCAGGCCCACCCTGAAATGCAGGCGCACCCTGAAATCCAGGCGCACCCTGAAATCCAGGCCCACGGGACCAAGTGCGACCTGGGGAGTGGGTAGGTAGGATGAGGTCATACTGGAGTGGAGCAGGGTCAGGGCCCTACCCCAGGGATTGGTGGCCTCTAGGAGAGAAAGTGAGCCTGAGTCACACAGAGCTGACCGCACCCTCCCCAGGCGGGAGCAGAGACAGGAGGGACACGGCCACCAGCCCCCAGAGCCCCAGAGGCTGGAGAGGCCCTGCCCCGGAGCCCGGGAGTGCAGCCCGCGCAGCCTGGTGGTGGGCCTGGTCCTCTGGGGCTAGGAGAAAGCCCCTGGCTATTTTGAGGCCCGGGTCTGAGGTCCTCCCTGGCAGCAGAGGCAGCCGCAGAGAGATGGGCTTGCAGGAGGCCCCCACTAGAGCCACGCTGGCACCTGAGCTGGCTGGTCCCCCGACAGGCACTCCAGGCTCCCTGGGATTGGATGCAGGGGACCTGGGGGCCAGGAGGGCCAGGAGACCCCTCAGAGCCAGATCCACAGCGGCCCCTGCAGGGGGTGGGAGAGGCCACTCAGGGGAGGCAGGGACCTGTCACGTGCCGGGCTGCAGAACAGGAGCAGAGGCCACTGCGGTAAATCAGGCCCACGTTGCCCCAAACTGGAGAGGTGCCCGGGGCTGCCCAGACTTGGGACAATTAGCACTTGTGCATGTGGCACACCCAGCTTGAATTGCAGAGGACCTGCTCGGGAGGCGCCATCTGGAACGTTCCCAGGGTCGCACACGCACGCCCCTTCCCCTCTCACCACAGCTGTGGGGCTGGTCCACCTTCTCGGCCTCCAGCGTCTCTGTGCTGGGTAGGAACCCGAGGTCTTAGGTGCTAATGGGCTCAGCAAAGGCTCACCTGCAGCCCAGCCCCAGGTGGACTCACGGTGGCCATTGGAGGGGACAGGATACACAACTCAGGTGCCCTGCAGGGGGACATGTGGCCGAACCTCAGATAGTGAGCCGTCCTGAAACCCAAACCCCGTGGGAGGCAGCCTGGGTGGATGTCGCGCCTGGTACCCCTGCTCCCTGCTGGCGTCCCAAGCCGCCTCCTCGGCTTCTGGAACTGCTGTGTGGCTCACAGGATGGCAGCCGCTCCTCCTGAGGGCTGTCTGTGGCCCGCCACAGAAAACACTGGCTTCAGAACAGGAAAGTGGTTTCCAGAGGTAATTTCCTGTGTTTTGTTTCTCAGAGTCGTATGCAGAAGTCAGCTAATTAGGTTTTCCGTTACTTTTGGAAAAAAAAAATGTGACTTTGAAGACTTAATGTTTGCACAGTACAATGACAGTGTTCTCTCTGTTCTGAGAAGTGCCTGGTTACGCGCGGAACACCCAGAGCCGATGAGCTCTTCAGTCTGGGAAGAGAACTGGCACCAACGTCACATGACACCAGGTCTCCCACCTTGGCTGGGTTCCGGGCTGGGAAACCGCAGGCGTCGGGGACAGGCGGACATATGGGTCTAGACCATGTCCCTGGCCCAGCAGGCTCCTGTCTTTACCAGATAACAATCCAATCTACAGATGACACTGAGAACCTCTGTTTACAACACTGTCCCCCCGCCCCATTGGCAATGGGTGCTGTGTAGTGCCTGGGTGTCCTAGCCCCACGCTGGTGTCGCCCCCCCCACAATGGGCACTCAGAATACGGTGGCACCAGGGCCACCAGGGCAGTGTGGGCTAGAGCAGGCAGAAGGGCTTTGGGAGAACATTCTGTATTGTTTGTTGATTGGGAAAGAGGAGGTGTTGATCTGGGGCTCTCCAGACCCTGTGCTGGGCGAGGAGTGGCCGCTAGGGCTTGGGAGACGGTCAGGTCTGCAGCTGATCTAGACTCCTGAACTACATGGACACGGGAGTCCACATGACACCATGAGACAGGGACAGGGACGGGCAGGGGGGACAGAGGCAGAGGGAGGAGGCTCCCGACCCCCACCAACGCAAATCAACTCCTCTGACGTCAGCGGAGACCCTGGCGGCCTGGGCCCTTACGGAGAAGCCTGACCCAGAGGACAGCACGAAGCAGGTATCTCCCTCCTGTACAGATGTCCCCAGTGCACGGATCCTCACGTGCCAGTTGGGAGAGCCCTTCCAGCCTGGGGAACCCGCTCACCACCGAGCAAGGAGAGCCAGGACCGGGAGACCAGGGCAAGCCACAGCGGACAGCCCACACCTGGTGGGCACCTTGTGGGGACGTGAGCCATGGCCACCCGAATGTGAAGGTCCAGCTTGCCACTCAGGTGGGGAACTGCCCTCTGTGCCCTGGAGCAGAGGAGTGTTGCCGCACGCCTGACCTGGGCCATGGCCTACACCTAGCCACAGGCCAGCAGAGCTCACCTCCATGAGCAAGAAGGGGGCAGACAATGCCCAGAAGTGGGCATGTGCCTGTAAGGCAGCCCATGGTCCACCCACAGGGACCTTGCCACAGGGCAATGGCAGGTTAAGAGAGGGACAGCTCAGATGGAGGGAGACTAGGGGACGGATCCCCAAGTGCCATCTGGGTCCTGAGTTGAAGGAATGGACCTTTCTGAACACTTGGGAGGTGCTGAGGAACGGTTTCTGATTCTAGTGACCGCTCTGGATGCTTGCGTGAGAAGTGGCACCAGGTCCCATGGGGACACCATGACTTTGAGGGACACTGAAGATCAGGCGGGGTGAGGGGGGAATGCCTGGACTTGCTGGGAAAACAGCCTTGTGCACCTCCAGACTCTGCAGCCCAGAGAGCTGCTGCCTGGGCCCTGGGCCCTGGGCCAGCCCAAGCCACCCAGCCGGTCCTCCATGGGCAGGCTCCAGGGGGCCGGGGTCTGGGGGCCACCAGCAGCACACACAGAGCCACCTCTGCCGTCCCAGGCCACCGAGGCTCACACAGGCCTGTGGTGGTGGTTCCCCTTCTGGGTGTCCACTCCCTGGGCAGCCGAGGACACTGGGTGGCACGCTTGTGACCGCCAGCAGCCTGCAGTGGGCTGTGAGGCACATGGCAATTTGGGCTAATTTTCCCTTGCGAAGTAGTTGATCCCATAATCTGGTAAATACACTAATCATCGCGCACTGCTCTGCGTGGGCGCCCCGGTGCCGGAGTCCAGGGGGAGTGGGCTGGCGCAGAACAAGACCGCGGCCACGGCAGGAAGAACCCGCTGCCAGAGCTGGCAGCCAGGAACACGGCTCCCGGGTGCCAAGGACCCCGGGCACCCCGCACAGCGGGCACAGGCCCCCCTCACAGACAGGGAGACAGGCCGGGGAGGGGGCCGCAGGGTGGGGGGCGGGATCCAGGCTGGCAGCCCCCACCCGCCCTCCTTCCCACTGAGGCAAAGGATGAGTCACACAGCGGAGCAGGGAGCAGCGCTCTGCAGATGCCATCGGACCAGGTGGAACTTGCGGCCTGGCTGTGCGTCCTCTGCTCAGTTTCTGCTCAATAATGGAAACCTGAGCAGCTGCCGACTGTGCCCCAGGGGTTGTCTAAGAACCTCCAATCTGCTTTGCCCAGAAGATGTGGGGGTACGTGCCCAAGTGGAGTCCCCTGGGCTGGCCTGGGCTGGCAGGAGGCTGCTTTTGGCCAAGGCTGTCTCTCCTGGAGGCCTCTGCATTCGGGACCCGGGTGGCAGCTGTGGACATGGTCAGCCTTGGGTGGACATGGTCAGCCTTCCCAGCACTGACAGGTGGGCTTGGCCCACTCAGGCTGCGACTGCAGAAGCCACAAACAGGTGGCTTCAAAACCCCAGGAATAGTCTCCAGTTCTGGAGGCTTCAGGTCCGGTGTCTGGTGGAGGCCGGAGGCCTGGTTGATAGAGGCACCTGCTCGCCGTCCTCATGCGGCAGGAGGGCGAGGGAGGCCACCCTCCCAACAGCATGACGGTGGGGGACACGCCAGGCAGACTGTACAGAGGGTCTGTACTCAGAGTGGATGCCCACTTTGTCTTCCTGGCCACACGTTGACGGGAGCCAAAGCCACACCAGGGACCCCCGCACACTGCTCTGCACGGCACGGGTGACCGTCAAGTCCCTGGCTGGCCTGGGACCTGGGGTGCCCTACAAGCCCCCAGAGGGAGGTCTGGCCTCCAGGGCCTGATCAGCCCCTCGCCCCCATGCCCCGCGAGGCCTTGCTCCTGACCCTCCCCAGCCCCTGCCTCTCAGTGGAGTTCAGGAGGCTGGGCCTGGGAGGCGGTCAGGGGCCTGGGGGTGGCCCCATGGAAGGGGCTAGGCTCAGGAGGGGGAGGAGGGGATACAGCCCTGGCCCACAGGCCCTGAGGTCCAGGGCTGCGGGTGTCTGGCCTGCACTGGGCTGGGTTGTGTCCCCTGTAGCGGCCAGCCACTGTGGATGGAGGCTGGCATGGTGGGTTGAGAGATGGCCCCTAAACAGACTTGTCCATCTCTCAGTCCCAGAGCCTGTCTCCACCTTGTCTGGACAGAGGGTCTTTGCAGGTGTAACCACGCTCTGGCCTGGGGATGGGAAATGACCCTGGGTGGCCTGCTGAGTGCTCCGTGCAGGCCACGTGTCCTCACCAGAGGGAGGCAGGAGGTGTGACACAGCGGAAGAGGCAGAGGCAGGAGCCGGGCGGCCACCAGCCCGGGGATGCCTGGAGCCCCGGCGCAGGAGGAGGCAGGGAGGACCCTCCCCGGGGGCCCTCGGGCTCAGGCGTCTGGACCCCAGGATGAGGGGCTGCACACCTGCTGCTTCCACCCATCTGGCCTGTGGCACAGGACGTGACCACCATGGTGCTCCCCAGCACTGAGCGGACCCGAGCCCACTGCAGGGAGGTGGGCAGGGGGCACCCAGGTCCGGCCCCTCCCCGTCCCCTTCCATGGAACAGTCTCAGGCTGGGCTGTGGGTCCTCACCAGGCTATTGACCTCAGGGAGCCTCTGCTCCCTCAAGGTGACGTGGGGACCAGGTTGGGCGTGGACCTTCAGGGTGACTGAGATCCAAGGTGGCCATGTGGTAACCTGCTCGGCAGGGTCGGTGCTCAGTGCACGCAGTTGGCGTCGTTACTGTGACGCCCTGGGACGTAGGGGGTGGGCAGACGCCCTGCACTTGAGTTAGGGAGTTCGATGGCTCAGATCACTCACGTCCCTTCACGTGAAAAATAGCGATGGGTCCCTGCAGCTCCTGACCTGCGCCCTCTACAGTCTTGCCTGCAGGAGCTCCAGCCTGTGCCCAGCCTGTCCTGCATGGACAGCAGAGAATGGCACTTGTGTCCCCTTCAGGTGTGCAGTGAGGTCACCTCACAGGCCCTGGGCTCTGTGGCAAGGAATGGCCACCAGAGGCGAGTCGAGGCACCAGGACGTGAGCTGACCTGATGTGCGCTTTCCCTCCCGCCAGCCAGATGTGGCAGCAAGGAAGCCGCAGCCTGGGCACTGTGTGCTGGGGACGGAGGAGCCGGGGAGGAAGGAGCCGACATTACGGCCTGGAGGACAGCTGCTTCCTGCAGGTGCTCGAGGGGAGCAGGACACAGACCCCCGTTGTGAGATGAACAGTCGCCATTCCCTCCGGGCCTGTTTGTCACAGCGCCTAGCATCAACGTAACCGACGCAAAGTCCGACAGGGTTGAGGTGCTGCGAGCCGCCTCCGACGCCTGGCTCAGGGCTGTGCCAGGCGGAGAGGGCCGCCCCTCCAGTCTCAGGTTCCCACGAGGTCTGACTTTTCTGGGGGACTGAGTTTCAGGCTCTCTTTAGGAGTTCCCAGGCAGGAGGGAGGACCACAGGACAGTGGATGCCAAGCTGGGTGACGTCAGAGGACGAGGGCGGGGACACGGCACATCACCAGTGTTGCTCAGCGAGGCCCTGTGTCACAGGCTCTTCCAGTTCCGGAGTGTTCTCTCCTAAAGGACCCCACACCACATGGTCCATTCTTCCTGCAGCACACGCGACCTCAGCCCACTCTGGCTGGCCGACGGCCCTCAGGCTGCCGCAGAGATGAACTTTCTTGGTTGAGAGCACCCCGGGGCCTTATAACTGTGATTTCCCGTTCCCTCTGAAGTAAAATCCATAATAGCCGCACTGGGGCGAATGCCCAGGCTGGAGACGGTTCCCTGGGAGTCAGCGTCGGGTGAGTGACAGAGGCCACTTAGCAGCAGCCCAGGCGAGACGGGCCCCCACGTCTCCCCGTGGGAACCGCCGTGCAAACCACGGTGGCTCTGCTCGGCTTCTGGGGATGGTGCCGAACGGCCCGACTGCGACGGGGTTTGGCCCAGGCTGCTTCCTGCGTCCACACCACGTCCATTCCAGCTGCCCCCACACCTCCCAGCAGCGTCTGGGGACAGCAAGTGACACAAGCAGGCCATGGGTTTCCTGGAGATTCCCCTGGCCCAGGAGCAGCACCTTCAGGGGGCGAGAAAGTGGAGCTGTCCCTGCAGCCGAGGCACCGCTGGGGCTGGGAGTCGGGATGGGGGGGCTGACTCCTGTTCAATTGGACAGGAACACAGTTAAAAAGGAACGGTCACTGCACAGAGGAGCTGGGTCCCCTTGGACCCGCCCCTCCTCTCCTGCTCCCAGGTCACCCCGCTGTCACGGGTGCGGAGCTTTCCAGAGCCCTCTCGTGTTCCCTGGGAGGGTGTGAGGGTACAGGCAGGGTCTGTGCCTGTCACAGACGAGAGCACGAATACCGTCACAGCACGGCGCCTGCTCCTGTCCCTCCGGGTGGCGCCAGGAGGGCTGGAGGGCTGTGTGCGGTCAAGTCCTCTCTTTTCACTTCTGGGTGGTTTTCACTCTTTAACAAGGACTTGTGGGGCCTGGTGCCCGGTGCTCCCTGTAGCAGGCGGGCAGCACCGAGGGTCCCAGCTCTGAGCTCGAGGACCCGGGGGGTCTGGGGGCAGAGGCACCAGCGAGAGCAGCCGGGTCACAGTGGAGTGCAGGGCTGGGGTGGAGGCCGGCAGGCGGGCGGGAGGGCTGGGGGGCGCTGAGCCAGTCTCTGCTGACACGGGGCCGTGTTGGGGGGCTGGGTCTGCTTCAGAGCTGCCCAACAGTGACCTCCTCGTGTTTGAGAAGTCAAGAGACGTCCCTGTGAATCAAGTTCACCACTGAAGGGCTGTGTTTTGAGGCAGGCCTGCCTGTGCTTCCTAGGCTCCACCTCAACCCTGCGCTCCCCTGGCCCCTGCCCCGGCCTCCTGGGCAGCCGGGCCCACGGCGCCTGCCCCTCATCCCAGTTTAGAACAAGAGATTTCCCTTTTCCCTTTTGGATGCTGGGTTGACCCGGGGCTTCACGCACACTAGGCACGCGCTCCACCCCGAGCCACACCCGAGCCACACCCCGCCCTGATTGTAAAATTTAAAAAATTGTCATAAACACACATAAGATCCCCCGTCTCGACCTCGTTTAGCACAAGCTCCGGGCGCTGGGCACGTCCACCCTGCTGTGTGGCCATCTACCCCTCCACCTCCTCGGAGCGTCCCCTCTCCCCAGCCGGAGCCCATCAAGTCCCAGCCCCCAGAGCAGCCCTGGCTCCCTCGGGAAGGTCAGGACGAAGTTTGCTGGGCCTGGGCCCTGGCTGAGGCCCCGACTTGTGTGGGGGGCCAGGGCATCCAGGCTTCCTCTCTGCAGGACGTAGTCCAGGGCCGACGGGGCCTGCAGGTGTTGTGGAGAGGTTCCTGGAAGTCCTCGCAGGCCAGATGGCCATGTCCAGCCTGTGCCCACCCAGACCTGGACACCATGCAGAGTGCCAGGGGCCCAACTCAGGGCCGCGGCCTGCTGGTCTTCACAGGGTCTGCGTCTCGAGGCCTGGGAGAACCAGGGGACCCCGTGCCCCCAGAGACCTGAGGCCCCTGTGGTGGCCGAGGCTCCGGGGCTCACGGGAGCACACCCTGGGCTGGTGAGGCCCAAGTTGTCACGGGCCACACTTCCAGGAGGGAAGGAGAGGGGCCCCTGCTGACAGCCCACCTGTGACTGGTCTTCCTCCTCCCGTACCTGAGCCGCCTGTCCTGAGAGCCCCCTGCCCCACCCTGTCCTGAGGTCAAGGGGGGTGGCCAACCAGCCCCTCCAGAGAAGGGCACGTGGCCAGGCCTGGCCAGTCTGCGGCTCCTTTGTGGGGAGACTCCGCGGGAGGATGGAGCCAAGAACAGGGGGAGCCAGACTGTGGAGTGAGCGCTCGGGTCCCTCTGTGCCACCTGCCATGGTGCGTCCGTGCCTCGTCCCTCTGTGGGCAAGCTGCCCTGGTGTGGTGGCGCCATGTGTGTGCCCCAGTGTCACAGCTGTTCGACCTTGTCCCACTGAGGTTTGAGTGTGTCCCCCCAGAGCCATCTGTTGGGAGCTCAGTCCCCAGATTCACCTGCGGCACTTGGAATGGGGCCTTGGAAGGTGGCCAGGGTTAGACGAGGTCACGAGGGTCGGACCATGAGTGCTGAATGACAAGAGGAGACACTGGGCTGGCTCACCCTCTCTGTCCCACCTCGTGACGTGGTGACACAGCACAGGGCCCTCCACCGATGCCCAGCAGGCCAGCTCCCCAGCCCTGAGCATCCGGCCTGCGGAACTGAAGCGCAGCAAACCTCTGTGAACTGCCCGGGGCCGGGCGCTGTGTCACAGCGACAGCAGGCAGGCGGAGGTGGCCGCCCCGAGCTTCCGCGTAGCCAAGTTTGAGCACTGCCGTCCTCTGGGGCACGCCTAGGCCTGGAGCTGCTGCCCACGTGGTCACTCTGGGTCCACCCAAGCTGCTGGCCCACGGCCCAGAGCCCCCACTGGCCTGGATGGGCGGGTGCTCGCTGCTCCCTTGGGAAATGCCGTCGTGGAAGCAGCGGAGCTGCAGAGGGCAGGACCCGGCCCTTGATGGAGGCAGAGCTCACCCCACAGGGAGCTCCCCTGCCGGGCGGCACGACACTGGCTGCAAATAACACCGGCCACCATGGTGCCAGCCAGAGGACACTTGCGTTCCCCGAGCCCAGTCAGTGCCAGGCAGCTTTGGGAGTTCGTGTGCATGAACTCACGCTGCGCTCAGTTTAGTGCAGATATTTCTGTCGGCTCCTTTTCCTACATGAGGAGGCTGAGGCACAGAGAGGGGCCTCACTTGCCTGTGGATGCACAGTGAGGGTCAGGCTGTGTCCCGGGCAGGTGGCTGCCTCAGCTTCTCCACTGGGACAGGAGCTGGTGCCACAGTTCAGGCTGGGGTGGGGCGGGTGCTGGGTCACCCCCCAAAAGCTAAGGTCAGCACTGATGGGGGCATCCCTGCAGGCTTCCTGGAGGAGGTGAGAGGAGGGGTCTTTCAATATCAAGAGAGGGTTGGTTTGGGGGAAGCCAAACAAAAGTACCCATCTCCTCATTGGTCCCCCAACTGTGTTATTCTAGAACTTTCTGTACAGCTGGCAGTATCCATTCATACTGCCTTGCAATGTTGGTCGGATATCTGAAATCCCCTGACTTCAGGCCTAGCTGGATCTAGGTGCTCAGCAATTTCCCCAGAATCCCACTCACGTGACCCGAGTGCCACGTCTGGGATCCCAGGACCTCGTGAGGCCAAGCCAGGAGGGTCGCAGGTTCAGGGCCAGCCTGGGCAACTTGGCCGGTAGGATACCCTGAGCTCCCCCCGGTGCCACACGGGAAGGGAGACACCCTGGAGCCAGACACAAGGACAGTAATGACAGCCCCACTGAGTGGCACCGTCCTGGACGGGTGGAGCCCAGGAGCAGGAAGCAGAGCACAAGTGAGGGGTGTGGTCGCCCAGGGGACAGGTTCCTCCAGGAGACGACGATGCTCCGGAGCCCAGGGCGGCGGTGTCTGCGCGGCACCGAGGTCTGCTTAATGCCACCGGATCGTGACTTCAAAAGGGGAACGTGGTTGCTTTCTCGGCATGTTCTTCTGCCAGGGCAGAGAGGCAGGGCTTGAAAACCAGGCACGCACGTGGGGAGACGCGTCCCCGGCAGAGGGTCGCGGGCCATGGCCCCGCCTGGACGCCACACCCCTCGCAGCCCCGCCCACGTCCTCCTCTGGCCTCCCCTCATCCCTGGCTCTGGTGATTTACACAAGGTGGTAGGAAACCGCGGTGATGTGAGGGCAGGCGGTCACCCTCGCTCAGGGACAGAATCCATGCCACCTTCCTGGGAGGCCCTGGAGGAGGCCCCCCCCCCCGGGACCTCCTCGGAGTGCAGGGACATCGGGCAGGACCTGGATGGCGCAAGGGCCTGCCCACTGGCTCCCTGGGCAGGTGATGGTCAGCTTCTCAGGCCCTGGGGCCCTGGCCCTGGAGGAGAGGAGGGGACTGCAGGGAACCCCTCCCTCTCCAGCCTGCAAGGTCCCAGGGCCCCGCAGCCTCCTGCCGCCCTGAGTGTGACAGTTGGCTTCATCTATTTGAATGACAGACTCACACCCAGGTCTGAGTCACACTGTGACGTCCAGGGTGGAGTGACCCAGGGCCGGAGAGCAGGGCCCTGCTGGGCACAGGCTCTGGCGAGAGACACTCACCAGCAAACCCACGAGTTCAATAAACTCCACGAGCGGCAGTGTGGTGACAAGCCCTGTCCCTAGCTGGGACGTGTGACGGGGGGGGGTCTGTGCTGTCCAGGAAGGCGGCCAGCACAGGCTTGGTGGGGTGACCGGGCCAAGGAGCCATGGAGCTGGTGAGGGTGGCGCAGGGGGCGAGCCTGGCAGACGCAGGGCCTTGGCACCTACGGGAGGGGACAACGAGCTCCCTCAGAGACACAGCCTCCCCCGGGCCAGGGACACAACACGAGGCACGGGTGACGCACCAGTCCTGGAGGGACAGCAGAGCCCTGTGAGTGACCCAACAGGACCAACCTCCCAGCTGCCACACCCGGGGAGAGAGACGGAGGTACAGGGCAAGGGCAGGGCGCCTGGTGGCCGTCCCTGGACTGCACATCGGGCAGGCTCCACCTCCACCACCGCCTCCCAGATCCTCGGCTCTGCCTCCTCCTCCCGCAGGTCACACACGGCCCTGCTGAAATGCCCAGGACAGCAGAAGGAGGCCTCGCTGACCAGCTGGCCCGTCCTCTCCATCCTTCTTTCTCCTGCCCTTTCCTGGCATCTCCCAGGTCCCCCTCTGGCCTTTACCCTGATGGGCCTCTGCCTGTAGCTCCCTCTTCAAGGAACCATCCCGAACGCTCAGCTCTGGGTAGTGCTGCATTCCCCAGAGGGCATCTCTTGGGGACAGGCAGTGACCCTGGTGGGGTGCTGGAGGCAGGCATTGTGGGGAACTCCCAGGGGTCACAGCAGGTGTGACCCAGGCAGGGGAGGCAGACAGGGTGACGTGAGTGTGGGGCCCAGGGGGGTGGCCGGGTCGAGGTCTGGTCACGGTTTGCTGGTGGGGCAGGCGTGCACGTCCACCACTCATACGAATAGCCTGCTTCTGCTGCTGGCCAGCCCTGGACATTGCGAGGGCAGGCACGGCCCTGTTCAGCTCCCTGACCCCTGGGTCCTGCCCAGGGGCTGCCCAGAGGTGTGTGCAGAAGAGCTTGTTAGATGGCCCTGAAGGCCCCGGGAGTGGCTGGTCCACAGCCCAGGCAGCGAGCAGCTTCTAGAGCCCCGCCCCTTTCTCTCCCATCTCTGCAGCCGGCAGTGCCCACCCAGGCTCCAGGGATGGCCAACTCCGCCAGCTAAAGCCCCTACAGGGCACTCAGCACGGCCTTCATTTGTCCACCTACTGGCTCATGTCCCGAGACCCCCCAGCGACTAAAGGGCACCAGAGAGAAAGGAGTCCATGAGAGAGGAGTCTGCCCAGTGCAGCAGGAGATGGGCAGAGCAGGAGGGAGGCAGGTGGACAGGACTCCTCTCAGGGGAGCCAACGGTGCCAGACACTGCCCGTGTGGAGATGCCCACTTCACTGCCCCCTGCAGCCCTTGCCCTGGGAGCCTGGGGCGTGTGCAGCCACAAGCTTGGGGGACATGATGTCTGTAAGATATGCCCAAGGACTCAGGACCACCCAGGCACTGGCCAGGCAGGGGTCATGGGTCAAGCTTTGGGGTCAGTCTAGACTCAGACGTCCCTGGGGCCCTGGGCAGCCACTCAACTCCGGCAAGTCTCAGTTCATCACTGAGAGAGGGCGAGCTGTCACTCAGTCATGGTCCTCCATGCAGACAGGCCACGACGGTGGACAGGGAGGGACAGTGCAGGAGGGAGAGTGGAGAGCTGCCGGGAGGCTCCACTGCCCAGTTCTCTGCTTCAGCACCGGGGACAGAGCTGGTGCCTGGGGTTTCAGGACTCTGGACAGAGCCAGCTACCCGGGTCCTTTTCCTACCCTCCTCTGCCCCTTGCTGGCACTGAGCAGCCACACAGCTGTACCCACTCAAACTGGCCGTGGGGCCCTCCCTGGGCCAGCCTTGGCCACGCCTCACCTGGGCCCTCTGCAGTCCTGCCCAGGGAACCTCGGGCCCACTGCGGCCCGTGGGCGAGGCAGCTCTGGTGAGCCCCGTCCTGACCCACCTCGGGGCATCGCCCTCTCTGCCCTGCCAGCACCTCCCGTGAGCTGCCCATCTGTGTTCCCCCTCCAGCCTGGCACCCGGTGGGCACCCAACTCTGCTGCAGGGACGAGTGCACAGAGTTCCAGAAATGACTTCTAAATCATCAGATGTGCGGAGTCTCGTGACGGCAGGGCCTGTGTGACGTGCTCCACACACTCTGCTGCTTACAGGTACCACACTGGGGCCACCGCGGAGCCACGTGCGCCAGCTCACGCACCAGGAGGAGGCAGAGCTGGACCCAAACGCTGCCCGTGCCCTTGACAGAGACTCCTCCCCGCCCCTCTCCAGCCGGGGGCAGTGCCATCTGCCAGTCCCATGGAGACTGAGCACAGCAGCCACGGTCCCCTGAAGTGATTCTGAGTCTTTTTTTAGCCTGAAATTGAAATCACTGATGCTTCAAATTAGAACCCGGGACGAATGGGCCAGGTCTTCAGACCTGCCACAGCTAAGTGTCCACATCCACCTTCTCAGCAGGACTCTGGGTGGCTCCTCAGCCGGAGCCACCTGTTTCCAGCCAATATGGTCGACAAAGAGAAGGATCCCTTGGTCCAGGAAGGCCGTGTGCAGAAAAGGGGTTCAACCTCCAGGGTGTGCAGCGGCTCCCTCGGAACAGGGGCTCCTTCTGACCCTTGGGGACACAGACCCCAGGCACCTGACTCCAAAGGCTGTGAGCCTCAGGGAGCGGACCCCAAAGGCATGGCTTAAAGCCACAGAACTAGAAAGATTCCACACTCAGAGGGACATGTGTGGCTTCACTTTGACATGAGACCAGCAAGACACTGGCCCTCAGAAGCCAAGCGTCCCTGGGAGCCCAGCTCAGGAGCCTGGCCACCACCTGCCTCCTGGCCCCATCGGCTGGAGCTTCGTCCGTAACTTCGTGTTTTAGTCAGTGTTTTGCTGCTGCGACCAAAAGCCCTGACAAGAAAAACCAGAGGAAAGTTGACTGTGGGTCTTGTGGTTTCAGAGGTCTCAGTTCCTACATGGCTGGCTGCACGGCTCAGGGCCCGAGCGGGGGCAGGACACTCGGCAGCAGAGTGTGGCTGAGGAAAGCAGCTCAGGACGTGCCACCAGGAAGCAGAGAGAGAGAGACTTCACTTGCCAGACACAAAATATCACGCCCCAGTGCCACCTGCGCCAGCCCCCCGCCTGCCTACAGGTACCACCCAGTTAACCCCATCAGGGCGCCAATCTGTGCTCTGGTGAAGACTCTCCCAACCGAGTCATTTCAATGCTAACCTCTCGCCTTGTCTCACTCGGGAGCTTTCGGGGGACATGTCACACTTAGTTATTGAATCGTCGCTCGAAACCGTGTGAATAAGATCCACAGGGCTTTTGGAGGATCTGGGGTTGGACTGAATTCCTCTGTTGGCCACTGGGACCCCCAGCAGGACACGTGACAGTCTCTCATGGTAACCCAAAAGGTAAGGTGGGGAATGTGCACTGTGAAGTGTGGCCGGACGCTCAGCTGAAGGGTCCTGGCAGCCGAGAAGCCACAGAGGCTCGGGCCTGGGCCCCTGGGTTTGTCATTAGAGGGTAAATGGGCACTGAGAAGGGAATTCCAGGATTACCTAAAAGCCAGCCCTGTGCCAGAACAGCATGACGCAAGGTGGCGGGCACCCCAGGAGCAGAGGCTCCGTCCAAATCAGGAGGCCGCCTGCCAGGGCATCAGGGCAGGGGACGGGAGCAGGTGCCCGCACTGGCTGTCACCCTGCAGTGAGACGCAAGGGGCCACCACAGCCAGCATGACCTCAGTGGCCAGGGCCCGGCTGTAGGTGGTGGCAGGGGGTGGGTGCTTCACAACTGCTATGTGCTCGAGTGGCCGCGGGAACAGTCATCTGTCATTGTTAAAACTGACTATTATGTGCTCAGCTAACGCTGCTCGGCCTCTCCTCTGAGTCAGACATCAGCAACAGACACGCGGATCAACAGCGAGCACCCCCCGGGCCAGCCGCACGCGGCACCGTGCCCCGCGGCCTCCATACGGAGAGCCTGGGGCCTCACGTGGCTATGGCAGGTGCCGGTGCTCCCGACCCCCCATTTCACCAAGAGGGAAACCAAGACCCCAGCGAGTCCACGCTGCTGAAGAACGTGGGCCAGGACAGGTCGGGGGAGCTGGCCTTCACTTCCTTCCCTCCAGGTAACGGTGCGCTGTCCGAGGGCTTGCAACTGGCCATCTCGCCAGCTGTGCTGGGGGCAGCGGTTGAGGCGAACATGCCCGGGAGTCCAGAGTACACTTCCGAGTCCCTCCTCAAGTTCCAGCCCAGGAAACACGACCCCTCTCGCGTGGCCTCTGAGGACAGCCCCTCGGCCTTCCTCTCAGCCTCCTCCCTCCAACACAGCCGATTAGAAAGCCGCTCGGCAGCATCTACCTCTAGTGCGAGTGTTTAATAGGAGGAAAAGTAATTAGCAGCCCGAAGTGTGGCTTCCCGAGGACGAAGGGTATTACCGCCTGCTATAATTGCAAGGGAAAACCTATTTAGGGAAATTAACACAAAAACGAGAGGGGCCACTTCAGGGCCAAGAAAACAATCACAAAAACCACAGGAGTCTTCTCGGCCCTGGGTGAGGCTGGCGGGGAGGCCCCGGAACAAGACTCGCTCCTCCCAGACCAAATGACGCCCCTCCCCAGAGTGGACAGCCCCCCAGGAAAGATCTCCCCATTGATGAATGAACACCCGTCCACCATGGGTGCTGAGGAAAGTCCGAGACAGCAGGGTCCGGAGACAGACGAGGGTGCAGCCCCTCTCCCAGGGACAGTGTGTCCTTCCCTCCCCGTGGCCCTCTCAGGGGAGTGGTGACAATACCACGCGACCATCTCACGTTGGTCCTGGGAGCTCCTGGGAGGAATAATTTCTAATGTTCTCTTAGGAATCCGCACCCGTGTCTGCAGGCCTCCGGCTGCTCCTCGGTCTTGCTGCCCTGTGATCCCTGCCTGGCTGTCCGGGCTTCTCTGAGGATGGATCCCAGACGCCAGAGTCCCAGGTCAGCTCCGTGGGTCCTGTAACACACTGTCACGTCGATCTCTGCAGAGCGCACGGCAGCTCGTTCACCTGGCAACCCCAGGGTGTTGTCACCGGCAACAGCTAGAGTGACGAAGAAGTGCTGGCTGATTCCAAACGAGCCCGGCTCCACCGTGGGGTCTCTTCTTCCCTTGGCCCCTTTATACATCAGCACACAAGAGTCTCGGGGGCCTGTGAGCTGGGCCTGACGCCACCGTGTCAGCCGCCCTGGGCCGGGTCCCCCCCTCCAGCCACCAGCTGAGTGGCCACGACCCTGGGCAGGTCATCTGGCCTCCGTGTGCCTCAGTCCCCTCATGTTTCAGATGGTGCCCACAACGGAGGACATCTATGAGGACTGCTATGGACCAGAGGGCACAGCACAGGGCCGGGCAGGGACATCAGTGGCCTCAAAGGACTGGGTCTCCTCTGATCTTTGTTGTAGGTGCTGTCTGCCCTTTGGACACTGACCGTGGAACTGCCTTATGGACTATTTTTGAGATACAGGATGTGTTCTTCTTCTTCTTCTTCTTTTTTTTTTTTGGTATGGGGAATTGAACTCAGGGGCACTGGACCACTGAGCCACGTCCCAGCCCTATTTTGTATTTCATTTAGACACAGAGTCTCACTGAGTTGCTTAGTGCCTCGTTTTTGCTGAGGCTGGCTTTGAACTCGTGATCCTCCTGCCTCAGCCTCCTGAGCCCCTGGGACTACAGGCGTGTGCCACCACCTCTGGAGAGGTCCAGGGTGTTCTAGTTACGAAGGAACTCTAGGAAAGGCTTAAGTGTCCAAGCGGGGTGCGTGGAAGGACAGCTGATCCTACGCCAGGCTAGCACGGTTTCTGGGTCTACGTGGGACCCAGAGACTGGATGGAAGGCCAGGGACCAGGTTCAAAATGCCAACTTGCAAGGTCAGCAGTGGTCACCCTGCCTGCCCCTGGGGCCCAGCAACACTCTAGCACCCAGACCTGGAAGCCTGGGCTCCCATCTCATGGTTCTGAGTCAGCAGGTGGCTGGGGCCTGGGCGACTCCCCTACCCAGCCACAGCAGCAGGACGAGTCTGACTGTAGTCCTGCAGGATGGAGGGACAGCCCGACCTCCACCCGCGAGCCCTCCGCATCCTCCTGAGGACTCCCGTAAACTTGGAGGTGACCTCTGACGTCTCCCGCCCCATCCACTGGAGCAAGTTGGCCTCCCATGACAACCTCCAGGAGACAGCAGCCAACAGCCCCAAGCCAGCGCCTCCTGGAAGCTCTGCCCACAGTGAACACCAGTGTGGGCAGGTGTCCCGTTGTCCCCAAGGGCCAGGGCCTTTCCTGGCAGGTGGCGTCCCTGCCTGTACATCTGACCTGCAGGACAGAACTTGCCCTGCTCCCCTGCAGCCTCCCAAGCCTCCGGGCCCTCTCCTGGGTGGCTGCCACCTCACCAGCACTGCCAGGAGAGCCAGGGCACTGGCCTCAGGGGCTGCAGCAGGGAGCAGCCATCCCTCAGGCCGTGGCCCCAGCCCCACACCCCCTGCCAGATGGCCGAGGCCACCTCTGAACCTCTGCTTGTACTAAGCATGCTCTGGTTTCCTCGTCATTATTCCCCAAACGATATCATATGACAACCACTGACCAAGCGTTCATGTTGCATTAGGTGTCACAAGCAGCCCAGGGACAACTGGTAGTGCACGGGGGTGGGGGGGGGGGAGGCACCTCGGTCACAGGCAGACACACACCGTTCATGTGTGAGCACACCCTGCCGTTCCACACGTAGGACTGGAGCATCCCCTGGGGTCCTGGGGCCCGCCCGAGGACAGGGACAGAAGATCACACACAGCCCTGCAGGGCCACTGGGCCGCCGTGACCAGATGTCCTCACCCACGGGCGCACGCACCCCCCTCACCTCTGAGAGCGAGTTCACAGAGCGCACACTGACACCGTCTGTCCCTTGTAATCCCCAACCTGAAGGTAGCCAGTCACAGGGAATTTACCCCAAGGGGTGGGGATCAAAAAATCCCCAAAAAACAAAAGACGAATTTCCCAAGGCCTCCGCGGGGGAGACGGTGAGCCCCAAGGCAATCAGGCACGACAGGAGGCTTCATTACGGGTCCAGTGCCCAACACGGTGACGGGGTCAGGGCGGGCTGACAAAGTTAGAGGACAGAAAATGGAGTTCCGTGGGCGCCGGGGACTTCAAAAGCCGACGCTGTCTTCAGAGGAGGCCGCTTGGCCCGTGGTTCAGACCTCAGCATGCGTTTTACAGAGAACATAAAAAGTCTGACATACTTTCGAGGCTCTTTCAAGCAACAGAGGGAAGAGCAGGTCTGCCAAGGGACATGGGGGACAAGGACCTGAGAGCTCAGAAATGCCACCGACTCTAGGGGTGGCCTCAGGCCAAGGCGGACATTCACTGGGACACGTGAGGCTATTTCAGACAATCCCCCCAAGGTCGGAGCTTCTCGCTGCTGGGGACCACACCTCGGGGGACTAGGTGCCCTGTGGCCAAGTCCAGGGGCCAGGAGGCCACGGCAGGGGTCCTCCGCTCACCCGCCAGCACCCAAGGGGGAAGAGGACTGGAAGGAGGCGGGTCCCTCTAGGGGACGGGCCCCTGTACCCTGCGGACCCCGTCAGTGCTCAGGCTGCAGTGACCAGTGGGGACTGTGCCAAGGAGGCCAGGTCTGCCTTAGGTCACGGGGGACACCGTGGCTCTGACGCAGCCCTGATGTGCCTCAGGGCCAGCCGTTCCTAGAATCCTGGAATCCAGAGGTTCCCCCAGACCGAGACCTGCTCCAGGATGGCAGGGGCGTTTTCATGAAGGAGCTTGAAGGCGACACCAAGGGGCTTGAGAAGGAGCCCGGACCCCAGGAGGCGTCAGTCTAGCAGGACGGCCCCCTCCGGGCCCTGGGGCTGGGTCCAGGCGCAGCAACGCCCGCCCGCCTCCAGGCCGGGCTGCCCGGGCTCCGCCTCAGCAGACCAGGTTTCTTTGATTGAGGAAACAATCCAAGGAGCCAAACAAGGCGGGCAGGAAGCTCCTGTCCCCCCAGCTCCGTTCATCACTGAAAACCCAGAGCCGCACCAGCACGGCCCTGCTCCACACACAGGCTCCCCATTCACAGACCCAGCCGCCCGCGCCCAGGCCACGCCTCCCCCTCACAGGAAGGGGATTTACATCACAACTGCATCCTACAGAAGATGATTCAACCCAGGCCTGCCTTTTCAGGAGGGTTACAAACCCAGGGAGCCGCTCTGAGGGGCCTCGACCGCCCCAGCTCCCAGGGACCCCAGTTAGCGCACTCTTACCACAGCCGGGCTCTGGGGGTCGAGGATGACCAGGGGACACACCTCTCCACCTGGCCTGGCCCTGCAGTTTCTGCTCTGGGTTCCCGTCAGCCTCTCAGGGTCTTGGGAAGGCTACAGAGATCCTGGCTGGCACGGCAGTCAGTCCCGAGATCAGGCATCACGCAGGGAAACGGCTTCAGGGGGCTCTGGCGCCAGGGTGGACGTGTGCTGCCACCAGTGGCAGGTCCCCCACGTGGCGGGCAGGCCTCCTACCCGCCTCTCCCACCCACTGTGGCTCTCTGATCCAGGTGAGCAGGGCTCAGGTTTAACACAGGGGAACACCTAAGAGATGGGACCTCCCACCGAGGGCCATCCAAGTCCACCAAAACCGTTGACAATGACCGTTTCCAACCTAGGACACATCTTTCTGTTCTCCAGAAGAGTAGCACATCCCTTCAGGTGGAATGGAAAGCAACACTGAAATCTGCACAGAGGCCAGGGCTCGGACGCACTAGGGACTCGACACCCCACACGGGTTCGCGGGCGGGGGGGCTCCCACCAGGGGCATTCTTCAAAGTGGCGCCTCTGAAAGGAGGAGCTGTTTCCAAACTTCCGGGCACACGGGCTCCTCCCGTGCTGTCAACTCCAGCCACCCTCTCGCCACGCTCCTTGGTCTTTGAAGACCAACGTCCATCCAACAACGGTAAATCAATCAACTTCTCAGCCACAGACCACAGGCCCTGCCGACTTCCCTGGACACAGCGCCACACAACTGAGCCACCCAGGGATCCACAGCACACGTCCCCAACGTCACGGCAGCCGTGTCCCTTCTTCCTAGCTTCTACAAGACCAACGTTCCACATTCACTTCCAAGGACTCCCAGCCGGAGCCCCAAAGGCAGCCCCGACACAGGGCCACAGGTGGAGGCAGCCCCATGGTGGCCCCTCCAGGGCACCCGACTGCGCCGGCTGGGGGCCTCCTCACGGCCCTCTCCCCACGGAGAGTCGGCGCTCTCCCCAAACCAGAAGGCGCAGACAGCGAGTTCCTACCTCGATCAGGAAGTCCCCGGTCCTCAGCCCGGCCTGCCAGGCCACCCCGCCTTCGTCCACGGACTCCAGGTACTGCAGGGCTGGGAACGCCGGTGTTGGCGTGAACTCTTCAATGGGGGTGTCGGCTGGGAAAACAAGAGGCCCCTGGTCACCAGCTGAGCCCCATGCCCTGCCCGCTTCCCCAGGGACCCTGGCGGGGAGGGTCCTGCATCCCCTGCGGGGAGGGGTGGTCCCAGCCCACTCTCCTGGGGGAAGGGCCGGAGCCTCAGGCCTTGGCCAACGCCAGCCCGGGCCATGGCGCCAACTGCACGAGGGCGCCTCCACCATGTTCCTGGGCCTCCCTGCCGGAGCCACAGAAGAGCGTGCTTTGCGGTACATGTCTACACGCCTGTCATTTTCTTTAAAGCGCCAGTGACTAAACATTTTCAGTTCTAAAAATGGAAAAGTTCCTCCCCTACCACAGGGCGCTGAGAAACTCCGCTCAGAGGCACTTGCCAATTTCACGTCTACGCAGACTCGCGGGCCAGGGCATGCGTCGCGGAACATGGGTGCAACAGAAGGCTGACCCCTCGGGGGGCTGCAGATTTGGAATCTGCTGGTCAGCCCTCTCCAGGGGGAGCCTGGCTCTCGGTGACCACTCTGTGGCCATGGCACAGGAGGGCCGGGCCTCCACCTTCAGCAGAGCAAGGCTTGGTGTCTGGGGCCCACACAGCTGCCCCATGGAACTCGAGGGCAAGAGAAGGACTTTCCTGGCAGTCAAGAGGGGCGGGGGCGGGGGCGGGCAGAGGCCGGGAAGACGCCCGGGCAGGGGGAGGGGACGCCCGCAGACGGCAGGACGCTCACATGGGAAGAGTCAGCCTCCCTCTGCACAGACCTCTGTGGGCCGCCTGAGCCCACAGCAGGTGGGCAGCCAGCAGGGAGGAGGCTCCCTGGGCTCAGTGGGGCCCAGCAGGGCAGCGCGGCTCCGGGGAAACTTCCCCCTGGCTGAGCCACAGCCACACACGCGGTGGGCAGATGTCTCCTCTGGTGGGGGGTGCCATTTTGTCTTAGTTTGGAAGGGAAGTCCCCCACTTCCAAGGGCAGGTGGTGGCTGCGCCTCCAGGGGCCGCATCCCAGAGCCTCCACCACAGGCCCGGGGTGTGTGTGCTGCCAGCTGGGTCCACGGCCGAGGGGACCATCTTGCCACTTTCCCTTGGCAAAGTCACCTTAGAGACAAGCACACAGATGCCTGCCGCCCTTGGAGCTGAAGCCACTTCCAGACAGCGGCATCCCGGGGCTGACCAGGGGCTGGTGACTGTGTGTCGGAGCCCAGGAGCTCGGAGCAGCCCCAGCGTGGCCGCACGGAAGCACAGCACACAGCAGCTGATCCCCCATGATGGGGAGGACGGTGGGGGAGGGAGGGAGAAGGAGCCCTTCGGAGCAATATCGTGTCTAGAAAATTCAAAATATGCCCGAAGGAGCCGTGTTTTCGGGGAAGGCGGCATGCCGAACAGCACTGTTGTCTAGCAACCGAGCGCCCGGGAAAGGCTTGCTCCGAGCCCTCGCGGAGCCGGGGACGGTCTCCACACAGGCGCACACACACATGCAGAGGGACCCGCTCTTACCTTTCGCCCCTCGGAGCACGAACCCGAAGCCCTCATTGTCCTTCTTCTGCAGGACCACCGTCTTGTCCTCGATGATGCAGTCACTGTAGAGAGAATTCCGGGGACAGCGACCATTATTGTAACCCATCATCATCACGGTGGCTGCTCCTCCGCCGGGGACGCTCATCATCACAGCCAATTAATCACCCGGCTCGCCGGATCCAGGCAGCATGGAGGAGACTGGGCGGCCGCGAGGTGCAGGAGGAGCTGGGGGGGCTGCCGGGATAGGCGAGCGGGGCACAATGGGATGTGGGGGGGGCGGGCGGCGCAGGAGCCAGGGGGGAGGACTCAGGCATGCTGGAGCCGCTGCCCGGCTGCAGAGCGGGCTGGCTCCAGGCGCCCGGGGGCTGGCCAGGACACCACCGCCCAGAGCGAAGAAAGTAAGTGGCCCGGGAGGCGGCGGCGGCAGGGACAGCGGGTGGTACAGGAGCTCCCCCCGCCCGCCTCGGCCCGACGCATCTTCCAGGGACGCGGAGGAGACAGCCCGAGAGCCGGGGGCGGCGGTCCTGCTTGGCTTTCTCTGGAAGGGGCTGGAAAGGCAGGCTCCCCTGCTCCGCGCCCGCGAGCCGCCGCGGCAGGCACGAGACGAGACGCAGGACCTGTGCCTTCCTCCGCGCCCCGCCCTCTCCGTCCTAGGGAATGCGGTGTGTGGCAGGAGCCCCCACAGTCATCTGACGAGCCCACTGTGTGGCCGGCGGCCGCCTGGGCGTCATCCCGCGCAGGGGAGCCGCAGCTGGGCGGGCAGCAGGCGGGAGCAGCCGGCGCTGTGCCTCCCGAGGCCAGCCAGGGACTTCCGCGGCCGGCGGGGGAGGGGCTCCG
Organism: Marmota monax; assembly: GCF_021218885.2. Lineage (NCBI taxonomy): Eukaryota > Metazoa > Chordata > Mammalia > Rodentia > Sciuridae > Marmota > Marmota monax. The sequence continues at coordinate 3,544,621 of NW_026692498.1, read as the reverse complement.
GCAAGAGGAGCCGGGCCACTGGGGTCACAGCAATGCCTCTGCGGGCAGGGGCTCCTCCGAGGAGACTGGGTGGCCAGGGACGGAGGCACGGGCAGGCGGCTACCCTGCGGCCAGGACCTGAGCCGCGCTGTCCCCTGAAGGCATGGCATCTCTCTGCTCAAAGACGCCAAGGAGCCCAACTTCGGTTACCTGCCAAAGCCTCCTCTCACTCACACGGCACTCTGCCACTCGCTGTCCACCCCCAGGCTCGCGCGGGCGTAGGACAGAAGTGAGCCGCCCTCGGGGCCCACTGCCGCCCTCCCCGCCTCCTGGTGGCCTGCTGAGGGGGAGGGAGAGAGGTGCCCACATCCCACCAGGACCCAGCGGTGGCCGGAAGTCAGTCAGGAGCCAGGAAGGCCCTGCCCAGGGAAGCAGAGGGGAGGGAGGGAGGGAGGGAGGGAGGGAGGGAGGCAAGCCAGGGCCAGGGGCAGCAGGGGACAGGGCACCATGACAGAGGCCCAGACAGAGAGGGCGGCAGACGCCCTGGGGAGGCGCTGGCCCACGGTGAGAGGTCCCTGTGAGTGGGGGCAGCTGGGCTGGCCTAGGCTGGTACCTACAGACCGGGCAAGCCCTGGTGTCCAGCACAGCCACCCGGACAGGGCGGCCCCGGAGGAGGGACGGGGCAGGCAGCAGCCCCTCGGCCCCGTTTAACAGGGGAGGCCAGTGAGGTTCTGATTGGCGGGGGACACAGCCGGACAGGGCACCGGCCTTGGCGGCACCAGATTGCTGGTGGGGATGCACTAGGAAGGCCCCATCGTCCCGGGACGGGCCACCAGGGCATGAGGATGGGGACGGGGTGGACCACAGCCACCTAGGGGCTGGCCGTGGGCCGGGGGCCCTTACCAGCCGGCCAGCACAGGGAACCCTGCGCAGGAGCCTCTGCCCCCGAGGCCCCTGGCTTGCTCAGGGCCACCAGACAGGGCCTGCGGCCGGCCCGAGGGACAGGGCTCTGGGTGCCCTTGGGGGCTGCGTGGCGGCTGTGGCCTTCAGTAGACGGCGGGCTCAGCAGGCCCGTTCCCCCTGTGAGTGATTTCCCAGGTCAGTGGCTCCCTGAAACCTGGAAGGGTGACCCACACAGGGTGCCCCGCCCATGGCCCCACCTGCCCTGGGGACAGGTGGACGGTGGCTGGCTCAGGGTGAACCCACCTTGTGTCCAGCACATAGACCCAGGCTGGCCGATTCCACCCACGGCCGAGCGGTGCCCAAACCCTGCCAGGCCCCAGCAGCCTGTGTCACATCCTGCCAGCTGCCCCTCTGTGGGGACCCACTCTGGCCAACAGGCTGCCTGGACCTCTTTTGACTGTCTCCCTGACCACCCAGGGGCAAGGCGCGTCCTTGCATGGTGGCCGCTCTGACTGAAGGCCACTCCACCTCCAGGGCCTCAGCTCGGCCCTGAGGAGGCGGGGATGGCGCAGACCCTGTGCCCTCCTGCAGTGCGGCAGCTCTCGGGAACGCCATCCACCAGTGAGGACCACCGCGCGGGGCGCCGGCCCCCTCCTCGACCCCTGGGGACACCTCCCACCTCGCCACACCCACCTGGAGTCCTCTCGGCCATTCCCAACCCACCCAAGACCTTTCTAGCCCACACTGGCCACTGTGCTGCCCCAGACTGTGACGGCTCCGACCGGTCACCCGTGCCAAGCAAAGGCCGGCCCCACGGCCTCTGACGGGATGGACTGCCCTGACCTGACGGGTCATCACGGCCCTCACTGGGCCTGGGCTCACTGCCGCCCTGGGAGAGGGCCTGAGACCCTGGAGCCGCAGGGGACACCCTCGACACCTCCCTTGGGCAGCCCATCGCTGGCCGGTGCCGCGGCAGCACCCCACGCACTCTGTGCTGGGTCCCAGGAGCAAATGTCCCCTGGCCCCGAGTGGCTTGAGCTCGTGAGGGGCAGTGACCTCATCTTGTAGGACGGACCCACATGGGCCCAGAGGTGAGGCAGGAGGGGCTGAAGCCGGTCAGGGGCCGAGCAGAAAGCAGAGGGAAGACGGCCACAGGGCACAGGTGAGGAAGGGGCCGGCACAACCAGGTCCTGGCTGCTGAGCACCTACTGCATGCAGCTGCCTGGGTCCAGGAAGCCAGACCCCAGGCCTCGGGGACTTGTAAACTACAACTCCTGAGAAGCAACTGGGAGAGGGGTGACGTGGCCTCCGGTGGCACGGCAGCCTTGTGCGCCCCATGAGGAGGCCCCACACTCAACCTCAGCAAAGAACCCCAGGTCCTTCCTCCTGCTGGCCACCGAGTCCAGAGCCTGTCCCCATGACGGCTGTGGCCACGACAGGACGCTGTGGCTTTAAGACCTGGCTCCACGTGCTGCCCCTCGAACTGTGCTGAACCCAGGAGCCCCAGCCGGCGCCGCCCTCAGCCCCAGGCCTGCGCCAGCAGCCCCAGCACCACAACCGTCACACGGGGCCAGACTCAGGCCTGCACATGCCCACGCTGCTCCTGGGCAGGCCTGGCCCACGCCTCTGCTGGGGCCCTCCCAACCCACTGAGGGCCACACATCTGCAGTAGCCCCTGTAGGCACCTGGGGCACAAATGTGGTGCCCGTTCCCCTCTATATCTCTCTCACAGTTACAGCCTCTCCCGGGCGTGTTGACTGGACAACGGGGGAGCCTATGGCTTCTCCTCAGGGTGTTTTCGGAGCAGGGCGCAGGGCCTGCAGCATGCCCCCAGACATAGCCTCTTTTGCCGACTCCTGCCTGCAGTGGGAGCTGTGGAAGGAAACATGATGGCAGCCAGCCCTGCCAAGTACAGCTGCGCAGGTTGTGCATTTCTGCAGCCCAGCCATGGGGCACGGGCAGGGTCTTGAGGAAGGAGGAGGCTCCTGTCCCTAGTTCACAAGGATGTCCCACAGGCCACCAGCTGCTTGGAAATGAAGGAGGTGTCTCCACAGGAATCACTGACCCCTGGAGTCACAAGGCAGACGTGTGTGCCGCCCAGCAGTCCCACCTGCGCCACACGCAGAGCTGGCTGAGGGCTACAGGCAGGGCGGTTGGCACCGTGGCCACAGGAGGGCCTGGAGCTCAGGGCGCTCGCCCCGGCCGTGCCTGGAGATGCTCCTCCCCTGCCCCGGGGGTCACAGGTGGCCAAGCGTCAGGTGGCTTTTGGTGGTGGCCTGGGTTCACTTCCTCCAAGCCGTCAGGCTCGGGGGAGGCGGCCCTTGGCCGGGTCCAGGAGAGATGCCAGAGATGACAGCTGGCGTTTAGGATCCGCCAGCCTTTGAGCACGCTCCCTTGGCAGTGGCACCTGGTCCTGCAGAAGGTGTGACTCAGAGCCACAGGAAGCCAGGCCTGAGCCAGCCCGGGCAGGAGAGGGGACCTGGGTGGCCGGCTGCCCTGCCCCGGCTGGAGAGGGCCGCCCTGGGAAGCTCACGTTTGCTGAGCTGACCGATGGCTTCCCCTGTCACTCGGATCCAGGGCGGCGGTGGAGGACCCGGAGGCCGGGCGGCTCCTCACAGCCAGGCTCAGAGGCCCGGTCACCTTGGAGCTCCACAGAGGCTGCTGGTGGCCGGGCCAGACAGCCGCCCGCGGCACTGGGATATGCAGGCAGAGGACAGAGGGCGTCCAGGCAGGAGAGGGCCAGGCCCTGGGAGAGGCGCGCGCTGGGGCTGGTGTGGGCGGGTGCAGTGCCGGTGACCTGCAGCGTCCCCGGGCCACTTGCAGGGGGCATGGGGCCCGGCCGGGGCTTTGCAGGGGGCTCTTTACCTTGCTGTGGTGTTCTGCTGGCTCGGGCTGGGGACAAGGCTGTCACAGAGCAGAGTGGCTCTGTCTTATCAGAGGGTGCTGGGTGTGGCCACAGAGGCCCACAGAGGCGGGTAGGCGGGGCGCCTGCGGGAGCCAGGAGGACTCCCCCGGGGCAGGCGTGGGGGACAGAGCCCTCTAGGTCCTCCTGAGTCCCACCCCACTCAGGGCTGGAGGGACAGCGGCTGGGGCACTACTAGACAGAGGGGTCTCCGGGGAGCCATGGCAACCGATGGCCTGGAAACTTCCGGGCTCTGCCAATCAGGAGGGTGGGGATGGGCAGCTCTTCTGCAGGGCGCCAGGGTGAGGAGTGGGCCCAACAGATGTCCCTGGCCCTTTGGCTGCCAGCACCAGCCCGGGTTGCTGTCGGGGAGCGGCCTGCAGGCTGGACAGGGCTGGACAGAGGGCTGCTCCACGGGGAGCAGCGGCCGCCTCATCCCTGGAAAGAGTGGCAGGCTGCCCGCAGACAGGAGGGGCCCCCGGGCACCTGCCATTGGCCGCTGAGCCGAGGGCTGGACCACACGGCCCAGACCACACAGGCTGCCTCTCCCAGTGTCCCGCATCCTGCTTCCTGGGGGGCGCTCCCCGGCGTTGCCCTCCCTGCCGAAATTCACAGGGGAAGGGAAATCGATGCCGGTCCATCCTGTGCTCTGAGAGACAGCCGGAGAAGTCTGCTCCGGAGCGGGGGCTGTCTCGTGCGGAGGTGACGAGCGTGGGCCACTGGTCAGGAGTGGCTGTCATTGACGGGCAGGGGACGAAGCCCACCACCCTTCCCTTGGGACGGCCGTGTGCAGCAGCGGCCGCGGCGGGCCCTGAGGAGACGCCCGCTGGTGTTTACAGGGCCGTGTTCCCCCTCACTGCCCCATGATGACTCCACACGACTTCCTAATGGAAACCCGAAGAACCTCACTCGGATTCAATCGTCTCGTTTCCTTGTAATAAATCACCCTCCAGCGTTTCCACCTGCCAAGCACCACGGCGCAGAGACACAGGTGTGGCCAGGGCCCGCCGGTGACATCGGAGGCCACTGGCCCTCCCTGCTGAGGTGTGGCCCGAGAGGGGCTCAGCCACTGGGCATCGCAAGTCCTGGGACTCCAGCTGCCCAGACCCACCTGTGGCCCGGCTGCGCCAGGGGCCTCACCCCGGGTCAGCACCCTCGCCGGCACAGGTGGACATAGGCCACAGGCCTGGACACCCCCAGGGTGAGAAGAGGCTTGTGGACAGGTCCAGGCTCAGGCCCTGGCTCACCGCAGAACCGGGCTGGAAGGCCTTGGAAGGGTGGGCGTCGCGGGCACCACAGGACCCGGCTGTGGAAGCGGAATGTGGAAACCAGACGATCCCCCTTTCTCCTTTTCCCTTCTTGGTACTCAGCCTGGCCAGGGCCACTCCACCACTGGGCCACCTCCTCAGACCTTTGGGTCTTTTGTTTTGAGACAAGGTCTTACTGAGTTGCTGAGGCTGGCCTCCTGCCTCAGCCTCCCGAGGCGCTGGCATCGAGGGTGTGGCCACGGCCCCTGGCAAACTGAACAGACCCTCTGCTCCCAGGAGGGACTCTCCTGTGGGAATCAGCAGGGCACCCCAGGTGCACGTGGCGCACCAGGACGAGGACGTCCCCCCACGCTGTCTCACAGGCGGTGGCCCCTCAGCACAGGGCCGTGAGCAGGCTGGAGGGAGGGACGGCTGGACGCCACACTTCCAGAACTCACAGGACCCAGGTGCGTCCAGGTCTGCTCTCCTGAGCGTCAGCTGAAGTCCGTGGCTGGAGGGGTGGACGCACCTGTGTGAGGGAGGGGGCCCCGAGCTGCAGACCCAGAACAGGGCCAGCTGCTCACGCCAGCGGCACAAGAGCACCAGGTGGCCAGCCCCAGGAAGGGTCCTGAAGCTCACCGTCCCTCCCCCACAGCTGGCCTGTCGGCAAGGGCCACCACCACGGAGTCCAGGCAAAGCTGGCATCTGCACGTCCCTTCAGGACGCCCCCTGCCCACCTTCCAGTGGGGAGAGGGCTGCTGCTGTCCCCTCTGAATTCACTTTTGTCACAGAAAACTTGACCCAGAGTGTCTCTTTCCCATTTAAAATACCACAACAGATTTCCACCACAATTGGAAATAAAATCAGTCTACGCCCCCATGGCTAAGACCCTTTGTGATGAGACCCATGCCCGTCTCGTCCTGGCTCCCTCTCCTCCAGCCTTGTGCTGCCTCGTCACCCCCCGGCACGCCACATGCTCTCTGCACAGTGCTGTGTGGCGCTCTTCAGGAGCCAGGCCACGGGCAGGCCCCAGGACCTGCCTGGTGACAGCATCCCTCCTCTGTGTCCCAGGCTCTCCAGCCACAGCCTGACCCTGCCCGCGAGTGAGGAAGGGAAAGTTCTGCTCTGACTGGTCCTGGCTCTGGGCCGAACCGCCCTGGGCCTGGGCAGCCCTCCCCCTCGCAGCGAGCGCCCGGTGTCTGACCACGTCTTCCACTGCTCACAGACCCGGTGAGTGACAGGCAGCTGGACACCGCACAGCGGGTGCAGACCGGGTGACCCACTGTCCCATGTGCCTGGGACACGGGGCTTTCCACTTCAAAACCAGGACGGGACTCGGGATGTGTGGGCTCCCTCCTGGGCCACCCCCTGGGCAGGAGTGCAGCACCCTGGCCCTGACCGCTCCCCCCCACAGGCGGGAGCCTGAGACCCTCTGGGCGGGTGGGCAGTTCACAAGGCCAGGACGGAAGGGAGAGGGTTTGCCAGGGCTGCCCGGCGTGGTCAGGGCAGGGCCAGGTCTGAAGCCCAGCCGTCCACCCTGTGTGGAGTGTCCTCATGAAGAGACGCCTGGCGTTGGCTGTGGGTGCGGGAAGGCTGTCCGCCTACTCCTCCCGCCAATGAAACGACAGGCCCGGCCTGCCCGTCTGTCCACAGGACGGGCCCCCAACTCCTCACGGAAGGCCAGGCCCACCCCTCTGGCACGTGGGGGAGGGACCTCCGTGCCCTAGGCCAGAGCCGGGCCTCTCCTGGGGACTCAGACCCGTATGGACTCAGCTGCAGCCCGGGCTTGGGGAAGGGCAGCTCTGGGCCGGGCTCTCCCTGACCTGCAGCTCCCCAAGGGCCACCAGCCTGGAATCTCGGACTGTCTCAAGGGGAGGCCAAGAGGAGCCTGGGCCAGAGGGGAGGGCCAGGCTGCTGCCCCATCCACCCCCGTGTCCACTCCCTCTACTAAGGGCCACAGAGCACGGTCATGTCCCCTCCATGAGGGGCACAGTGAAACGCATCGCTGGGTGACTAGGCCCCTGTGGACAGCAGAGCCTGGCCTCACACGCCCGCGCTGGGGCACCTCTTGCCCCGCCACCCAGCCTGGCCACCTGCCACCCCAGCTCACGCCCGCACGGCGGTGTCTGCGCGGATCTGGACGATCGATCGCCTTGTGCAAATAAACCCGCCTGACACAGCACAGGTGGGAACGCCAGGTATCCTCACGCCCGTCACATCCGCGGCCTGCTGTTAACTGGTGTGTCTCTGTACCGATGCTTAGTAAGAGGTCAGTGTCACCGCGCGGCTACGATTTAGGAGGACCAACCGGGGCGTCTGAGCAAGGTGTTTGAAAGGGCCCTAAACGCTTCCGACGACCGATGGGAATATTTCTGTGAAGACGAGAACAGACACCCAGGTGTGCAGGCACACTGGTCCCTGTCACACACTCGCCCGCCTGGCTGGGCCAGAGGTGGCCAGGAGGACGTGCAGGCGCAAGGACAGGCTGTGCCAATAAAGCTTCATTGACAAAAGTGGGCTACAGGCCTGGCTTGGCCCTCGGACCGCTGTTTACAAAAACGTGGTGTAAGTGTCCCAGAGACACTTCTACAACACCACATAGCACACGCTGTGGCACTCCTGCGCACACCAGGCGCCGTGGCATACTCCTGCGCACACCAGGTGCCGTGACTCTCCCGCGCACACTAGGTGCCCTGGAACACTCCTGCGCACACCAGACGCCGAGGCACACTCCCGCACACACTAGGTGCCGTGACTCTCCTGCACACACCAGACGCCGAGGCACACTCCTGCACACACTAGGTGCCCTGGCTCTCTGCGCACACTAAGGCTGGAGAGCCTCCTCCTGCAGGAGCCGCAGCCTGCGCCCAGGTCCCTGGCTGAGCACCGCTGCCTGGGAGCAGCCCCGCGAGCCCCTGCACAAACCAGGCCAGCTCTTCTCTGCCCCAGAAAGGCCCCTGCTGTTCCAGGTCCCCAAGGGCCTGCCCCTGAACAGACGTGCTCCCAAAGAAGTGGCCCCCGTGGAAGCCCTGGTCACCCACAGCATGGTCCATCAGGGCCAGCTCGTCCTGACCTGGCGGGACCTTGTGCAGCCTCTCGCTGTCCGAGTCCCCACCCCGACCACTGCAGCGGGGGAGCGCCTGGCTTCTCCCCGAGGAAGACCACCGTTTGGGAGCAAGAGCTTGTCCCTGCTCCACGCCACTGTCCCTGCAGGAGGCCGCAGCCCAGTGGCTCCTTCCACTCTCTGGAGCCACAGCCGCCACTCACAGTGCGGTGGGGACGGAGCTAGGTGCACGTGTGCCTCCCCATCAAGACGTGGCCGCCCCTGGCCAGGCTGCCGAGGGGCCACTTCCCGGGGGCCCAGCCCGGCCTGCTCCTTGTCCTGATTTTTTCAGTTCTCTAAGATCCCCGAATCGTCCTCCTGGCTGCCCTTGTGAAAGCCCGAGTCCAGGCGGGGCCAGCCGGCCGGAGCCCTTGCTCCTCCGGTGCTTAGGATGACAGCACAGCGTCGGCTCCTTGTTTGCCTGCCCTGAGCCGACGCTCTCCCCGTCCCCAGGCTGCACCCAGCTGATTTCCTTTCTTCCTTCCGACTTCAGAGAGAGCCTCCCGGCCTGTGCCTTCTGCATTCCTTGTCCTCCTGCCCCAAACTTGACACACTCCCCGTCACCGGGGTCTAATCCAGGCAGATTTCAATAGAAACATGCACCTCAGAACCCCGCCCCCCGCAGGGCTGAGGACAGGGGCCGGCCAGCTGCAGTGACCACGGGGTCTGTCTGTGCCCAAACAGACAGCCCAGACCACGGGCGGTCACTGCCAACCGCGTGACCTCACCACAGACGCACTGCCGTGAGCCCCTGCTCCGGTTTCCCACTCACACATCAGACTTCAGACTTCAGGGGGTGGTCACCCGCTTCCCTCCCACTTCCACACGAGGGAGCCATAGCTCAGAGAGGTCAGTCAGGGGCCGGCTCTCGCCAGCTTCTGGCCCTCACCCCTGCCCTGGGTAGTCCCCATGGTAATGGAGGCGCCAGGGCCCAACTGCTCGCTCCCCACAGCTGGCACCGGGGCTGCATGTCCCAGTGCAGGGGAGAGGGGGCCAGGCCGGGCTTGGCTCTGCCTGCTGCAGTGAGTGGCCACCATCCCATCAGTCTGTCCTGTCCACTCACAGCACCAGTGACCGACTGAAAAGTTCCCCACACGATCTGGGGCGTCCTCCATGACTGGGAGCCTTGGGAGGGCTGAGCCCCATCTTCTGCTGACCCTGCCCCCCCCCCCAGGGCCTGGAGCAGTGCCCAGAACACAAAGACGCCGGGTATCTTCTGTGCGTCTGTGGCCTCAGTGACAGAGGCTGCCCGCCCACACAGCTGTCCCTCCTTTGGTGGCCTCTGACCTTCTGTGGGTGGATCTGAACAGGCGCACCTCCCCAGGCCCTGGACAGCCCTGCCAGGACCTGTGGCAGTCTATCCCCAAGCCCCAGGGCCCGGGGTGTGCCTGCCACCTCGGGGCTCACAGCCCAGACCGACCCTGTGACAACTACAGCCCAGGCCTTAGCAAGAGCCTGAGAGAAAGTCCAGAAACTTGGAAGGTGGCCTGGGGGTCTCAGTCCCAGGCCACGTGCCGGGGGTGCCTGCACCCAAGTGAGGACTCACAGGGGACCAGGTGGCACAGCGTCCCCCAATCTCACGTCTGCTCAGAACCTTAGCACGTGACTCGTCTGGAACAGGGTCTTTGCAGATTTCAAGATGTCACTAAGGATGGAGATGACAATCTTGGACAATCACTGTCCTTATAGGAGACAGCAAGGGACATAGGCACACAGAGCTGTACCATGCAGCCACAAGCCAGGGAGTGCAGGCCACCAGGGGCTGGAGGAAAGACGGGTCAGGACCTCCCTGGAGCTGAGAGCAGGGGGCAGCGCCACCACCCCTGAGGTTTGGGCTTCGTCCCTCTAGAGGTGGGAGCCAGGCCCTGCTGTGTGCCGCTGTCCTGTTTGTGGTCATCTGCTGCTGCAGCCCCAGGGGTCTAACAGGTAGAGCGGGACCCTGCCTGGCCACGCCCAGGTGCTGCGAGCATGGCGGTGGAGCCAGGCCCAGAGGCCAGCGCCGCACAGCAGAGGCCTCCCTGCAGCGGCCAGTCCTGTCCTCAGAGAACGTACCCTCTGGGGCAGAGGCTTCAGGGGAACCCGAGGCCTGGGGATAGGGCCCCTCCCATGGCCAGGACCGTTCCCCTGGGGGCTGTGTGTGCAGGTCTGCAGAGGTTTCTAAGGGCCAGCGTCCTCCCCTGGCACGGCTGACCCCTAGCCAGGGCATATGAGAACGGGCACATCTTCCTGGGTGAGGAGCAGGTCCAGTGCAGCATCTGGTCAAGAGTGGCCTTGCTCTGGGCACCCTCTCGCAGCCCAGCCCTGGGAGAGATGGCCACCAAAGCCTCTGTCCCAGACAGAGTGGGCTCTGGGCTTGGGGACGTGAATGCAGGTGCTGACCTGTCCTCCTGGGAGGCCCACTGCAGCTTGTGGGTCTTCTAGAACTTGCCTCCTGTCCTGCGGGGCCTGTCACAGAGGCCGGGGTGGGGGCGGCTGTGGCTGGCACCATGGGGAAGACGAGCCAGAGCGCCCATTCCTTCCTGTGCGCTTGCTGCTGTGGGCAAGTGACCAGACCCTGGTAGCCTCCATTTCTCCACCTGTACCGTGAGGCCACTTCTCCCTGTCCCCGGGAGTGACGTGTCCCCAGCTACCCTGACCCAGGCTGCCTGTGCTGGGTTGGTCATTTGCCCTTTGAGTTTCAATGTGCTGAACACTTGCAAAAACTGCCCTGTGGCCTGTGGCCGCTGTGACACCTTTGCCCACACCGTGGCTTCAAACACACAGGTCCTCCCGCTTCTGCCGGCCGGAGGTCTCAGCGGCTAACGGCAGGCGCAGGCTGCTTCCTCTCCGGGCTCCACGGACCCCCTGCCCTTCCTCATCTCATGACCCTCCTTGTCTCCCTCCAGCCTGTGCCCCATGGTCCCTCTAGGGAGGACCCTGCGATCCAGCCCAGGCACTGCAGGGTCCCCCCGGAATCTTCATGTCAGCTGATTGGTGGACAAAGCCCCATGGGCAGCCTCAGTGCCCCACCCAGGTGGGGCCACATGTCTGCAGGTTCCGGGGGCTGGGACAGGGACGTCCTGAGGACCATGGTTCACCCACCCATGCCACCCCAGCCCCCCTCCTCCTGTGCTGAGGCTCAAGACAGGGCCTGTGACACAGGGTGGGTGTCCAGGGTCACCTGCTGATGCAGGGTGACTCATCCAAGCCCCGCCACTGTCTGCAGAGTTGTTGGGCAGGGCTGGGGCCGGGCGCCAGGAGACGGGCAGGGACTGCGGCAGAGGCCCAGGCTCCCCTCGGATCCACCCGAGCGCCTTGGCGGGACAGACGTGGTCGGTAATGACTAAACTCCCACCTAAAGGCCACGGCTCCCTGGTGCTGTGGCCCTGGGGTCCCGTGCCTCAGGGGGGACTGAGTGGGGATCTTGGCTTCAGGAGCCCTCGGGAGGGTCCTGCCCCTGAAGCATGAGCTGTGCCGGTTCCACCCACCCTGTTCCTTGGGGGAGGCGGACAAGGAACCCACGGATGGACACCTGCCACTCAACCGTGGGTCCTGGTGCTGCAGCATCCACAGCCGAGAGCTCAGAAGGAAATTCTGCGAGGCACAGCGCAAACCTGGCATCTGACGCTGACAGGTCTCCCAGCCGTGGTCACCTCATCTTGCAAGGTTAACCAGCCCATCAGGCTTCCAGCCCAGAGCTAACCAGACAAAGAGGGGACTCGGCCCCCGGCCATCACCTCCTCCGAGGCTGGGAGCTGCACTCCCTCTGCGCCGCCCTGACCACGCTGGGAAATGGGATCCGCCGGCAGCACCGTCTCAGCCACTCTGGACACTGACCGCCTCGGGCTCCCGCTGCGGTGCTGCTCACGCCTCCCTGACCCTCTTGGTTTAGGACGTGGCCCACGCGGCTGTGGATGACGACGCTGGCGACACCCTGTCACCTGGTTTTAAGGTCAGCAGCACGGGCTGAACCCGCGGCTACTCTGGGTGCGCTGGCCTCCCCCCGGAGGGCTGCTTTCCCTCTGCAGAGCACTGGGAGCTGGACACCTAGGCGGGGCGGGGTGGCCAGCTCTGGGAGGGTGGCCGGGCTAGAGGGCGTGTGACCCTGCACCCTGGCTCTAGGAGTGGATGCAGATGCCCAAGGGCAGAGCAAGGCCGGGCCAGGGGTGACCCTGCAGCTGTGATCCCCAAACAGGGCGCGCCGAGGCCTCGGGCTGGGACACTGCAGCCCACCCCCAAGCGGTTGCTCCTAGGAAGGAGTCACCTGTAGAGACCGATGTGAGAGCTGGACACCAACAGGCTAGCGTAGAAGCAGGCTGGGTGGAGTGGACGGCGTAACCCGCCACATAACCCACGGCACACCTGGAAGGACGCGTAGTACCGGTGCAGGTGGGGGCAGGGCCGCCGGGAACCCCAGTCCTCCGGGCGAGGCCGCAGAGGCTGCTGTCCATCACGTTGTCCTGCGCGCCTCGCCTGCCCGGGTGTGGGCAGCAGGGCTCCGCCCATTTCCACAAGCCCACGAGGATGGGGTCCGGGAGGCCCGCAGCGGAGGGAGGCACCCAGCCCTGGTCCTCAAAGGCGGGAGCGCCCTGCTCCTGAGACAGTGGGACGCGCTTTCCAGGCCCCATCTGGGGGAGACGCGGTTGGGGCAAGGGAAAGCATCCTGTGGCTTCACCCAGACCAGGGTCGGGGGTCCCTTCACAGGTGAAGGAGACGGGGGCACAGAGGCAAGGGGGCGAGGATGACTCAGACGAAGGGGTGGCACACCCGCTGAGCCGTGTCCTCCTGGGCTACCTTGAGGTGGCATCTCCTCAGGGGTCTCCTGCCCATGCCCACCTGTGACTCAGGGTCTGCCTCTGCACTGTCCTCCCACCTTTGGCTGGCTCCTCCCTCCTAGAGAGGTCCATCTGCTTGCAACGAGGCCACCGCCCTCTGCCCTCACGGCCTTCGGCTCTCATGCCACTTGCCACCTTCTGTGAGACTGTCCCGTGTGCGGGAAGACCTCCATCTGCTAGCGCTGAGAAGGGCGGTATGCGTCTCCTGCGGCCGCTGTAACAAACTGCCCCGAGCCGGGCACGTAAAACAGCAGATACCCATTTCCCCACAGTTCTGGAGGCCCACAGGCCATTACCAGCTGTTGCTGGTAGGAATCCCAGGGCTGCACTCTGTGGAGACTCCAAGAGGTCCTTCCTGCCTTTTCCAGCTCTTGGTGGCTCAGCTGTCCCTTGGCTGGTGGCCTTCCTGGTCACAGAGCCTCCTCTTCCCCAGTCTGCACAATCTCTTCTTGTAAGGACACATGTGACAGCATTTGGGGCCCACGTGGATACCCAGCATCACCTCCCATCTCTAGATGCACCTTAACCTTGGTGCATTGCAGAGTCCTGCCCCCTCTGCCACATGAGGTGGTCTGGCGGGTTCCAGGGACTTGACCCAGGCATGCTCTGGGGTGGGTATCCAGCAGACCCCACGAGCTGATCATTTAGAGCAGGGCTCTGCATGCTTGAACGAATGGACGAGAAGAGAGGCCCAGGCCTCTGGCCCCATCTCTGTCCTCCCTCCTCACATCCACGATGTCCCCTCCTCATCCTGTCCACTCTCTGCCCTGAGACCTAGGAAACAGCTCCAGAACCCCAAACCACGAGTGCAAACCACGAGTGACCCACACATGTCCCTGGCCTCCTAGCAGGATCTGATTGACACCCGCCCTCCCTCCCAGAGAGGTCACAGGAAGAACATCAGGCACCACCCAGGGAAGCCCACTGCCCTGCCAGGGTCACCACCGAGGGCTGGAGACACAGCACTGAGCAGCCCACTGCCCTGCCAGGGTCACCACCGAGGGCTGGAGACACAGCACTGAGCAGAGCCCCGCCCTGTCCTTCCAGGGGACTGCAGGTCCCAGCCCTGTCCCAGCTGAGGGATGCAGCTCTTTCAATCAGCCTCTGTGTCCCCTCTGTGTCCCCAAATGTGCCTCTCAGCTCCCATGCAAGCAGAAGAGGGGGGGACAAGGCTCCTCGTTTCCCTGTCTTATAGGCGGGAACAGGTGCTCCAGAAAGATGACGCAAAGGGCCCAGGGTCGTTCCTGACCCCAAGGGTGCCTGGTCCCCGTGGCAGTCCCTGACCTCAGTCCCAGCCATGCCCCTGAGTGGTGCTGCTCCATTTCCTGGCCTCAGCCGGCCCTCAGAGCCTGGCAAACAGAAGGAGGCTCTGCGACCCACCCTGAGGACCTGGGGGCACCCTCCCCTGCGCAACCTGACCCTGCCATACCTAGGGGCAGCTCCCAGCCTGCTCAGGCCCCTTCCCCCCATCCTGGGCCCAGAGAAGAGCTCTGCCCGCCCCTCAGCACCAAGTCCTGAGCATCCACCCACAGCGGGGCCAGCAAGGGCCGACTCAGGCCGAGGGCCGAGGGCAGGAGGCCACCATCTGCCAGGCCAGGTTTCTGGCCACCAAGCCAGCCCCCACCTTGACCTTGGTTAATGGAGTCAGGTTTTAATCAGCGTGTGCCCTGAGGAGCTAAGCCCTGCCTGTTGGCTGGCAGCTGCCCAGAGCAGACAGGCTGGGCCACCTGACCACTCCACTCCGAGAGAAGGAGCGGCAGCCAGTCCCCAAGCTGCACTGCCTTCTGATCCCGAGGGTGCGGACAGGGGCCCGGCCTTGTGTTTAGCCCTGGAGGGAATGGGCGGCACAGCCCTGGGGGGGGCAGGGGACAGCCGAAACCCCTTGGACGGCACCAAGCACTTTCCATGGTGAGCTCTTGGCACTGGGGACCCAAGTCTTCCCTGGGGACACGCTGTCCCTCCTTTCCTCACAGTGAGCACCGAGTGCTGACAACCTGCCAAGTGCCTCCCATAAAGAGGCCTAAGCATGTTCCCCATCTCGACTCCTGTTCTCACCCTGAGTCGTTGATCCGTCTACCCACCTGCTCATCCTCCACCCACCCATCCACCATCCACCCATCTGCTTATCCATTTGTCCATCCACTAATCCATCCACCATCCATCCACCATCTACTTATCCATTTGCCCACTCAGCCACCATCCACCCGTCCACCCACCTACCCATCCACTCAGCCACCATCCATCCATCCATCCACCAACCCACCCACCTACCCATCCACCAACCCACCCACCTACCCATCCACTCAGCCACCATCCATCCATCCACCAACCCACCCACCTACCCATCCACTCAGCCACCATCCATCCATCCATCCACCAACCCACCCACCTACCCATCCACTCAGCCACCATCCATCCATCCACCAACCCACCCACCTACCCATCCACTCAGCCACCATCCATCCATCCACCAACCCACCCACTTACCCATCCACTCAGCCACCATCCACCAGTCCACCAACCCACCCACCTACCCATCCACTCAGCCACCATCCACCCATCCATCCACCCACCCACCCACCTACCTATCCACTCAGCCACCATCCATCCATCCATCCACCAACCCACCCACCTACCCATCCACTCAGCCACCATCCACCCGTCCACCAACCCACCCACCTACCCATCCACTCAGCCACCATCTACCCATCCATCCACCAACCCACCCACCTACCCATCCACTCATCCACCATCCAACATCCACCAACCCACCCACCTACCCATCCACTCAGTCACCATCCATCCATCCACCAACCCACCCACCTACCCATCCACTCAGCCACCATCCATCCATCCACCCACCCACCCACCTACCCATCCACTCAGCCACCATCCACCCATCCACCAACCCACCCACCTACCCATCCACTCAGCCACCATCCATCCATCCATCAACCCACCCACCTACCCATCCACTCAGCCACCATCCAACATCCACCAACCCACCCACCTACCCATCCACTCAGCCATTTCCACCTACCCACCCACCTACCCATCCACTCATCCACCATCCAACATCCACCAACCCACCCACCTACCCATCCACTCAGCCACCATCCATCCATCCACCAACCCACCCACCTACCCATCCACCAACCCACCCACCTACCCATCCACTCAGCCACCATCCATCCATCCACCAACCCACCCACCTACCCATCCACTCAGCCACCATCCACCCGTCCACCAACCCACCCACCTACCCATCCACTCAGCCACCATCCATCCATCCACCAACCCACCCACCTACCCACCCCCTCATCCACCATCCATCCACCAACCCACCCACCTACCCATCCACCAACCCACCCACCTACCCATCCACTCAGCCACCATCCACCCATCCACCAACCCACCCACCTACCCATCCACCAACCCACCCACCTACCCATCCACTCAGCCACCATCCACCCATCCACCACCCCACCCACCTACCCATCCACCAACCCACCCACCTACCCATCCACTCAGCCACCATCCACCCATCCACCAACCCACCCACCTACCCATCCACTCAGCCACCATCCACCATCCACCAACCCACCCACCTACCCATCCACTCAGCCACCATCCACCATCCACCATCCCACCCACCTACCCATCCACCAACCCACCCACCTACCCATCCACTCAGCCACCATCCACCCATCCACCAACCCACCTACCTACCCATCCACTCAGCCACCATCCACCCATCCACCAACCCACCCACCTACCCATCCACTCAGCCACCATCCATCCATCCACCAACCCACCCACCTACCCATCCACCAACCCACCCACCTACCCATCCACTCAGCCACCATCCATCCATCCACCAACCCACCCACCTACCCATCCACTAAGCCACCATCCATCCATCCACCAACCCACCCACCTACCCATCCACCAACCCACCCACCTACCCATCCACTCAGCCACCATCCATCCATCCACCAACCCACCCACCTACCCATCCACTCAGCCACCATCCATCCATCCACCAACCCACCCACCTACCCACCCACTCAGCCACCATCCACCCGTCCACCAACCCACTCACCTACCCATCCACTAAGCCACCATCCATCATCCACCAACCCACCCACCTACCCACCCCCTCATCCACCATCCATCCACCAACCCACCCACCTACCCATCCACTCAGCCACCATCCAACCATCTACTTATCCATTTGCCCCTTCAGCCACCATCCATCCATCCACCAACCCACCCACCTACCCATCCACTCAGCCACCATCCACCATCCACCAACCCACCCACCTACCCATCCACTCAGCCACCATCCACCCATCTACTTATTCATTTGCCCATCCACTCATCCACCCATTTCCTCACCCACCCACCCACCTATCCACTTATCCACTCACCCACCACTCATCCATCTGTCCATCCACTTCTCTATCGCTCATCCATTCACCCCCCAACCTATCTGTCCCCCACCCCATTCTGAGGCTGGACACTCCCCTTCCTTAAGCAGATGACAGGGAGAAGAGATGAGTCAGAGTCGGTCCCTGTCCCGTCCTGGAGGAGATGTGGTGAGGAAGGAGCAAGTGGAGCAGGCAGACAGACAGCCTCTCTGCTGCCCGGGAGACACCAACAGGGCTGTCCACTTCTCTCCCTCTTCTCCCTGAGCCAGGCACCATGGACCCCTGGTTCCTGTAGGACTCTAGAACACCAAGCCTTTGGACAGGGGTGGGATCAGCATGGACCTTTCCCAAGAGCCAGCAGGGAGCCAGGCTCAGCCTTGGGGACACCTGGAGAATGGCTATGGCATCCTCTCCTGGACTGGAGGCCCTTGCCTCACACCTCATGAGCAGCCATGCCTGGACACTGGCTCAGCATACCACAGCTCCTCTCTGGGGCCTGTGGCCACCATCCCGGGCCGGGGCCCTGGAATCCAGCTCTGCCAGGCCTGTCTAGGGCCAGCAGTTTGATGCACGCATGTCCACTCTTGGTGACGCTGGCCAGTGGTTATGGCAGCTTCAGGCCACTGAACAGACCTTATAGTCAGATGAGAACTGGGGAATCACACAGCCTTTTTACAGGTGGGGAAGCCAGGGCCCGTGCAGGAGCTGGTGCCAGGACTGGACAGAGCCCCAGTGTCGAGACCGCAGGCTGCCCGGCCGGCCTCGAGATTCAGAGTCTCACACTTAGTTCCAGAATCGCTGCAGCCCTGGAGCTCGGAGCCGGGGCGGGGGAAGGAGGAGCACAGGGACCCAGTGCTGGCCAGGCGGCCTGGAGCTGGCTCCCACCAGCTCGCATGGGCCAACGGTGGGCACCTCCTCCCCGCTGGGTGCTCGGTGGCTGCGGGCAGGCAGCTTGACTTTGGCCAGGGAGGGAGTTCTCGTGTAGCGGTGATCAGCAACGCTGATGCTCAGGACACAAGAGGACAGCCTCAGCCTGGGGGCTGGGCAGAGGTGACCGTGGAAAGCTGAGGGAACAGGGTCAACTCTGCGGCTGGAGGGGCTCTGGGATCTGGGGACACGGGAGCCTTCCTAGCTCTGTGGGCTCCGGCTCCAGCCCCACAGGACCCTGGGTGTACACTGAGGCTCGGTGGCTCTGCTGGGCCGGCCTGGAGGTGTGCCCGGATCCAGCCTCCCCTAGCAACCCCTCCGCGGCTCCTCGTCTCCCCGCCCATCTGCCTGTGCTCCCCCCACCAGACGCCCACTCGCCACCTGGGAAATGTACTAAATGTGGCCTGAGGAGCTCTGAGCCAGGAGCCGCCCTGGTGCCGAGGGACTCAGCTCCCAGCCCCCAAGCAGGGGCCACCGAGTCCAGAACAAAAGCGCTTGGTCCTCCCGCCTGCAGAAGAGGCTGGCCGAAGGTTGAGTGGCAGGCCTCTGGCAGGACAGCTCCTCTGTCTCCAGGCCCCAGTGGCCCTGGGTGCCTCTGTGGGCCACGTCTAATAGCTCCAGAGAAAGGCCCGACTTGGGAGACCAAGTGTCCCCATTCCGAGGTCAGGGCTGTCCCTGAGCCTCACTCCCACCAGGCACCAGGGTTCCTTCGCTTCTGTCCCACCAGAGACTGCTGAGCTGGGTGCAGAGCTCCGAGCCCACCCCAGCCAGAAGCCCTTCAGGTACCAGGCCCCAAAGTCACGGCACCTTGGAGTGCTGGGGACAGTGGCTGTGGCCAGGCCAGAGGACACTTATCCTGGAAAAGGAGGAGCCTGGCCTGGCCCAGTCAGCAGTGCCTGGCCACCTGAGGGGCCTAGGGCCCAGTGCCAACCCAGGACACTTCCTAAGAACTGCCCAGGCTTGGCTCAGCAGACCCAGCAGAGTGGGTCTCAAAGCTCTGGGGCAGGCAGAGGCTGATTCTCGGATGTCCAGGTGCAGGGGTGGGAGAGGTCCTGCCGGGTCACAGGCTGGTGGCTGGTGAGCAGGAGACACAGGTTCCTGCACGTCACCAATCGGGGCGGCTGCTCCACCCTGCCCCTCCCTGGCCACCGCCTTCTCTGCGCGCTGCTTGCACACGGTGCCCCGGGACCGCGCCTCTCCTCACACGCATCACCGGCCACGTGCGCTCACTCCAGGACAAAAACACACCGACCAACCCCTCCGCTGTCATCCGGGCCCTGCTGCTTGTCCTGCAGGTGCACGCCAGCCCCTCTTGGTGTGGGGGCTTCTGGCAGGAGCAGGGCAAGGGACATGCTGCTGGGTGTGTGTCTGTGTGTTCGGAGCAACTGCAACCACTGTGGGCCGTCAGGAGAGCGGCTGGCCGCGGACACCTGCCACCCATGCTCTCTGGGTTGCTCTCAGAGATTCCCAGAAACCACTTCTCTGATATTTTCAAAGCCTGTCCCCTCACTCAAGGGGAGATCTCTTGACTTACACGGACAGACAGGCGGCTGGGGGAATTTCCCAGAATAGAGAGCAAAGTGGCAGAGACCAGCACCTGGACAGGCGGGGTGGACTCTGACACCAGCACCGCGACACGACAGGACACGAAGTCGCACGGGGGGCTCCTACACACTTCTAGAGAGGAAATAAAGTCACCCACGGAGGACTGCAGATCAGACGGCACCTCGGCTTCGCGTCAGCACCCAGGAGGGGTGAGGGCACAAGGAAGCGAGGCCTTAGCAGCTCAGAGCGAGAGTAGTTTCAACCAAGAGTTCTCCAGGGCGGAGAGCACTGGGAAGCTCAAAGACTGGTACCTCCAAGAACAAGGGCAAAGAGCAGGAACTGCTCGCTTATCCCAGAGCTCAGTGGGGGAGAACTACAGAGACCAGGAGCTGGAGTTCAGAGTGAAGCAGAGCATCAGAGATCGCCAATGAGAATGGCACAGACTCCAGGGAACACAGAAATGGGAAGTGGGGTGATGGCATGCCAACGAGGACACGATTCTACGATAAGGCCAAAAAATAAAGGCAACTACAAACTCCAGAATAAACATGAATTTCATGCAAAAAAATCACAAACACTAAACTCAATGAGGGATGCTTTAAAAACCTGAGAGAAGAGAGCAACAAAGAATCCATTGGGCTTTGACATCAGGAAGGAACTTCTTGCAGGTCTGTGAAGAGGAAAGAGAATCCCAGCCCCACTCTTGGTGCTGATGCATACGTTCATACTGTCGTAACGAGGTAATGCTTTCTGCTGTTTGTCTTAATTTTTGAATCCAACTGATAGAAGTTAAATATGAATATGAATGTAAAAGGTCAAGTGACACTGTCCAAAGTTCATTAAACAAGAGAAAGAAAAACGTCATTTAAAAGTGATCAACTAGCAAGAACCGTTCAAGACGGGGGACAGGCGAAAACTGAGAAAGCCTCTTCTTTCCCAGCCACCAAGAAGGTTTCCCGCTGTGGTCAGAGACGGGGAGGTGATCATCTGAAGAGGGAAGCAATGTCC
This sequence comes from Marmota monax, assembly GCF_021218885.2. Classification (NCBI taxonomy): domain Eukaryota; kingdom Metazoa; phylum Chordata; class Mammalia; order Rodentia; family Sciuridae; genus Marmota; species Marmota monax. Next base: position 3,523,763 of record NW_026692498.1, on the reverse strand, counting down.
ACAGGTGGCTCCTGCCCAGCGGGATGCGGATGAGATGGGGAGGGGAGAAGACGCATCCCCGTTCCCGGCCTGTCTGCGGGCCTGTGCTGATTGGCCACTTTTATTGCACATGTGAGGAGACAAAGGTTAAGGGGAGAGTTCACCCAGAGTGGACGGGGGAAAGGGCCTGGGCAGTTAGGCAGCGGGTTACTGTGAAGAGGAGGCAACGTAGACGGGATGGGGGTGCAGCAGCCCTGGGACCCTCATGAGGAGCTGCGTGAGGGAGAGAAGCCGCGAGGGAAGGCAGGGGAGGAGGGCACTGGGCCCACTGTCCATCAGGATGTGGGCCACGGAGCAGAGGGGTTTGGAAGGACACAACGACAGGTGCAGATGCCACCACACGCATCACGCCGGGGAGCAAGAGGGCGCAGCAGGGCTGTGGGCTGGCGGGACACCTCCCTGTGCCTGCGCCTTGAGAGCCACCTTGTCCACTTGTGCCTCGAAAGCACTATGTCCTTGTAACAACCAGACATACGGAAACGCACAGCGTCCAACGTCAAGCCGTCTCTCTTCCAGGCCACAGGGCCTGCCGTGCAAGCCCCATTGCCAATCGCAGGGCCCCGCCAGCCATGGCGGGGCGGACAGGCAGACAATGTCTCCTTCCGCGTCCAGCCTGAGGACATCCTCAGAGCGGCTTCCCCTCCTTCAAGTCTAAGGAGTGATAAGATATAAGAATGCCAAACTACGTGGAGGGAGCAGGGGGCAGTTTCATGCCATTTAGTTCTTACTACCTTTACAGGGACGCAGTCTTCTAGGACACCACGCGGGGGTCCAGAGGAAAGCCGGCTGCCCACACGGGCTGGTGCCACCCAGCAGCCCCCTGGATTTATTCAGCACGTGCCTCTTTGGAGCTGCGAGCACCAAACATGTTTTCTATTCATTCTTAACATGAGCACAGCTGGAGATGTGGACTGAGTGGAAATAGTTCCATTTTGCAGACAGCAGGAATTGAAGGCTCAGAGAAGGTGTGTGAGCTGCCCAAGGTCACACAGAGATAAGTCTGAGAGAAAACTTAGGACAACTTATTTTTCAGGGACTCAATCAGGCTTCTGATAATACACATATACGCTTCTATATTCAGAGCCTGTCTCTAGAAAGATCCTCAGCTAACCAGCAACTAAGCTTCTGTCTGGGGAGGAGAACTTGGGTTTGGGCTGGGAGAGAGATCTATTCCTCACACTCTATTTTCTGCGCATTTTGATTTTTTACCCCATGTATCTATTTCCACTTACCAATTTCTAAAATATAAAAATGATGCTTGAAAACCATGAAAATACGAAAGGCGACGGGCACAGCTTGCAACCCTTCTACATGAATCTTGAAGGTCAGTTTTACCAAGGCCGAGGGACAGTGACCGCTCGTCCCCTCCCCTCCCTCCCAGCAGCCTGGGAGCACCGACCACCCCGTGCAAAGTGTGGCCAGAGGCACAGGAGGAGCTGGCCACCAGCAGGACCAGGTCTGTGCCCACCTGCTTCCAGGAAGCTCCTCCCTGGGAATCCCACGGAACCGCAGAGCCCAGCCGCCCTCTCTCTCCGCTCACCGCCAGGGCTTGGCCTCCCGCCAGCCCCACCACACTGCTGGGCTGGGAGACGGGGTGTCCTGCTCGGTCCCGGCCGTCCCACTCCTCCACCAGCCATTTGCTTCTGCTTCACAGGCTCCAGACTTTTCCAGAAGCGCGGGTCTCCCCAGATACCACCGCCGGCCTCCTAGCTGGCCCCCGCTGCTGCCCCCACAGCACTGACTCCTCCTCGGCCCCAGGTGTCAAGCAGAAGTCCCTTCCTCAGAGGGACCGTCCCTGCCTCCCCGCCTAGGGCTGGCTGACCGGCCCCCTGGGCTCTAAGGGAAGTGCCGCCAAGTGGCTCAGTGCGTCAGCCTCCGTCAGCCTCTGGGGAGCTCTCTGCCTGCAGCTGGCTGTCGCTCCCCAAGGTCAAGGCGGTGTCTTGACAATACTGGCTGAACCGGTGGAGAGTGAGTGGGTGGGTGGACTGAGAATGGGTGGGTAGGTGGGGCAGGACGGGTGTGGGTGGATTACAGGCAGATGCGCGGCTGGACAGGAGGGGGCATGGGTGGACAGCTAGTGGACGGCTGGATGAAGGACAGTTGTATGGATGGATGGACCAAGGAAGGATGGTCAGATAGAGGGGTGAGTGGAAGGGGGTGTGGATGGGTGGAGGAGAGGCCGGGAGGGTCCATGGACCTAGTGTGAGTCCATCCCCGAGGTCCTAGGGGGCCCCCTCAGGAGCCTCCTCCTGAGTGTCCCGTGCTCATGGGCCTGGGACCTGACCTAAGAGGAGTGGGAGCCTGCAGTTCCCGGGCCCGAGTTGAGATGGGTTTTCAACAGCGAGACTGAGGTTCCTGCGAAGTCCCGGGGGACAATGCCCAGGACCTCTGCTGCCTGACCCTCACTTGTGTGGCCATGTCTAGATCCCTCTCTCGCCTGCTTTCCGGGCAGGTGGAGGGGATCCCACAGAGGGCACTGGCTGGAGCGACTGGACACATTGGCCTCCGCCTCCAGGCCTACGTGGACACCAGGGGGAAGGAGAGGAGGAGCCTCCTGACTGGGGGAGGAGACATCTCGCTGAGCTGGCCTCCACCGCATTTTGATCTCGGCTGCCTCTGCAGGGGAGGCTGGGCCTCCGCGCCGCCCAGATGTAACCCGCTGCTCTGGCGGGTGTTGACTGGCAGGAGGGCTCCGCTGCGCACTGCCCACTTCTGATGGGAATTCTGAAGTGGCTGATGAACTGCCAGTGGCTTTGCACCCGCGCTGCAGTGGGCACGGCCCAGACTCCTGCTGCTCCTCAATCAGGAGCAAGAACAGCCTCCACCCGTGTCCACTCCAGAGCCACCTTGTCCGACGGCACGTGACACCCGTGCCTTTGGCCTCAGCTCCCTCACTGCCCTCCACGCCCTGCCAAGGCCCCAGAGAGGTCAAGGAAAGTCCTGTTGGCTCTAAGCACAGGAGACTCCTCGGCCCATCCCAGGGCCGGTAGGAAGGGGCCAGACGGGCGCGGAGCCAGGGGAGTGCTCTCTCCCAGTGCTGCTTCAGGAGGGGATGACCCTGTCCTCCCTGCACCCCAGGCCAGTCCTGGGCAGTGGACTCCTGTCCTCAGCAGGGAGACTCCACTCTCGGGTTCAGATGCTCATGGGGCGGGGGCAAGCCCATAACTTGGCCTTCCCCTCTCCACCTCAAGGTCCGTCTGTCCAGTGGACAACGACCCCTGCTTTACAAGGTGGCCGAGGGGCAGCCTCAGAGCGCTGTGACCAGGCTCGGAGGCTGAACCCGGAGGAGAAGAGGAGAGGGGCCACCAGGAGGCGGGTGGTGGCCGCAGCCGTGTGCCACTCTGCCATGGGGGTCAGGGTGGCTTGGGAGCCAGGACTAGAACCTTCCACCCATCGCTTAGAAGCTCCAGTTGACCCCGGTGTGGCCTAGACGTCCCTCTCCTCTGCCACAGAGCTCAGAACAGAGAAGGAACAAAACCCTTTGGACACAGCCAACAGGGCGGCAGGTGGCAGGTCCTCGGAGCTCACTGGTCCTTCTGGAACCAGAGTACCCAGCTCCACCTCGTCCGCCCAGGGAGCAGCTGTCACCCAACAAGGACGCCTCTCTGGCTGCACAGCCACGAGGGCCCTGTGTGTTCTGGTCCTGGGCTTGTGACAAGCCTCTGCCCAGGACCCCAGGCAGCGGCCCCACATCCTTCCCCTTCCCTGCTCCATCAAGTCAGGTCCTCCCATGGCTCCCCTGGGCAGTGGCCCTGAGCGTAGGGCCACCTGTGTCACGTGTCAGGTGTGTGCATGCACAGGACACACCACGGATGCCCCCCTGGGGCTCGGGCCCCACAGACCATGGGCCTTGTGGGGACACAGCACCCCTAAAGCCAGAGGTAGGGCCCTTTAGCTTCCAGAGGGCACCTTTCACCCGGACCCCGGATCCCTGCCTGGAGCCTCCAAGCAGCCCTGGTGACAGCTCTGCCCTGGTGACAGCTCTGCCCACTTCCCCGAGCCCTGGGCGCTGAGGTCCGCTGGCTCTGCCCAGCCCCTCCTCGCTAGGAGGGAAGCACACAAGCAGGTGGCCCATTGAGCAGGTGCACTCTCTGCAGTGACCCCCCTCTGCCCAAGTCAAGACCCGTCGGGAAGAGCCAGCGTCAGGCACGGTTCCCTGGAGGCCAGTGGCCCTGAGTTCTCTTTCTGGACTTTGCTCACGGGCAGGTCACCAAGGTGGGCAAGTGGGACAAGACCTGGGGAGTGTGCACCCCCTGGCACCCGGGGCAGAGCACAGCTGGTGTGAGCGGTGGAGGTCTGACCAGCAGCTCCCGCCTGGGGTCTCCCTGAGCACACATCCACACGAGCCCATGGTGCAACACCCCAGGGCAGCAGGGGGCCAGCGGGTAAGAAACCGCCCGTCCACATGATGGAGCTCTCCAGCCCCAAGAAGCAAAGAAACCCTGCCCGGGGCGGACCTCGAGGACTTGACGTGACAAACCCCGTGTGTGTGCGGGGCTGGGGACCAGGCTCTGGGCAGGTTCCAGGCTGGGGACAGAGGCCTGGAGAGTGTGACGGCTGGGTGGCAGGCAAGGGTGCGCCAGACACGGTCAAGGTGGGGACTTGGCAACATGTCCACTGTACCCCATAAGAACACCATGTGGACACCTGCCACAACACGGGTGGACCTTGAGGGCATTGTGCGTGGTGAGGGGCCAGTCAGAAGAGACCGTGCACTGACACCGTTGACGTAAGGCTCCGGGCAGGCGAGTCCATGCAGGAGGCTCAGCAGGGCTGCAGGGGCCGTGGGGAGGGGAGACGGGCATGGCCGCTCGTGGGGACAGGGCACCCCCTTGGGGTGAGGAAAGGGCTTCAGACCCTGACGGAAACAGAAAGCCACCGAAAGACGACGGACTTCGGCACAGCAAACGTCAACCGCGTGATTCAGGGGTCAACAGCGCCAACCTGGGCCGGGTCCCGAGGCAGGCAGACAGGAGTCAGGGGCAGGTCTGAGCTGCTCCTCACAGACCCCAGGGTCAGGCAGGACCCAGGGCAGGGCATGGGGACCCTTCCCCAGACTGGTCCTGCTCCTCGGAGGGCTGGCTGCTGGGCTTCTCAGAGAGGCCTGCGGTCGGCCACCAGCAGGGCCAGCGGCAGGTCCCTTACATGCCGCAGTCACATACCTGTGTCTCCTTCCCTCCCCTGCACCACATCCGGCTCCCGTCAACCCAGTCCCCTGTGGGGTGTGGGCTCCCCATGCCCCTGTACCCAGCATGGTAGCAGGGCTAGCCAAGGGACACTTGTGGCTTAGGACAGAAATGAAGGGAAAGAGGAACCTGCAACCGGGGACACAGGGACTTGGCAAAGGGCACAGTGGCCAGGAGAGATGCTGCTCACCGGCTTCTAGGGGAGGGCAGCACCTGGCCATCACAGCCCCACCTGGCTGAGTGCTCATCTCCAAGGGACAGTCCTGCCCACCCCACTTGGGCCTAGCCACCGGATGAGCACGGCTCCTGCACAACACACCAGCCCCCACGGCCTGCCCAGCGTCCCCCGCAGGGGAAGGGCCTCCAGCAACAAACAGGAAGCCAGGGAAGCGTGTGAAGTGGCAGGAACGGAGAGGGGAACCGCCTGAGGTGAGAACCCAGGCCCCAGCAGGCCCCCAACACTCCAGGGGGACATGCCCATGGGGGACGCTCTGGGGCCACTGCCCGCCCAGCCTCTGGACTGCTGTTTCCCTCGACAGCACTGAGTCCCCTGCCTCCTGCTCCACCCAGGCCCTGGGGCCACACAGGCCACTCCACGGGCAGGTTCTCTGGAAGACGGTGGCTTCCGCAAGCCCATACGGGGACACACCGGGGAAGCAGACCAAGGGGCCTGAGCGCTCCACGCGACTTGGCCCAGCGCTCAGGCCGCACAGTGCCTGTGACCAGAGGTCCTGGCAGGGAGACGCGCGTCCTACCTGGAAGCGTCGAAGCCGTCGTAGGAGCCCACCGTGTAGTGCCGGAAGAGCTTCTTACTGCGGTCCGAGCGGGTTTCTGTGCAGAAGAGAGAAATAGCGCTTAGAGAGGTCATGGTGCTGGACGCCGACCCCACTCCGTGCTGGGCTCTCGTTGACCCGTCCCCTGAAGCCCGAGACCCGCTCTCCTGGGGAAAGTCCTAGGGAGAAGAGGATCCTGATTCCAGGGACTGCCGGCAGAATCTGGGGACACCTATGAACCCCAGCCCTGGCCACGGAGGGTCAAGAGCTGTTCCGGGGCAGAAACAGAGCTCTGCGGAGCAGAAGGGCGGCCGCACTCCTGCGCCACGCCACGGCCCGCCTGCACGTGGCCTCCGCCCGCCTCTGGCCCATCGGAGCACCTGCAGGTGGCTGCCTCGGGGAGAGGGACACATGCCTATTGTCCTGCCTACAGTTACTTTCTCCTAAAAACAAAGACAATAAACAAACGTGACTCGATTCCTGATTGAGCCAGTGTGGGCTTTCCCGACTCAGCGGTCCGAGGTGCACGCATGGGTATGAGGAGTGAGGGAGGTCGTGGATACACAGCTGGGCCTGGGGGCCCCACCGCAGGACCCACGCTCACCGCGTGGTCAGTGGCTGGCCTCTCCTCCCGGAAACTGCAAAACTGCCCAGGAATCAAATGACTGGTTTCAGGCAGAAACCGAGGCCAACCTCCTGTGGGCCTCTGCTGCAGTCTCCCCGGTTCTGTTTTCCGAGGTAAATGTGATTTTTTTTTACTCAAATACCCCAAACACATTTGCAGTTCAACGTGAACACGGGTCCGGGCTCTGAGAAAGGTCTGGCTCCTTTTCCGCCCAAGACTCCTCTCTGACTTGAGCAGGGAATCCTGAGGTGGGAAGGGGGCAGGTGGGCAGCCTGGGACTACATTTCCCAGCTGCCCTTGCTCCCGGGTGTGGACATGTGACTCCTTCTCACCAATGGGGTGTGAGCACAGCCGGGCCCTTCACCCCTAGGCTCTGAAGAAGCCCACCCCCCTTCTCTTCCCTCTCCTGCTCTGTCAGCTTAAGGCTCTGGACCTGGAGGGCCTAAGGGTGGTGGGGTCCCCAGGTGAGATGCAGAGTGGGTCTCTGCTCCCCAGGGCTGTGGGAACAAGAAGAAGCCCTCTGCGCCCTGAGGCTGCACTTCAAGATTTGTGACAGCAGCCATGTTGCCTTAGCGGACAGCAGGGCAACGGGGGTCCCCTGTGGCCTGGCTCCCACGGCTCTCTGCCCCTTCCCCAAACGCCCAGCTCTGCAGCATGAATTCCCAGCAGAGGCGGCCTCCCGTGGCTGACTCCACTGCTGACGCTGATGAGGCCCCTCTGCTCAGGCCCTGCTGTAAGTGCCGCTGGGGCTGCTGGCCATTTAACCGCCAGGCCTGTCCAGGGAGGGCTGCACGCACTGCCCTCCACGCCCTGCGCAGGACCACGGGTGCCCTCCATCAGGAGAGCAGTCTCATTTACACTGAAGGCGTCCTGCTGCTCTGGTGACTGCCTGGGCACCTGCACCCTCGTCAGCACTGCCCACTCGGCCCTGAGGCCACGCAGCTCGAAGGCCTGTGAGGAGAGTGCCCTGGCAGGACCAGAGTGTCCGTCCACGGAAGACGCCGGAAGCAGTGGCGTTCCACAGACTCAGCAACTGAGCTTTGAGCAGCAGGAGGCTGAGACGGTAAGCAGATCGTCAAAAGAAAAGTTGCCAATTATATAAGTTGGTCATTTTGTCACACTCACATAAACAGGGAGAACGAGTCAAGCCATTGGACCACAGACGTAAATAGCTAATGGGACTTCGTCCTCTGCTCAGGTTTGTCCCTCCTGCATCATTACCTGCCCTTCCTTGCATGATGGCCTTGGCCACCTGGGCACACGGAAGAAGGTGCATGACCAACTGATGGACAGCAGCAGTAACGGTCACCAAGACAAAGCCACACGCCCACACCACGCAGGTCAGCTCAGCACCTGCCTTGTAGCCACCAGCCACCCTCCCTGACCCCTGGGACAGGGCCTGGATGCTCCATGACCTCAGTGACGCTCCAGGAAGGGACATGGCCTCCTCTCTCTATATCATGCTGGGGTGGGGACATGCCTCTCCTTCAAAGTCACCTTGAACTCCAGCCTTGGTCATATGTTGATGGCATTTGCAGGGTTAGGCTTAGATGGGGTTCTGGGGGTGGCCCAAAAGAGGAGGAAGAGAGACCCCACTAGGGCACGTGCCTGTTTCCCACACGACTCCCTGCATGGCTGTGGGACTCTGCAGGGTCCCCTCCCGCAGGAAGGCTTCACCAGGCGCAGCCCCCAGGACCTCAGAGCCGTGAGCGGAATGAGCCTTGATTCTTTATAAATGACCCGTCTGGAATTTAATTCAGTTATAACAACAAAACACGGACTCACAGACCTGCTGTGTGACACTGAGCAGATGCGCAATGTCTGAGCTTGCTGCCCAGCCTGGGGGCCAGCACAGGACCCCAAAGCACCCTCAGGGCATCCGCAGGCACAGCACATGGGACTTCCAGGTAGGCACCAACCCGTGGGCTGACACTGCCCCCCACGCTTGGCATCAGGACCAAACGTGGCCCCGTGTGCCTCCTGCCTGGAGCCCTGCACACCCGCCTTCGCACTCTCCCTGGCCAAGTCCACCTGGAGACAGCCCCTAGGGCAGGGCCTCAGGGTCCTGCCGAGCTTCCACAGGTGGCCCCAGAGTTCAGGCAAGTGCGGAGGGGAGCACAGCAGGCAACTCAGCTGGGGGCTACCCTGCGGCGTCCACGCCGGGGCCACACATGTCCAGGCCCTGGAGGGACAAGTGGGTTACGCAGAGTGGCTCACGGAGCCACTGAAGGACCGCAGGGCTGTTAATTGCCAGTACGACTCTTAATTGTGCTGCTTAAACCCCCAGGTGGCATTTCTGTGCTGGTTGCCTAGGAAACTGCTGGGCCAGGCGGGCTGACTGGTGCAGGTCCCTGGCTGGGTCAGGGGGCCCAGGGTCCAGGAGCTAAGAGGAGTGTATGTGCCCAAACACGTGTGTGCGTGTGTGTGTGCGTGTTTACCAGAGAGCATTTGGAAGGGCAGCATGATGGGCCAGGTAGCTGCAGTTTCCAGACTTGGGGATTTCACAGACCAGTAACGTCCTCAACCAAGTGGGGAGAGAACATAAGCCCAGACAAAACTGATCAAGTTTTTCTTTGGTTTTGTGAGGACATTAGAAACCATCAGTCCTCCCTGCTATCACGATTAATTTACGAGAGAAAGGGAAGCGCCATAAAGGATATCGTCTCCTATCCGTTTAGCAAACTACCACTGCCCGGGCATTACTGTTTTCCAGCTCCCACACACTGCTCTAAGACATGGTCCCGAGGGTAGGAGGGGGCCCTGAGGGACACAATTATCATTACCATAACTCATCACCTCCATCACCACCACCACCATCGCCTCTATCACCTCCATCACAGTAACCACCATCTCCACCATCACCATCACCATCACCATCACCACCATCACCATTACCACCACCATCTCCAACATCACCATCGTCACCATCACCATTATCACCATCTCCACCACCACCACCATCACCATTATCCCCGTCACCATCACCACCATCTCCACCACCATCACCACCATCTGCACCATCACCATCACCATTACACCACCACCAGCACCATTATCTCCATCACTACCATCACCATCTCCACCATCACCATCACCATCACCATTACCACCACCATCTCCAACATCAACATCGTCACCATCACCATTATCACCATCTCCACCACCACCATCTCCACCATCACCACCACCACCTCCACCACCATTATCCCCATCACCATCACCACCATCTCCACCACCATCACCACCATCTCCACCACCACCACCACCACCATCACCATTATCCCCATCACCATCACCACCATCTCCACCATCACCATCACCAACACCACCAGCACCATTATCCCCATCACCATCACCACCATCTGCACCATCACCATCACCATTACACCACCACCAGCACCATTATCTCCATCACTACCATCACCATCTCCACCATCACCATCACCACCTCCACTATCACCTCCATCAACATCAGCCCCTTGCCATCAGTCTTCACCATGACCATCACTATCACCACCACCTCTACCTCCATCTTCCTCCTGCACCACCTTCATCAGCAGCATCCTCACCCTAACACCCCACCACCCCTGCAGGGGAAGAGCCACATATTTATGGCCTGCTAACAGCAATGCTCTGCGTCTCCTCATTTCACTGACACTAAGCCGGTCACCTGAGTTGGCCTCACGCAGCACCCAGCTGAGGGGCTTCCCATCTCTGTTTGACAGATGTAGCCGAAGGTGGTGATGAGGGCCGCGGGCTCTGAGGCTAGACTGGCCGTGTGTGGTCTCCTTGTCGTAAGACAGGGACAAAGCAGTTCCCACTCACAGGGAGGCCATGAGGGTTGGGCTGGATGCACGTCCAGGGCCAGCACCGTGCTGGGCACACAGAGAGGCTGCCTCCCTGGCTGCTGCAGTCTTGGGTGTCTAACTCAGTTGAGGAGCCTCCACCTCCTGGGGGGCATCTCAAGGTCACTCCGACCCTTGCCAACAGCTGTGCCTCCAGCCCAGACTTTGCAGCTCACAGCCTGTGCCAGCAATACCAACACCCACAGCGCGGTGTTTCCAGAACCTTCCCCAGGTGCCACACCCCATAAGTGCCTCTCCCAGTCCAAAGGCGGGGCTCAGAGAGGATAACCAGGGCACAGGGTCACCCCAGGAAGCATGGGCTCTATGGGGCGCCCCTGGAGGTGGCTTGACACGCGGCCACCTGCCTAGGTCCAGGGGCTCCTGGCCCTCCACGTCCTGTGGAGTTGCCCTCACCTGGCTTCAGCTTCTGGTCTGACATGAGAGCAGGTGAGCTGGACGGTTCTTGGACACGTCCCCTCACATCCTAGCTTGGCCCCGTTGCTCCCTGGGGCTGTGGGCGGCCAGCTCCCTGGGCCAACCCCTTCCTATGACCACTGGATCTCGGTGGTGCTGATGCTGGACCCAGATCCAACACTGCAGGACAGGCAAAGGGAGGAGAAGAGGAGCCAGCGGCCACACCTCCCTGTGGCCGATGACCCTGATGACACTGGGACCTGCCCCCCTCACCAGGGGACTCTGGCTCAGCGGAACCCGGCACAACACGAGCCCAGGTCCCTGGCCACATGAGCCTGTGGTGGCTGCAGCCCCCTCCCCCTCCTTCCTAAGGAGGCGGAGGTGGGGGCCTGACCCTCCTGTGGTAAGCGCTCCATCCTCTGGAGGCCCAGCCCTTTCCCAGTCCAAGGCACACAGGTGAGGCCGCCCAGCCTCTGCCCCTAGCCCACACAGGCCTGGGCTCCAGAGCTTGGTCTGAGCTGGTCTGAGCCACAGCGAGGCACAGCTCAGGGGCTGGGTCCTCGTCCTGCTGCTGAGGCCACTGGGGGAGCCAGGCCATAGCCAGGACGGTGCAGGAACTGGGGACAAGGGGGAAGACAGACTCACCGGTGTGGCCCTGCGGACCGGCCAGTCCCAGGTTGGCTGGGACCGGGGGTGGCTGCACTGGCTTCCTACACAGGCAGGCCCCCGCCGAGTCCTTTCTGGCTGAGACGGTTGGGCCGCCTGTCCACAGGGCGCACCTGGGAAAGATGCAGCACGGCTCCCGGAGCGCCACAGCCCACGCCAGGGGACAGAGCCCGAGGTGCCGTGCAAATGGCCTTTTTGTGTCTGCGTCCCTTGGCTGGGGATGCTTCTTAGGCCCTGGGGTCAGAGCCGAAACCGGAGGCTGGGCAGCCCTCCTGCACACAGGGACGCTTGGGCGAGGCTGAGGACGGCCCGCCTTCACACCGGACCTCAGGGTTCGCCATTCCTACCGAGTGGCCCGTGGCCTGTGTGGGACACGTGGGCCTTCCTCCGAGACACTCTGCAGTCTGGATGCCGAAGTCCTGGCTTCCTAAGGGACAAGGTGGCAGGAGTTGGGCACTGGGTGGCCCAGGACATCATTTCCACCCCACGGAGAGGGTGGTCCCCAGAATGTGGCCGCCATGAGGCGGGAGGCAGAGCCAAGAGCTAGGGGGGAAGCGCCGGAGCCAGAGGCCTCGATGGCAGAGGCCCGGGTCCTGTGGGGGTCACAGGGCTGCGGCAGGCACGCTGGCTCCCCCACCAGCGCAGCCAGACTGCTCCCGGCCGCGGTCGGTGCAGCCTCGAAGTGAGTTCTGGCCAACAGCAGAGCCTCCAGGGCAGATCCCAAGGGCAGGAGCCCAGAGCGCCCTTCCTGCCCGCGGCACGGCACCACTCCATTCCTGAGGGACGCCCTTGTTCCGGCAGGCGGGATCCCCGGGCGAGCCTCCTGCTGACTGGGGACCAGCGTGCGGTGGGGATGAGAGACACCTGGCCTTCCCTGCCACTGGGCGGAGCGCCTGTCCCTGCAGCGCGGTCAGGGGAGCTGGCTGACGGTCTGTGAACCAGGATGTCCTCCCCACACTCCTCAAGCCTGGCGGAGCTGGTCACGGGGTCACCCGCAGCTGATAGAGTCCAGAGAGTACAAGGAGGTGGGCAGATCAAGGCTGCGCTGGCCCTGGTCTGGGAGACGCCCGCCCTGGCTAGGAGAGGAGTGGCGGTCGACCCACGCACAGGGACCGTCACACTGAACGCAGCGGACGGGACCCCGCACAGCAGGTGTGCTTCCTGTGCCTCAGGAGGTCCCTGTGTCCATAGGGTGGGGACAAGCTGACCACGATGCAGCCCCCGCTGTCCCGCTTCCTCAGCCACGTGGAAGCTCCTAGAAGCCAAGAGCGCTCCAGCCAGGCCACCTCCTCAACCAGGGCCCGGCTGGTGGCTGCATACAGCAGGCGCTCAGCAGTGCGTGCAGCAGCCCAGACAGCTCGGAGGCCAGCAGTCACCATCACTCTAGTCGGAGTCACTGCCGTCTTTCAGCTGGACGGCTACAGTAGCCCCTGTCCCCCTGTTCTGTGCCTGTCTCCCCTCATCGACCCTCTCTCCATAAACAGAACAATCCTTGAAGAATGTGAATCAGACGGTGCTCCATGGCCCCGCCGGCTCTGCACCCTCACCCTCACCCTCTCCTCCTGATGGCTCCGCCCTGGCTGCGTGGGACCCTCTCGTTCCTTGAACACAATGAGTTGTTTGCACCTCTGGGCCTTTGCACTTGCTGGACCCTGTCTGGAACATTCTTTCCCCAGTTCAAAGTCCACTGTGCGGCTGGGTGCCCAGTTCCCCAGCACAGCCTGGTGGGCCGTGCTTGATTACTCCAGGATGGACCGTGTCCCCTTGCTCTGTCTCCAGGCTGAAGGCCCACACAGAGGTGCCCCTGGGATGCTGAAGTGGGGCAGGCAGCTCCCACACCAGGAAGCCTGGGCTCCCGGGGCTGAGGCAGTGACCATGGGGACCTCTGGCTTTGCCTCTTGGCCTTTGCCTGTCGACTGCAAAATGGGACGCTTGGACCAAAGGATGTCCTGGGCCCCGTCCTCAACAGGACACCCCTCCTGTGCATCTGGGGACACACGCCCTTTTCCAAGTGGTGGCTAGGAATCTGGGTGACATCTGAGCTGCGGTGTCCCCAAAGCCCTGCCCTGAGCAGAGCCTGGAAACTCCACATTGAAAGGGGGAAAACCAAACCTGGAAAGCCCGCTTGTCTACCCCTCGGGCTTGTGAGGAGTGACAGATTGCGTGACAAGCCTCAGATTGGCGTCCTTTAAAATAGCCCTCCGAGCAGGGGGAGGGTGCAGCTTGGCAGGGAAGGCAGGGCCTGTGCTGGGTGTGTCCTCTCTGAGGGAAGCAGGAGAGGGCCCGGTCACTCCCACACTCTGCAAGGCCACCAGTCAACTCATAAGGACCCCAGAGGGGCCAGGCAGGAGGCGGGGACCATTCCCGTGGACAGAGCAGGGCCACGGGACAGTGGTGGTCTGGCAGGCAGGGAGCCATCCTCTGAGCCTCATGGCCCATCTGCACCCAGTGGGGCGGTGAGCGCAGACCAGGCCCTCTGCTCCACACACGGCCCTGTGCCCGGCCCGGGAGGCCGTCCAGCCACCCAGCCCCCGGGTTTGTCCAGGAACCCACCTGGTCTTCTGGCCTACAGCCCTCTCTGAAAACGTCCCCGCCCTGGCTGAGGAAGACCCACCCTGGCTTATCTGTCCATGACCTGTCTGAGAGATGGCCAGCCAACTGGACGCTCCCCTGGGAATGTGGGACACAGGGGTCAGTCTCTGCTCCCTGTCTTCACTGAGGACATCTCTACTCGGGTGAGGAGGCTGTCCTGTGGGCAGCCTGAGTGGGCACCTGTCCCGGGAAGGGCCTGGTGGCCTCAGACCGGAGGACTTTGTTGCTTAGCCAGCTCTCTGAGTTTTCTGCCTCTTGCAACCAAGAGCGCCATGTTTCGGCCAGTCTGTCACTAAAGCCTGTCACTAGAGCTGCTCCCTGAGCTGCAGTGACAGCACTCCTGGATCCCACCTGGTCCTCGCCTGGCGGCCCGTCCACCCCTGAGTACTGCTGTGCAGACCGCCCGGATGTGACGACGCTTTTCCCATCTTCCCTCCAAGTCCCACGCGGTCACTCCGCGCACCTTTGGCTTCCGCATCTGCAGACCCCACCAGCCTCAGCAGAAAATATTTGAAAAAAAAAAAAGTGTGTCTACATTAAAGGCGGACAGAGCCCTTGTCATCGTTCCCCAAATAGGACCGGGTAATAGCCTTCACGAGGCGTGTCCCTGATTAGGGACCACAGGAGGACCTGCGGATGCTGGGAATCGAGGGGTCCGAGCATGGTGGCTCCTGGGGTCTGTGGGGTCTCCAGTCAGCCCCCGAGGAATCCAGGGGAGACTGTTCCAGTGTCTACTGTGACAACCAAGTAGGGCCTGTTACGTCTCTGAGCGCCCCCAGGGGGCACTGTGCCCCTGCCACCTGGCGTCCTCGTGTGACGGAGAGCAAGCCCCGGCCACAGGCGTGTGCGGTGTCCTCTGTGCAGGCTGAGGGCATGGGCGAGGCTCCCCCAGGGGCCCGCATCTCTGAAGCCCCCTCTCCGAGGCCCACCTTGGCAGGTGGATTTTAGGACTCTGGGACCCCCGAGCTCTTCACTCCAAAGAGGTGGGCGACTGAGCCGGCGTCCATGATCACAGGTGCCCATGGGCAGCTGTCAGTGTCCAGCCCAGGTCAGACATGGCCCGGCGGCCTCCTGCCCTCCCAGGGCTCAGGGTCCCCGGCGGGCAATGTGGCCAGGCCTCCCAGCTCCAGCCCCCTGAGCTCTGCAGCTGCGTGCTCCTGCCTGCCCGGGCTCCTGTGACCCCTGTGACCTTCAGATCCGACACCGTTCCCTGGGGCTGAGCTAAAGGCAGGACCAGAACCACACAGAGACCCACAGGGCGGGAAGACGAGCTTTCCTTTCTAACAACCAGGGTGCTGCTGGGCTCTGTGCAGAGTGAGACCCACGTGGACAGACACAGAGGCCCCGCCTGGGCTGGCCCAGGTCACTGCCTCTGCTCACCAGGCCTGCAGGGTGCGCTACAGTGGGCAGGGCTGGAGGGCGGGGCTGCAGGGAGGGAGCAGGCACCCAGCACTGGCGCCCACTGCGAGGGCTCGCAGGTCCGGGGCCTCAGCTCTGTGATCACTGGACTCCGATGACATACACACAGGGCACGCCAGCCACGTCACGGTCACCACTCCTTGCTGGCTCAGGTGCACACAACAAGCACCCTCTGGGCGCCCAGCAGTGACCCTGCAGGAGGGGAGGAGAAACACGCCCTGTGGTCAGAACGCACAGCAACTGTCTAGGGAGGGCCGGGCTGGGCGGCTGGGCTGCCTGGAGTTCCTGCAGAGGGCCCGGGTACCGGGTACACCGGCACACCGGGCACCGAGCACACAGAGCACCGAGCACACCGAGCACACCAAGCACTGAGCACACTGAGCACCGGGCACACTGAGCACTGGGTACACAGAACACCAGGCACACCAAGCACACTGAGCACCGAGCACACTGAGCACTGAGCATACCAAGCACCGAGTACACCGAGCACCGAGCACACCGAGCACCGGGCACACGGAGCACCGGGCACACCGAGCAACGGGCACCAAGAACACCGAGTACACCTAGCATATCAAGCACCGAGCACACCGGCGCTCCGCGGTTCTGAGGCCGCAGGTCTGGCTCCAGGCTTCCTGCACAGATGCGCTCCTTTCTGCAGGCTCCAGCCGAGAGGCTGGTTTCTCCGCCTGGGATCCTGGAGGGTCCTGTCCCTGGGATCCTGTCCCCCCCACCACGTCACAGTGGCAATCCTGTCACTGCGACTCCTCGGGGTCAGGCTGTGCCCACCTGATGGGGTGCCAGGACCACCCTGTCCATCTGTGACCTACTTCCCCTTGGCCAGTAGGGAAGTGTCCTCACAGCTTCTGGGTCAGGGTGTGGACGTCCTTGAGCCCTTGCTGTGTCACCACGGTCGAGAGAGAGCAGGACAGCAGGGCTGGCCGGGCCTGGCTGGGGAACCCATGCCAGTCCCCCCAGGGCACTCTGCTTGCAGGTGACAGAGCAGAGGCTCCGGGAGACCCCGGCCCCATTTGTGAATTCCAAGACGAAGACCCCTGCAGATTCGAGTCGGCCACCTGCTGAGACCTGGGGACTCGGCTCGGGGACTCCCCTCCTCTAGCCAAGGGAGCCAAGGTCTGCTCCAGACTGAGGGCACTGAGGGGACACAGCCTCTGCAGGGCGATGCCTGGAGCCCAGAGGACTCAGCTCTGGGCACTGCCCCGCTGGCCCCCGCCGCCCGGTTTCCAGCTGCCTGGGGGGGCCAGACCCACAGGTGTGGCCTTGGGCTCCTCGGTATCGCTGCTTCCTCTTGCGTCCTGCCTGTGGGGTGTGGTGTCGGCCCTGCTCTGTCCTTGCCCGGGGCCAGGGAACCAGCCTGGTGGGCACATTGCGGGTAGAGCCCAGAGCGAGCTCGGCCACAGGTTTTCTAAGGGAACCACGTGATCCGAGTCCCCTCAGCACAGGCTGGGTCACCAGGGAAGAGCACTGGCCCTGGACACAGGCCTAAGGTTCCCAAGCACTGGGGCTCCCAGAGCCAAACCCATGGACGTCAGAACAGAGGCAAAGGGAGAGGCCCCCGCCGGCCGCCCCCCCCCCCCCCCCCCCCGGCCAGTAGAACCACCCGGGAGCTGGCCACGCCCAGCACAGCCGTCTCCCCTTGTGGCTGCCCCGAGGACACGGGGCTACCTTCGGGAGGACACAGCTACCAGAGCCTCAGGAGGCCACTTGGGAGACTTTGCTTTAAGGAGCAGCATTTCAGCTGGCACAGCTGTGTCCCCCCATGGAGGACCGGGCAGTGGGGTAGACACCCACCAGCTGAGGCTCACACAGCGCCAGGCAGGATGAGGCCTGGGAGGCTGGAGGTGTCCCGGAGCTCAGGGCTCCACCTGACCCAGGGCCACGGCCAGCTGGGCTGGTGTTCAGGGAATGACCACTGTGACGCTGGAGGACACACAGGAAGAAGAGGTCATCTATGTGGTTGGTCCCCAAGATTCACATGACGTGGTCCCTGTGTGGTGGTGTAGAGACTGGGGACATGGAGGCCAGTGGGAGGGCTGTGGTCACTAGGGCCTGCTCTTGGGGGGTCAAGATGACCCTCGGGAGCCTGAGTCAGTTCTCATGAGAGCACGTTGGCTCTGAGCCACTCTCTGGCTTCCTGTCTGGACACGTGACTGACTGTGACCATCCTTCCTGTCCCGTGTCTGCCATCCTGCCATCACCTGAGGTGACACAGCCAGGGCCAGTGCCTAGCCACTCTGTGCCATCTGGACTTACAGCTCCCAAACGACAAGCTCAACAAAACCTTTCTCTGTCATAGCAACACACGGACTTGCACGTCCCCAAGCCTGGCTTGGAGGAAGGAGGGGAGGGGACAGGCCATCGCCATCCTGGTGTTGACCTGTCACACCCTCCTCTGTCACCACGCACCACAATTGCTGTCCTAGACGTTGGCCACCGACCAGGCCCCACAACCCAACAACATGAGCCCGTGGCATCTTCCAGGCAGGACGAGGACCCCAATCCCAGTTGGCCCAGTTTGGAGGCCAGTCCCCACCCTGCCCTGCCCGTCTGGACACCCGCAGCTCAGATCTCGGCTCTGCCCAGCCTGACGCACCGGGCAGCCACTTGCAGCCACCATCTCCTCTCTCTGCCGCGTGGCCCGGGAGCCCATGGCGCCAGCTGGCAGGCTCCAGGCGCGGCACCTGGTCCCCACCCAGGGGAGCAGGCTGCCCCCCACGCCACGCCTCCCGGGAGCCAGGGCTTCTCCCCTTTCCTGCGCGGAGTGTGGAAGGGCCTCTGCGGCCACGTTGGCAGGTGGGGCTGAGGACAAGGAAGGACAGAGAGCCTGAGTCCCAGCTGGCACGGAGGGGCCTCTGTGCCCACCTGCCTGCCCGTCGGGCAAGACATACAATGCTCTGCCTTTCTTGTTGCCAAGTACAACCCTGACCACGCCTTATCCAGATGGCCACCAAAGCCCCACAAGACTGGCACTGTCCTTAACGTGACCACTCAGACAGGGAAACTGAGGCGTGGGGAGGCCCAGAGATGACCTTCCCATGTCCCATGGTCACCAAGGATGGAGGCTGGGGATGGTGATTCCCAACATGCTTCTGCAGAGTCACACAGGCCCCTCGGGATGCGTCTCTTCTGCCCTTCAGAAAAGGGACTTGGCCATGTCCCAGGTCAGCTGACTTGTGAGCACCAGACCTGGGATCAAACCAGGCCAGCCTGACCTGTGGGGGAGGTCACCCAGGGCGGCCAGCTGGGTGCTCTGTCTCCCCCTGCCGAGTGCCCCCTGCGGAGGAGGCTTTCTGTAAGACCCTAGCTGAGCATCACGGATGAGGGGGGCCTGGGGGTCACAGCCCGGGGAGGGAGGGTGGAGGGGCTGCAGCCCAAGGTCACACTCTCCTCCCTCGGCTGGGAGCCCGGCCCAGGGCCGCCGGCTACCACCTGGCCCTCTCTCACTCCTAGGCCGAGCAAAGCGGGGATGCCCTTGGAGGGGAGCTGGGCTGCGCGTCCAATTACCACCCTCCCAGATTGGTTGGGCACATGAACACAGCCCTTGGCTGTCAATGAGTCGGCTTCTTACTTTATAGTAATTAGAATGTTAAAAAAAAAAAAAACCCAGCCCAGGAGGCTCGGTGGAAGCCCGTCACCAATCCACGGTGCCAAACAGCAGTTTAAATGGAAATTAGTCAATGGATGAATCTGAGCCTGATTTGCATTCTGCCCACAGCTCGGTCGGGCGTGTCCCTGCTGCGGCCTCCCATCCCAGGCAGCTCAGTTTTCTTGTCTCCACACACGTGTGGCCATGGTGACCAGGGGCCTGACACACCTCTGGCCCCAGCAGCCCCGGGCTGCAGGGATGCTGGGGGAACACGGGCTGTCCCCTGGCCGAAATTGGTCTCCTCTCCCTCCTGCCCGTGCGGAGCCCGGTCCTCCGACGGACCCATCCTGCCTCCCCACAGGACCCCACCCAACGCCGGCCCCTCCCACACCCAGGACCTCGCCCTGAACTGTCCCCACTTCTCCCGGCCTTTTCCCAGGGCCAATCAGCACACACTGATTAAAACTGGCGATAATTGGCACTACCATTTGGAGAGCGCCAGCAAGCTCTCCCTGGTGCCCTCCAACAGGCGGGTACCCGCAGCCCTGGAAGGCGCCGAGGCCACGCAGCAGCATCCAAGGGCACACAGGTGTGGGGAGCAGAGTCAGAGTTAAATCTGGGAGCGGGCTGGGGGCGGGAGACTCTTTTTAGCTTTTTTCGTCTTTTTTAAGGACATTGGCAGCTGAGGCTGGGGAACTAGGACACCAAGAAAAAAGACCTGTTGAGCTCGGGAAGCGGCCCAGCCCCGCGGGCGGGAGCCAGGCTGTAGCCTGGGGCTCTGCATTCAGACTCTGACCCACCTGGACCTCGGGCCCAAGCTCACCTGGGCGCCTCCCGCCCCAGGGTGGGTTTGGCGGGAGGGCCAGGCAGGGCACGTGTCCGTAAAAGAGGACACAAGGATCCGCCTAGGAACGAGCTGAACAAGTGGGGCCGGCCAGTGGGCCCTCATTCCCAGCAGCCCACCAACCTGACACCCCCACAGAGGTGCACCCCAAATTCCACAAGACAGACCCCAGGCTGCTGGGGGTGAGGACCGGCTGGTGGCACCAGGCCTGGGGCAGCAGAGTCTTGTCAATTCAAGGCTCGCCTCTCTCTGCCCACTGCAAAGGGGCAACTGGGGGAGCCCATCAGACAGAAGTGCCCACTGACCTGGCCACCAAGCTTCCCTGCCAGCCCCAGGCGGCCGGCCATCTGCTCTCTGTGCTTCTGTGCACGAGAGGGAGCCCGGGGACAGCCAGCTGCAGGAGAGCATGAAGGCAGGGCATCTGGAACCAGGGGGCTGCTGTCTCCAGGGTGGGGAGGGGCTCCAGTCGGCTGGGCTAACACCACCCAGAGCACACTGGCCGCGCTTTCTCCGAAGGGGGCGGCGGGGTCAGGAGGCACCTGCCTCGCTCGGCTCTGGTGGGGACCCCTCTACAGTTTGTCAGGCAGGAGACCAAGTGGAATCCTGAACCACGGGTCCCCTAGTCCCACACCTGGCACAGCCCCTAGGAGGTCACCCACGCACTCACTAGCAAGAGGCACTGGAGTCTGGCTCACAACCACCGGCCGCTGCTCGGCGCCTGTGGGGTGCAGACAGGACCCCAGGGATCCGGCGGCGGCAGAGACGCCTCTCCCCTCGGGGTGTCTGTCAGCTGGCCGTGTCCCTCTAAATCAGAGGCAGGAGGAAAGCATCATGGAGACAATAGCCCGAGGCGCCCAGCACCCAGAGCACAGCGACTCGGCGCGTGCAGGATCGCCCACACGGCCCGCGCCTGTCTCCCGCGGGCGCGGCCGCGCTGCCCGAGTTCCGGGGCTCTGCGTGTCCCTGCCGCTCTGTGAAGAACAAAGACTCAGCTCGCTGGCCGAGCAGCCTGGGGAGGCGGCACCGTACCTCCAAAATGAACTTTCTTCTTGAACCGCGAGTTCTCCGCCATCCTTCCTAGCCTGGGTGTGACCATGTCACTCAGAGGGGTCCGCTGCTCCTCCTCCGGGGCCATGCGGGGCCCGTGTCCCCGGGGCCGGCCTCATTTACTACCCCCTGTTAATCCAACAGGAAGGAAAGTCGCAGTCCTCCGGTCGGAAGGAAGCGCAGGAGAAGGAGGAGAGGGGCCCGGGCACAGGACCCACCGAGGCCGGCAGCCAGGACTTCTGGAGACCGCGAGCCGGGTCGGCCGAGCACCCGGCGCTTCCACACAAGTTGTGAGCTCCCGGTCGGTCGGCGCCGCATCCCTCCACTTCCCTGTACCAGGGGCTTTTTTCCCTAGCGCTGGTTTCCATGGCAACGCATCAGTCACTAGTCTAAATAAGTACGGGTGAAGGACGCCTGGAAACCAGCCCAATTACGCATGCCATTAGCGGAGAGGAGAATGATTCCACCCGCTATTAGCAGAGGGCAGAGGTATCACTTATAGGCTGCTGGTGTCCTTGTCCCGAGGAACTCCTTTCTCATTCTGTCACACGCGGCATTTTCTCTGCTCGGCAGTTTTCTGCTTTCCATGAGGTGGACAGCTGGGCAGCGAAGCCCATGTTGGCCACTCGGCCCACTGAGCCAGCACCTCGGGGAAGGCGCTGCGTCTCGGCCGAGTGGGTCCTGGCCAAAGGCGCCCGCAGCCAGCCTCCGGGCAGGACCTCCCCAGCGGGGCTGGGCACCTCTGCCGCAGGGAGGGGCCGGGGGACACAGCCGGCTGCAGACTCAGGGTGCAGGAGGGCGGTGGCCGTCCCGGGCAGGGGGCCCAGCCTGTGGTCTGTGCCGGGCTGAGCCCCCGAGGGAGGGGCTGCTGCGCTCCCGCCACCCTGCCCTGAGGGATGGCACGGAGGGCACAGGTGCTCTCCTGCCTTGGGCCACGCGCCTTGGCTTTGCTCTTGATGGCCGCCACGAGCTGCCCTGTGGCCTCAGACAGGGGCCCTCCCCATAGGAGGGGCTGGTGGTGCCCCAGCCATGTCCTTCCCACCCCCGCAGGGGCACAGGGCCCCGGACAGTCACAGCTGAGCTCTGACCTTGGCCCGTCCGACTCTGCTTGTCAGATGGGCCGTCCTTAGGTGCCCAGGATGGATTGGGGCGGGCACCCAGGATAGCTCTGTTGTTATTCTTATTTTCAGGGCCATGTGAAGAGCGCATAAAACTGCTCCCTGCCCCCACTGGGCTCGTGCTGGGCTGGAGGGGAACTGTGTGAAGTTCACGGCAAGATTTACCCCCTCGCTTCCTGTTAGCCACCCATGTGGAACCAGATACTCAGGAAAGATTCACAGATCAGTAAACCGGGCCCAGAGAAGTTAAGAGACTGGCCCAAAGTCACACAGCCAGCTAAGAACCCGGTTCTCTGGACCCAGCTCTACTCCTGTCCCTTGTCCACACCTCGGTGCCAACGGGGATACAGGGCATTGTGGGGCTATGGGCATGGGCATGGAGCTGGCTGTTGGGCATGAGGGTGAGGGGCATCATTCCTCGAAAATAAAACATGCTCTCCAACGGGGGCCCAGCCCCGGTTTGCCATCCTGAACCCGTCTGCAGCTCAGTGGGGGCACCGGCCCTCCCTCCTACGGGGTTCCTGGCTCTCAGCAGCCCCTTCCTTCCAGCTGGGGTCGGCCTGATCTGCGGTCAACCTGGAAGGTCATACAAGAGCTCATGCCTGGCTCGCAGGAGCCCCGGGCTGCCTCTGCGCACAGATCACAGTGGGAGGCAGAAGCCGCAGACGGGAGTAAAAATAGCGAGGGTTTCCACGGGAGCCCGCGCTCCCTGCTCCGGAGCCTGGCGGGGAGGGCGCAGGGCCTGTGGCCTGGGCACGAGTCCTCAGCTGTGTGTCCCTGGGGACTCCCCGTCCACTGGTGGGCAGGGCGCTCGCAGCTGTACACGTGAAGAAGTCTCCACCCTCCTCGGGTCCTCGACCCGCGTGCCAGACTGGCTGGGGCATCGAGGGGTGAAGTCTGAGCTCTGAAGTGGCCCCTCTGACTCATGACCCTGGGCCAGAACCTGAGATCAGCTTCCCCAGCAGGAAGAGGGCAGTGAGGACCCCGCGACAGGACCTGCTGGAAGCGAGTCTGCTCGGCCCGGCTCCAGGGAAGGGGCAGGTTGTCCCGGGCCTCAGGATGCCATCACTACCCACCGGGTGTCCCGGCAGGCTGCATAAACTGTACAGGGACACCACCTTTGCTGGCGTGGGGTCGTGGCCACCCGGTGGACCCAAGGTGTGGCACACACGTACGTGGACAGCTCCAGGGACAGTCGCAGCCGGCCAGACTGAATTCTCCCCACGCCACTGGCTATGGCCCCAGGAAGGCTGAGACCTCGGCCCAGGACACTCCACCCATGAAGAAGCTGGGACCAGGTCAGTGCCAGCCCCGGGCGTCGTGAAGGTGACCTGCAGGAGAAGCGGAAGTCGCCCCGGGACGGCTCTGCTGCGAGAGGCTCGGGCTGCGGGACAGAGCGCTGAACTCCGCCCAGCCATCGGGCCCAGGGAGCAGGCGCGACTCTCAGGGCACTGGGGGGAGGCTGCAGCCGGTGAGGGAGCCACGGCTCAGCGACACCCGTCTCTGTGGCTCACACCCATGTGGGACCCGTGGTGGGTGTCCTTGGGGTGTGTCTGTGGACACGTGCACACACACACACACCAACACACACGCCCATGCTCAGACACACACACTTATGTACACACACACTCACACATGCTCATGCACACCCATGCACATGCTCCCACACATGCTCACACTCATGCACACACACACATTCATACACATGCTCATGCACACCCATGCACATGCTCCTACACATGCTCACACTCAAGCACACACATATGCACTTGCTCCTGCACATGTATGCACACATTCATGCACATGGACACACAGACATACAGACACACATGACCCTTGCACATGTACGCTCCCGCACACCTACACACATGCACAGAAACACACTCCACCCATGTAGTGTGTGCACGGTAGGGACGGACGGAGAGCCGGGGACTTGGAGTTCTCCCCTTGGGAGGAGACCCACGACTCAAGGTGACCTTTCCCTCCAGAGCCCACGGAGCCCAGGCCTCTCTGCTCTGGGGCCCCGCTCAGGCCTCGGCTGCCCGGCGGCCAGGGCGTGGGTTCACAGCAGCCGCCGTGTCCTCCAGGATGTCTGCACCCCAAGGGTCCCCCTCACGCCCTGCTCTTCCTTTATGGAAGTCTCGCTGCCCTCCCCGAGGCCCAGCTCGTGCCCTGTCCTGGGTGAGTGTGCGGGGCGTAGAGCTGCCTTCCACGGCGGACACGTTCCCGGCCCGCACCAAGGAGGGAAGGCTCCCGGGGATCCCGCCACCCTCTGGGCTGAGGACGGGCCTCCTGTACGAGCAGACACGCCCAGGCGGGCCGGGCACAAGGCGCGTGGGCTGCCAGGGAGTGGGGGCCCGGGCTGCCGGGGTGGGAGCGTGGCAGGCCCAGCCACACGGGAGCCAAACACAGCGGCAGGCCAGGCTGAGGGCCACGTGCTTGAGCGGCCTCTCCCTGTGTGGTCCTGGACGTGGCCGAGACGGCTGCTGGGTCAGGTGTGGTCACCCCAGTACCGGGAGGGTGACAGTCGGCTGCCAGTTAACCCCGTACCACATGGCGCCCTGAGGTCCCACCGACCTGGGGAGGCGGAGCTTCTGCACAGTCTGAACTGCTGTCCCTGGTGTCTCCACACCGAGTGGCCAGGTGCTAGGCAAGGCTCACATGGAACACGGGGGCACTGAAGGCCACAGGTATGACCTTGTCCCCTCGGAGCACAGAGTGGCCAGCCAACTCCCCCACGCACAACTAGCCATCGGCCACATGGCCGTGAGGGCATCGGTTGGCATCTGAAGCATTCGGTGACTGTGGGAGTGACATCTACTGTGTTCTAGCCTGGTGGCACAGACCTGTGGGGTGGCCCCTGGGCCGTCACATGCACTTTCCTGTTCCCTGCCGTCACCATGGGGTGGAAGCCCCTGTTGGCTCTGCCCGTTCCTGCCCTCTGTGCCCTCAGCGGGAGCCTGCACTGCACTTTCCAGACTCTCGTGCCAGGGTGATGGCCAGACTCTGTGATGGACAGGAGCCACTGTCCCCTGCAGGGGCGGTCACTGAGGGCTGCCGGGCCTCTCCTCTCCCTCTGTGCAGCACCCCTGGCTCTCTTGCTCCTCTAGCCCTGAGGGCCAGGGAGTCTTGCTGTGTGGCCAGTCTCCAGGGACACCACCTGCACCCTCTCCTCTCCAGCCCCGTGGGTGCTCGGCCAGCCAATCACCTCTCTGCCTGAATCGGCTGCAGAGCGGCTTGCTTTGTGGAGCGGGCATGTTGATTGTTTTCAGATTCTGTGTATCACAGACCCTTTATCTACTCACTTGGAGGTAACAGGGAAGTCCTTGCACAGAGGTGATTAAAAAGTGAGTGCGCTGTGACCACCCAGAGGACAGAGGACAGCTCCTTCCAGGGTCGGAGGCTGCCCTGTCTGGGCTGGTGCACCTCCAGGGCCGGAGGTGGTCTAACCTGGGGCATCATCACGGGGACCTCTGAGTCCAGAAGGGACTGAGGACTTGGGGGAGTGGCGGGCAGGCAGAGTGGCCTCGAGACTCCAAGCCTCCTGACAGAGGCCAGCCGACTAGTTAGGCCAGTCCCCCTGTGGACGTGAGGCAGCCGCAGCTTGCCTGGCCGAACCCCTCTGCCTTTACAGGACGTCCCACGGAGCACTGCCCGACTCCCCCGGCTGTCCTTGAGGGGACAGAGTCCTTGGGGGAGGTGCCACGCTTCCCCGCCTGGCCTCCTGGCCCTGGTGGGATTCCTGCCCTGAGTCTCTTTATCCGATCACCATGTCACCTGCAGTCACCTTCTCCTTGGGGCCTGTCTCTCCCCCTGCCTTGGCGAGGCCAGTAGCCCTCCGGAGCCCACCGGCAAGCTCGTCCATATAGTTGCGCAGCCTCCAGCCGGCAGGACGTTGAGGCCCGTGGTCTTAGCAACTCAGGGACTGACCTCCACCGACCACCGAGAGAACTTGGCCCAGGTCCTTCCCCAGCCAGCCTGGGATGAGAACACCGCCAGCGCCCATGTTGGTGACATCTTGCAGGAGACCCTACCCTACCCCACCCCTAACCCAGACCCTGTGAGCGAAAATGTGTGTCGGAGCCAGGAGACGCCATCACGCAGCTGTGGTGACCCACCAAGTCCACGCTGCGAGGCCCCAAGCCCAGCCGGGCAGCGCCGCCTGGTGAGCGCCCCGCAGGTGCTGCCCGGAAGACCTTGGGCTGGAGATGGCACATGAGAAGCAATTTGAAAGGACAGACACTGCAGAGGCCCCGGCCGGCTGGCCAAGCAGCTGCGAGGCCCAGCGTCCCCCGGGGCACTGTTCTGATCACAGAGGGACAGAAGTGAGACATGCTCTCTCACCGCTCACGACTGGACCCGACCCGTGAACAGACGAGATAAGGCCCAGACACGTCCAACCCCGGTCCTCAGGGTGAGTCCTGCTGCCCCAGTCCAGTCTCCCACCAGCCAGTGAAGATAGAACCAGTTGAGGGCAGGCATGGTGTGGGCAAGGGGACGTCCCCAGGAAAGGCTGCCCGCAGAAGAACCCGAGACCTGGCTGTCCTCCCCAGCACCCAGGTCGGCCCGGGGGACCTTTCCTGGTCATCGTTACCTCCTTGATCTCCCGACATGAGCCAGGACCTCCAGACAAGAGCAGCCGTGCTCACGTTGGAGGATTGGCGAGGCCCAGGACTTCTGAGCTGGGAGGCTCAGAGGACCCAGGTGGCCAGATGACTGCCACCAAGCACACACTATGGGCCTGGGTGACAGTCTCCAAGTATCAGCTCGGAGCCAGGACACTGTGCCTTCAGGGCACGCTCTCGATATCTCACAGGCAGATCAGGTGGCAGACAGGTGAGGTGGCCGGGTGCCCTCCTCCTGTCCCACGGCAGAGCTGGCCTCTGCAGCCGTCGAGCTCAGGGAGGTCGTAAGAAGTCCTCCAAACACACCACAAGTCCAAACCAAAATCTTCGTCCAAAAGAAGGGAAACCAGCAGTAGCTAAGTGCCTCCTCTGTACACGGCCCTTCATAGATCAGGAAACACAAGTCGGTTGTCACAGGTTAAGAAACTGCGTTTCGAAGCTCGGTTCTTTGGGGGAAGCATTTCAGCTCAGGCCACCGTGAGACTCTCATCAGCCTAAGCAGCACGGACAGAAGGAGGCCCGCGGAGCCCGCAGAGGGCAGTGACCGCCTCCACGTGCAGACCCTGGTGGTCTGCGTGGACCGCCAACCCCCAGCCAGCAGCACAACCTACTTGCAGCGGGTCCTGTTACACATCTAAAGTGGATCATTTTGCAACAAATCGTTTTGGGGACCCCTGGAAGGTGAGCACGGCAGGAGGAGTTTCCCGGAGACCAGGAGGGGAGTCCACATGGAGCCCAGGGCTTGCCAGCCCGTGCCACCCAAGGCCATCCCTGCCCCAGGACTCGCCGCCCCAGCTGCCTCGGGTGGACCATGGACAAGGCCACAGGGTCACAGTGGGCCCCGATGGCCCTGGGACTCATCGTGGCTGAACGTGTTGGAGAACAAGCGCTGACCACAGGCCTCAGCCCCACCGAGGCTGCCGTCCCACGAGGAGGTGGAGAGGCACCTGCACTATCCACACCGAACCACACAGTCATCCCTCGGTGTCCCCAGGGGACGCATCCCAGGACCCCTGGACGCTGAGATGGAGGATCGGGAAGTCCTCATATGAAGCAAAGTCGGACTTCCATGGGACGCGCACACAGGGTCCTGTGTACTTTGAATCACCCCTAGATGACCAGCAAGGACACAATGGAGCTGCCACATTGTTATTTGTGTCACTCAGGGAGAATGACAAGAGAGAAAGTCCCACACGTCAGGATGATGTGATCTTTAAAACAGTATCTTGACCCGCAGCAGCTGGATCTGCAGAGGCAGAGGGCCACCTGCTGATGTGGGGGCCACTCTGGGTGGCCGGGGACGAGGGCTCTCCTCTTGCCTGGCCCCAGGCGGCGTCTGCAGATGAGAGAACAGCCCAGCGACAGTCAGACCCAGCGAGCGTGTGTCCAGCCCGGAGCCGGCCCTGCAAAGCCGGCTCTGCCCAGCTCTGGAACACCTCGAGCGGCCAGCGCCCACCGGGATGTGTGAGGGCTCAGCAGGCGGCCGGGACGCAGCTGCGTGGCCCAGGCTGATGCTCAACCTCAGCCCTCTGGGCTCCGCTGAGCTCCTCGGAGCTGTGCTAGCCACAGGCCCACCCTCGGGCCGCTTCAGAGACAGGCCTCTTCCTCCATGAGACCCCCCCCAGAGCCCTTCGCCCTCCTGGGGAGAAGAGGAGGCCTGACCCCGCACCTCCGCGCCTCACCGAGGGCCTGGCTCCCTGTGGCTGGGTGGACAAGCTGGGCGGGGGGCCCGCACCTGCCCTCGGGGTAGGGAGTGTGGCGGTCACACTGCTGAAAGGGTACCCGGCCCCACAGCACCTGTCACCTGTCCAGACCTTCAGGGAGCCCGGGTGCCGGGCCCCGCATGGGGGCTGCAGGGACCTGGGGTCCTCACCCTGAGAGCTCCCGAGGCCAGGAGGCGGGTACAACCCACTGCCCGGGTATCAGGGCCACAGCAGACGCACACAGAGCCGGTCGGCACCAGAGGTGGGGACAAGGCCTGTCTCCCCGATCCAGACGGGAGTGCAGGGGCGAGGCCAAGGTCCCCGGAGGTGGGTGCCTGCCTGTGGGACAGAGTTTACAGAAAGAGCCGTGGGGACCCTCCCTGGATCCATCCTGTCCACAGTGTGACTCACAGGTCATTCCATCGAGAGGCCCAGTCGCCTTGCCCAGGCCTTGAGTCCAGGCTGGCCTTGGGGCCCAACCGACAGTCCCATCCCAGACCCAAGTCCAGACTCCCGGGCCTGGTTCCAGTCCTGCTCCGCCTCTGGCTTCGAGACGGTGTCCCCGCCTCCGTGTCCTCACCTGCCATGGTGACCCCGGCAAGCAGGGGTCGGAGGCCAGGTGCCCAGGAGGGCCTGGGGATAGTGTGTCAAGTCACTGCTGCGCCCGCCTCGTGCGTCACTTGTAGCCCGAGGCCCTCGACCCCGCAGAGCGACTCCCAGAGCCCTCGAGAGCCTCGGAGCCGCTCCCGTGGGCCGGCTCGGGGAACCCCAGGCCCTCGCTGTCCCCTCCACCCCCACCCTGTGTCCCTGCGAACCAGTCCTGAGATGGGGCCTCCCCATGGCCCCTGCGCCCACGGGCCTCAGCAGCTCAGCCACGGCGGCCCTCGGCTCCCTGCCCTCGGCCTTCACACCCCTCAGTGACCTCTGGCTCCTTGCCCCTGTTCCTGGGAACACCCCTGCCCCGGGTGACACGGATCCTGCCCCAGGTCGGGATGTGCCCCAGGAGAAGACCCTCCACCCCGGCACCCTGGCACCCTGGCACCCCGGCACGTGCTGGCCGTCGCTGCCCCCACCCCCCACTGTTTGCAGGTGTGCCCGCCGCCCAGGGCCCTGCAGAGACCTCGCCCCGGACGCTGTCGGCCACACAGCCAGGCTGCCGAGGAGCGGATCCGTGTCTCACACATGTCACCACTGTCATCGGAGACGGGACAGCCACAGGAGGACAGAGGCTGGCGGGGGCAGCGCAGCAGATCACCACACACAGTGGGGCCGTGGCGCTCCGGGACGAGCGGAGGCAGGGAGGCTCTGCTGGAGGGGCAGAGAGGAGGCCTCCAGCTGGGCCCTGCGGGGGCAGTGGGAGTTGGGCCGGTGGACAGGCAGGGAAGGGCGTCACACGCAGAGCCAGCGGGTGACGAGGCTGAGCGCGCTCACACCTGGGCCTGAGCGGCCGCGCTCCTGACAGCGGCCTTCAACTGTCATCATGAAGGGGAGGCCAGCTCCAGCCCCGCGAGGCCTGATGGTGACATCATGCCCAAGACGGGAAGTGGACCTCCAGGGCCTTGGCTGTCCTTGCTGGACACTTCAGGGTGGGTACAGGTGACCCCTGGAGCCTGGGCCTCCCTGGTCAACACAGCCTTAGGGCACGGCCCCTCCCACTCCTTGGGTGTCACTGCTGCCTCTGTGCCTCGAGGGCAGAGCTGGGGGCTGTGACGGGGCCTGTGCCCACCTGGGCCGGGACACCCTGGCTCTTTAGGCTAGGCTCTGGCCTTGGGGAGGACCGTGGTGATGGGACGGGCCCTGGGGATGGAGAGGAGACGGCCTGGCATCCGCAGGCGGCGGAGGAGGTGGGCAGAGGCAGGAGACCCCCGGGCAGGAGGGCTGGCCCCCGACCGTCACCACTGGTGCCTTTCATGGCCAGCAGGGCCTCGCCAGGGCGGACCGGTGACAAGGCTGTGTTCCTGCGTTGGTGAGCTCAGGGAAGAGGAGCCGTGAGCTCAGAGCGGGACGGCCACCAGCCAGATGGGGCGCTGTCGGGCAGGGCACAGGCGGAGCTCAGGCCGGGCCCCTCCTGGGCGCAGGACGTGCCTCTGCTCAGGGAAGCTGCCTTTGGCCTGGGCCCCGAGCAGGAGCTGGGCAGCCGGAGCACGGGATCGCAGGAGCAGCTGACAGTCAAGTGTCACCTCGGGAGTGGCCTGTCCCCGACCCCAGCACAAATGCCCAAGGCTGCCAGCTCAGGCCACATCTGCTGGGCCGGGCTTCACCAGGCGGAGTCCAGGAGCCCGAAGGACACGGAGCCCTTCTCTGTGTCCCTGGGGTCACTGGGCCAGGGCCGGGAGGGGGAGGGGTGGCTGGGGAGGACAGGCTGGTGCTTCTGAGCCCACGGCCCTCCCACCGGCAGGGGCCACCCTGGCCCTGGCTCGGACCCAAGGACAGTGGCTGTGAACTGAGGCCAAGCGGAGCCTGGGGACAGGGCCTGTCAGAGGCTGCGGCAGGGCTGCCAAACCCAGGGCCTTCCCCGTGACCGCTGAGCGGGGAGGAAGCTGGGGACACTCTTCCTGCCACCATCTCCTCCGGGCCCAGGGGAGGAGGGACGGAGTTCTGCAGGAAGAACGCACGGGCGGCCGTGTGGCTGGGAGCGGCAGGATATTTTGAGCAGCTCAGGGGGGATTCTGCGTTCCCCTGGAGACAAGCAGGCTCGGGCCGCAGGCCGCGCACATCTGTGCTCAGCAAATGGCCTGTGGCGGGGTCAGCGTGGGAAGTGGGCGTGGCCACAGCCGCCCCCAGGGAGGCAGGCTTCCAGGGCTCTGCCTGGCTCTGCCAGGGGCCCCACTGCATCATGGACACAGAGGAGGCCTCAGCATGGTTTCTTGTCTGCCCCAGGCCAAGCCGGGCAACTGGGCAGGCCCGTTGCACTCCCTGCCTCTCCCCTCCCTTGCCCTGGACACATGCTTCTTATGACGTGACCTCCGATCCTGCTGCTTGCCAGGGTTCACTATTGTTTCTAGTGCCACCTGCACACCCCCTTGTGTCCAAGTTAAAACAGAAAGGAAACATTCAAGAAAGGTGGTGTCCACCCCCCTGTCTGCCTCTCTGTGTCACACTAACCGGCAGCTCCAACCTGAAAACGATTATGCCGACGTGGGTTCTGGGCTCATGGGGCTTTGGCAGCGTTGCGCCTCTGCATGGGGACAGTCTGCCCCCTGGAGGCCTGGCCAACCTCAGATCTGCCCAGAAATGGCCAGGCACAGAGGGCGGCTGAGCCTGGCTGAGGGCCGTGCCTCCACCCCATCTGCTGTGGAGGCTCCCATGTGCCTCCCTCACCCTGAGGCCCCCTGGACAAGTCAGGCCCCTCCAGGAGGCCACCACGACTGCTTCTCTGTGCTTCAAGGCCAGGGTCAGCACCGGGTGGGGCCGCGGCCTCAGGCCACCAGGAGGGCAGCCCTGCTCTGTCCACAGGCACAGGCACCCTGGGGTCTCCTACCAGTTACTCTGGCGCGGGCCTCGGGCAGTGCTCTGGGGAGGGAGGCCTGCGTGTTCCTGGGTGGCAGCCAGAGTTGGTGGCTGCAGAGAAACAGGGTGTTCGGCCATCAGCCCAGAGTGGGGGCGCCTGCGAGATGGGGGGGGCGTGGCGCCTGCAGGCTGAGCCGAGGGGCCCCTGCAGAGGTCCCCCCACGGCTGGAGGAAAGGCCTGGACATCTGTCCTAGCACCGTGTGGCCGTGCGCACCTTGGGGTCAGCACACAGTCTGGGGGGTCCCTGCAGAAATGCCATGAATTAAAACCACTGTGACACCTGGGGACCTGAGGCCACCGCAGACGCCGCAGCAGGAGCCAGCTTGGCCTGGCGGGAAGCCCAGGTGGCTGCCAACGCGGGCGGCAAAGGGCTCGCCTTCGCCCGCTGCGCTGGCCCTAGACAGGGGCCTGCTGCCTGCTGCCCCGCATGGGCTCCAGGGCCAGGCCTCGTCAGGGCTACTGCCCCTCCCCTGCCCTGCCCTGTCCCTGCCCTGTCCCTGCCCTGTCCCTGCCCTGCCCTGCTCCACTCTGTCAGGAGAGGCCCCTCGTCCTGCCGGTGGACAAACCCAAGGACGACGGATAGCGCCTGCTGGACGCAGTGGTGGCCGTCTCAGGCAGTGCTCAGTGACGTGGTGTGACGGGCCAGCAAGTGGGCCCTGTCCAAACACCCCCTGCAGGGAAGGCCAGCTGCAAAGGCACCAGCGTGGCCTCCTCGGGTCCCCGCTGTGGCCTAGGGCCGTGGCCTGGGCGCTGATGCCACCAGTCACTGGGCTCTGCAGCCGTCCGGGGTGACGCGGACTCAAGGAGGACACGACAGGGGTCACTGGAGTCCCTTCCCAAGTGGGGAAGGGGTCTGGGCCTCACGGCAGGGCTCCAGGCAGAAGGTGGGGCCGGCAGGGGGACACCGTCCTCCCAGGGCCGGCGGGGGCTCTGCACCCCCCAAGCCTGCTGGGTCCTGGTTCCAGATTCTGAGCCTGGTAAGGGTGACGTCAGCCAGGGCGGGGCTCCCGAGGTCACCGTGACGGCACGTGTCAAAGTCCCTACTCTGTCCCACTTCTGAGAACGGGACAGTGTCTTCCAGGAGGTGGTTTAGGTAGCATGAGGCTCAGGGTGGCCTTGGCCATCTGATGGGCCCTCAGAAGAAGGGGAGATGGGGACACAGGACCCGAGACGCCCCGGGAGGAGCCAGCCTGCGACACTGGTCCCCCACTTCCGGCCCCTGGAGGTGGGACGGTGGCTGCTCTTTATGAGCCACCCATCTCTGCACTCTGTGCAGACCGTCCCCATCTCAGGGACTTCAGCTGCTACCAGGTGCCCCAGGCCCAGGGGCTCGTAAACCCCACGTACCCCCTCAGCCCCGGAGGCCGGGAGCCCGCCATCAGCCCTGGGGACGCCGAGTCTGCCACGGCTGCTTCCCGGCTCCCAGGTGGCCATGTGACATGGTGTCCTGGCTCGTGGGAACGGGTCACCAGTCCTACCCACCCCCTACAGCCCGGCCCCTAACTCTCAGGGGATGAGGTGGATGGGACACAGGGCCTTGGAGACACAGCACTCATCCCAGGACCCCGGTGCGCAAGGGAAAGCAGAGGCCTGAGCACAGCCCAGCCAGCGCCCACCTTCAGCCCTGGCCTCTGTTCTCGGTCACACGCGGAGAGGAGGGCGGCTGCCACAGCAGGATGGCTCCCACCCAGGACACAGCCCTGACTCAGGCCGCGAACCTGCATATCCCCTGCACCCAGAACAGTGCCCGGCATACAGCAGGCGCTCAGCGAGTACCTGCTGACTGCAGGGATGACCACTCGGGTCCCTCCAGGGATGAAAACTGAAGACGTGCCCTGGGCTCTCGCCACAGCCCCCAGAAGGGCCCTGGGGTGGGGCGCGGGTGCCCACTGAGTGTCCGCTCCGTTATGCCCCCTCTGCTCTGTGCTGTGGCGGCCTGAGATGCCCCCGCTGGGAGCGCCCACTGTGGCCCAGCGCCTGGGGCCTGGCAGTCTTCTCTGGTCTCATAGGCTTCCCGAGGTTGCAGGCAGGAGAGGTGCCCCGGCCCCGGGGGACGGGGTGGGGGGCGACGGCGTCAGAGGAGCAGGGACTGAAGGCTTCCCTCCTCCCCCTCGACCCTGGGCCGCACCAGCCCCGGGTGGTTTTTGATCACATGACTGCCCAGGCTCTGTGTTGCTCCAACGGTTCAGCTGGGAGCTGCAGCCTGGCAGTCCTAGGAGCCAGCCCCTTCCCCATGGGAGGTGCACACCCTCAGGTGGTCTGGTCCCAGTGGCAGATGAGGGTGACTAGGCCTCCAGTGGGGACGCTCCTCAAGGGACTGCCACCGTGGCCAAGTGCTACCCACTAGGGTTGAGACAGGGCACAGCCGAGACCGTTGGATGGGCAGCAAGGTGGTGCTTAACTTCATCCAGTCCATTCCCACTCACCACTCCAGGCTGTACACCCACCCACTGTTCACTGTGCACCTAACCAGGTTCTCTCTCCCACCTTCAGAACTACTCAGATTCCCAGAGATGTTGCCCATCCACCTACGCATCCATCCATCATCCACCCACTCATCCATGCATCCATCCATGCATCCATCCACCTAGCCATTCATCTATCCATCCAACCTGCAACTGTCTCTCTATCCATCATCCATCCATCCATCCATCCACCCATCCATGCATCCATCCATCTACCCATCCATCCATCCTTCCAACTGTCCATCCAACTACCCACCCATCCACCCATCCATCCACCTAGTCATTCATCTATCCATCCAACCTGCAACTGTCTGTTCATCTATCCATCCAACCATCCAACTGTCTGTCCATCTATCAACCATTCATCCATTCACCCATCCATCCACCCATCCATCTACCCATCCATCCATCCATCTACCCATCCACCGATCCATCCATCCACCTAGCCATTCATCTATCCATCCAACCATCCAACTCTCTGTCCATCCATCATCCATCCACCCATCCATCTACCCATCCATCCATCCTTCCAACCATCCATCCAACTATCCACCTATCCACCCATCCATCCATCCGACCATCCATCAGGTGAGTCTCGGGCACAGGTAAAACCGGTACTGATGAAAGACGAGGGAGATTTCCAGGGCCAGAGCCAGGCACCGTGGCTCTGAGACCTGCGTGTGTTTCATGAGCCCAGTTCCTGGCCTTGAGCCGTCTGCCATCTTCCCGGTCCCTTGTCTGTCTCCCCCCAGGACTCCAGGGCAGGTCCTGCCACACTGTAGGACCGGTCCATTCCTGTTTCCCGTCAGGTACCCTCTGCAGCAGGCTCCACTAGATAGGAACCCTACCTTGGAAATGCGATGGTAAGTGCCCGCTAGTTCAGACTGCGAGATGTCCCTCTTTCACTCTGGCCCCGTGATGGAATTCTAACACCCAAGGTCCAGGTCCTCATTCCCATGTCACAGAACAGCAAGGGGAGCGTCAGTACAGGCTCAGTGTCACAGCCTCAAGTCAGCGGCAGTGAGGGCTCGGATCCAGGAGAGCCGAGGCTCTACTCCACCAAACACAGCCACGGCTGACCCGATCTTCTCCCTTCAGCTCACGCAAAACCACGGCACATACAGCAGCTCCCGCCCTTTGCGGGCTGAGCCTTGATCCTTTCCCAGGTGGCCAGTGTCTGCTGCGCTCGCCCAGCACCGAGCTGCGCCTGGTGTGCAGAGGGGCCCGAGCCGCGGCTCGCAGGCCCACAGGCTGCCCTGAAGCCACCAGCAAAACCCAGGGTGGCCCCCTAAGGACATCTCAATTACTGGGCTTCCCCAGGGCTGTGAGGGGACACTCCCAGGCCCCAGCTGACGATGACTCCCAGGCCCCGTTGGAACGACGCTCCGGCCAGCAGAACAGTGCATTCTCCAGCTGCTGCTGGCGTTGGTGGCCCCTCTGCCCCGACCACCGCTCATTCCCATGTCAGGAGGGACATGTCCAAGTGGCCCTTAAGTCACTGGCCTGGGAACCCACAGGAGGGCCCTGCCACTTCAGGGCATCTCGATGTGACTCACTCCCTGTCCCTGGAGGGGACTGTAGATGGCCAGGTGGGAGAACAGAAAGGGGGCAGGGGATGGAGGGGGGCAGGGTGGGCACCCCAGCTCCTGACAGCCTGGGCCCCTGGTTGGGACTGCGGGATGGGCAGGGTCAGTGATGTCCGGGTGGGGTGTGGAGGGCACAGCGCACAGAAGGGCAGACACCGTGATGGGCCAGAGGACACAGAAATCACCACAGGCAACAAGAGAGAGTGAGGTGACCGGCCCGCAACAGGATCCCTGGAAAGGCTGGGAGCAGGGGCCAGCGCCGTGTCCCCCACCCCGGGAGGCCAGCCTCCTGTCCTGGAAGGCACGGTGGGGTGGGCGTCAGGCTGCCCCTCTGGGGCAGCTGTCACCAGGAGCCACGACCCCTCCCTCCCGGGGGCACCCTCTCCTACTCAAACCCCCGGGGCCAGCCAGGCTGCTGTGCAGAGCCGCGTCCCTGGCCCAGCCCTCCTCCCTGTCCACTCCACAGCCTGCAGGAGCCTTCTGAGCAGGTCCCTCCATGTTGAGGTGACCCCACTGTGTGCTGCACGTCATCTCCTCCAGGGACTCTGAGGGCGGACAGCACACGGGGAGCTGGCCCTCCCTGACCTCCTGTTGGCCCTGCTTCAGTGAGACTGGACGCTCGCCTGCTGCCCTCACTGAGGCTGGGCACCTGCCTCCGGGATCCCTGTCTTCACAGCACCCTCTGTGAGATGCAGGACACTGACCCCGCTCTCACCTGACCACCTTAGGAGTGGCCAGCGGGGGGAGGCAGGGGACAGGCATGGTCATCAGGACTGTCCCGCTCTGTGCCACGGTCATGACAACCAGGGAGAGCTGCAGGCCTCAGCTCTGGCAGGCATGACCCTGAGGCCCCCCCAAACGTGCCCTGCACCCAGCACCCCTCTGTGCAGCCTCCCGGGCAGTCTGCCCCTCTCCCCTCCACCCGCCTGGCCAGCCCGGCAGACCTCGGACACAGCCATGGCCCCCTGTGTGCTCCCTCCACAGTGCCACCCCAGCCCCGCCCATCTCGGCTGCCCACGCCTGGCACAGTGAATCCTCCATAAATGTCAGAGGAGGGAGGAGGAGGAGGAGCAGAACTGCCCCGAGGCCCTCAGCGCTGGAGGCTCTCCGTCACCCTGCCTACCCTGCTCCTGGCCAGGAGAACTGGACAGGCCGAAGGGCTTGCCCAGGGCCACACGCAGGGAAGGACTGGCTGGGGCGCCCAGCTCCGAGCTCAGCCCCCCGCACCACAGCCCCTGGGAGGCTCTGCCTGCTCCCAGGAGCTCCCAGCGGCTCCCAGGGCACCCGCCACGGGCACTACCATGCTCAGCTCTGGCAAGGCCCCATGAGATGCTGCTGTCCCGGGCTGCCATGGAGCAAGTCCCACGGCGGTGGAACCCCCTGGGCACGAGGCCCACAGACAGAGTGGGCGAGGGAAGAGCAGGCGCCATCTTCCAGAAGAGGGGCTGCTGTCCTGGCCCTGGCCTGGCTGATGCCCTGCCGTCTCGGAGAGGGGCAGGAAGAGACCAACCCTGCCGCAGTCTGGCTGGGCACAAATCACGAGCCACTGTGTTAGACCACGGCGCAAGAAAAGCCACTGACTCCAATTAAAATCAAATTAAAGCGAGCTGATTATTTCCACCGGCCGGGCTGCCTTGCCCATCAAAATCGTGGGAGCCAAGGACAGCGGCGAGGCTTCTTTGTGGCCCAGTTTTATAGCCCAAAATGTTACACAAAGGGGGGTTGCAGATAACAACACTCTGAGGAGCATAACACAAGTTTACATTTTTTGCTGGCCCCGGCATCAGAATTTATGGAGATCTTAGAGACTCAGAGACGGTCGTTATCCGGCCAGGGAAGGCCAGAATTCATGAGGCGTCACTAAGGTTTAGGAAAGGGTTGTTATCTGGTCAGGGAAAACCGGACATGGGTGAGTTCAGGGCACGGGCAGGCATTCCAATCAGTAAAGGTCTAATATACAAGTGAATACGCAGCCTGTTTCAATCCAGCATCATCCAGTCACAGCAATTATAGACAGCTTAACTTACTATCCTCATCTTAATGGCGCGGCGCCTCTCAACCATTACTTCTGGCAAAATGCCAGGGGCCGTTCCGACCCGGCTGTGGCTCTCAGCACAACCCAGGGTCAGCTCAGCAGCACGCAGGGCCCGCAGCCCCCGCCCAGCTGTGCCGGCTCTGCTCAGGTCTGACAGGCCCCTTAAAGGTAAATATTCTGGAAAGGGGGGTCCTGGGGAATGAGACTGACCCAGGCTCACCACCCTTCCGGATGCAGGTGCGAGTACGTGACCGTGGGCCCCACATCGGGTATGACGCGCCACCCACAGAGGACAACGGACTGTACGGCCACCTCGATACCGTCCGAAATGACATCCACAGACAACAGGACCTTCCTGCACACCCACCAGGACAGTCCTCCCAACTGAGGACGTGGGCAAGCTGAATGACCTAAGGGTCCCCAAGAGTCGGAACAGGGGAACTGGCCGGGGCGGGGGGTTCCCTTTGGTGGGTTTTGCTCTGAGACCATGGACACAGGGCAGTAAAACCACCTAAACTAACCCACGGATGGCCTGACCAGAGAGGGAGCGACAGAGGGGAGTCGGGGCACTGACCTGGTCCATGGGGTCTCCTCTGGAGAAAGGAAACAGGCGGAAAACAAAACTAAGGAAGACCCGGCGCTCGGAAGGTCAGTGTTCCTAGAGCTACCAGCGGGGACGAGGCAGGAGGGCCCTAAGAACTGGGAGGGAGGCAGTGACCCCAGTGCACGCTCAGCAGGGGCCCGGCCCAGGAGAGGCCACCAGCACCCACTCTGCGCCCGGCGATGGCAGCCGTGGAACCCGGGCAGGTGACTGGGGGGAGGCGGATCCCACAGCACCACCCACAGGCCCTGGGCTTCCAGTCCCTTCTTGCACGTCCCTGGTGGGGACTCCAAGGCAGCCTGGACACCACCCGTGCACACCCCGCAGCAAAGAGCCCCCAAACAGGAAAGGAGCCCCAAGATGCAGAGCTGGGGACCAACGTCCCCGTTACTCTTATCTAGTGCACCTCCTCCCACCCACGGCCCCCCGTCCCGCCACAGGGCCCCGGTGGCCGTGAGGGCAGGCACTTCTCCCGGGCCGTGGAGCTGAGGCTCAGGGGTGGGTGCGCAGCTGTGCACGCAGACGCCTGGCAGTAAGCTCTCAGCAACGTAGGGGACAGAGCCGACTCCCCACTTCAGGCCCTCCCAAGGGGTCCCGGGACGCAGAGGGTCAGGGGCTGCGGTGAGGAGGTGGCAGGAGAGGCGTCCTGGAAGAGGAGCGTGAACTCTGGGTGCCCCCGCAGCTGGTGCTGGGTGCCTCTGACCTTCTGCACACCACTGGTGCCGAAGAGCCACCTCCCAAGCCTGGGCGCTGATGTGACACCCAGACAACCGTCAGCGTCAGCGTATAAAATGCCACAAAGAGACGCCGCGAGGGCCAAAGTGGAAGGGTGACATAGTCAAAGACATCCAGAGACCTTCAGGGGGAGGGTGGCGAGGAGCAGGGGACGGCCCTGACGCAGACACCTTGGTGACTTCACCGCTGGGAAGGCCCAGTGTCGCACACGCAGGAGAGTTTGAAAGAAGACTTGAAAACCCGGCCAACGATACACAGTCCACGGGGAAGGTGGAGCCCCAGAGAGGACGTCGCCGCCCTCAGTGACTGGAACCTGCCACAGCGCTTGCTCCAAAGCAGGTGCAGCAAAACCCAGGGGGCCGGCGGGGAGAGGGGAGAGGTCACCGTGGGGCCAGAAAATGCCGACACTGGACTCCGGGGAGCATCTTCCGTCCTGGTGACCCTGCCGTGTGGGAATGTCACAGGCAGAGGGTGCCATGTCCACACCACCTGCTGCACGCTGCACCTTGGGGTCGGTGGCTCCCCTGCCGTCTCGGGGCCACGGGGGTCGGGAGCCTGCAGCTGGCTGGGGCCGCCCTGCATCAGGAGAGGCGGGCATCGCTGCTCAGCAGAGCCGGGGCAAGAGCCTGTCCACGCAAGGCTCCACGGCCCGCACCCCACCCCCATCCAGAGCCAGCGGTCTCACCTGGGGGCACGTGACCTGGACGTCCAGCCACTACACACCCTCGCACACAGCTGACCAGGACGCACGGCCCCACCCGCTGACGCGGGGCAGCTTGAGAAGAGCCATCGCGGCCCCGGGTGCAGGGACCCGGGTCCCCAAGTGTCCCGTGCCGCCCCTGAGCAGCATGGGGAAGGCCCAGGCGGAAGTAGAAACAGGGTCCTGGGTCCCTGGGCCTCCGTGGCTACCTGACGGGCAGGTGGAGGTGCCTCGGGGGCAGAGCAAGAGGACAAGGTGGAAGGTCCAGGTGCCAGCCTCGTCGGAGGCCCCCCAGGGGCCACACTCCCAGCAAAAGCCGACTGAAGCGGGGGCTGGCAAGGGCCGCTGTGGACCTTTAGATGTCATGTGCCGGGGACAGAGAGAGATGTTCAGTCCCCAAGAATTCACAAGTGACCCCAACAGTGACACCCAGTCTGACGACACAGTAACCGCAGCAGGTGTGACGTTGGCAAGACCCACGAGCCCGCCTCAGCCTGCGCGGGGGCTGCCCCGTGGGGTTCACCACGGGGAGGAGACCCCGACAGGGCCTGCACTGCCCGGGCACACACAGGCCTCCGCCCCTCGGCATTTTCCTGGACAGTACAGCACAGCAAGGCTTCTGTGGGGCCACCAGGCCACCCAGCGGCCACCTGAGGTGCACAGGAGGTTCCGTGGGGGCTACGAGAAAGCACACGTGTCACCCGGGGATGGAGCGCCTGTGGTCCTGGGGCCCTGGACCGTCCCCTGCCGGCACGAGGGCCGACTGAGTGTGCAAGTCCTTGCACCTCTCCTACGTGTGTGCAAACCTGGCCTACGATCACGAGCCCGGGTCTGGACCAGGTCTATAGACGAACAGAGCTCGATAGTCACGGTGGCTCTTTAGCCCCCTTAACTGGTCACCAACAGGGACCACGCCGCACCTGCTCTGCACAGCTGTGTCACTCTGTTCAGATCCGGATCCCAGCAGGCGACCGGGGCCAGCACCACCGTCCTCCCTATTCCACATGCGGCACGGGGTGCGAGGTCAGGCGGCCAGCAGGGGCTAGGGAGGGGCAGCCGGCTGGGCGGTGGGCGGTTGCTGTGCACAGGGCCAGGCAGGACATTCTGGGCGTGCGGCAGAACGGGGCTGTGGGGACACCAGGCCTGGTGTCAGAGGTGACAGATCACAGAAGCCCCGGGCAGGCTTCTCGCCGTGGCTGTCCATCCTGGGGCTCCGGCAGGACGAGGCCCCTCCCGCCTCACGTGGCCAGCACTGCACAGGACTGTCCGCCCCTGGCCGGCCCAAGCAGGCCAGGGGCCCGCATGGTTTCTGTCCCCAGCCTGGCCTGGGACTGTAGAGGTGGCAACGTGACCATAGGCCTGGGTTCAGTTGACCGGGTCAGACGGGCTCTGCTCAGAATCCAGAGCTTCAGAGACGCTGACCCAGAGGCCGCCTAGCAGGGCCCGGGCCTGCCCAGGGCCTCTCCCTGGCTCCTGCACCCAGCGCCTGCCACCTAGTGGCCAAGAGTGGCGCAGCGGCAGGGACACCAAGACGGCTGTAAGGGCCTCAGCCGACCCCGGGCACCGGGCTTCCTGCAGGGCCCTCCCGGGTGCAGATGGACCAACCTTGTTCACAGCCCGGGGTGGCGCTCGGTCTCCTGGACTTGGAGTCACCAGCACGTCCGTCCCACAGGGAGGGAAAGCAGGCACAGCTTCCCGGGAGTCCTGGCCCCGCTGACCTGGTGGGGCTGGAGGTCTGTGTGACCTCGGGGAAGGCGCCTACCCTCTCTGAGCTCCAGTGTCCTCGTTGGTCACAGTGAAGGCAAATTCCATCACCAGGGTCCAGGGCCACGTCTGCCGCCCAGCAGGAAGCAGGTACTGGACATGCCCTGGGCCTCCCCAGAAGCAGGTTCTGGCAGTGGGGCTGAGCACGTCCCCGACCTGAGGCTGGACGTCGGTCTTCCCTCCTTCAGCCAGAGAAACGTCCTTTCGGCCATGTCCAGCCTAGAGAGCTCCACTCAGGAGGGCCTGCCTGGCCGACCGGGTCCCCCTCCAGAGCCCGTGTGGTGTGGTGGACAGGGATGTGAGCTCTGCAGACCGGGAGGCCCCGCAGGCCAGGGTGGACGGGTGGCGCGCAGCAGGGGTCAGGCCAGGCTGCCCGGCACAAGCACATGCAGCCCGTCCCCTCCGGGAGCCTGAGGCCCTGAGGCCCCTCCTGCCTATCCCTCCAGCCAGGTGGTGGCCCCCGCAGCTTCTCAGACTCGTCTCTCTCCCCCAGAGTCTGGGCAGGTCCTGGGCTGGGCCTCAGCCTTTGCTCTGCCCTAACAGGGAGGAGGGCTGGACCCCGCTCAGAGGGAGCCCTGTGTACAGCCCGCTGCTCCCCGCTTGGGCCCCTCTGCCAGCCCCTCACTCCTCTGCACCCTGCTCCCTGCCAGGGAGGCAGAGTGACGCAGCGCGGTGCCCAGTGGCAGCTGCCCCTACCCTGAGGGCTGTGACTCAGGCCCGCCTCTGCCACTCATGGGCTGTGTGACCCGGAACAAGGCACCTGCCCTCTCTGAGCCCAAGTTTCTTCATGTGGCAAAGAGGAAACCAACCAGGCTTCAAGGGGGCCGGTGACAGCTGCAACCCATCCCCACCGACACTGTTCATCAAGCACCTACTGTGCGCAAGGGTCAAGCATCTGACTGTCCTTGAGACAGGCTGGACGAGGGCCAGTACTTCATGTTCAGGAAGGAGAAACCGAGGCACAGAGGCGGGGGAGGGCAAAGCTGACCAAGGAGTGTCCTGGGAGCCGGGCGAGGCCCTGGATCCGGCGTGGGCAGCAGGAGCTGGACATCGTCCTGACTGCCACATGCTCGTGGTGCCCACGGGTGGCTTGGCCAGGGTGGGTCGCGGCACTCCTGAGAGGACGCGGGGGCTACAGAGGGGCCTGAGCTCTGGCCGCGTGTGCAGGGACGCTGTGGGCCTGGCCACTTGTGGAGGACGCAGCCCACCAGCACCAGGCCCAGAGCTTTGCCCGCCCTCTGGGTAGACCCTCGCATGCCCTGAGTGGACTGCCAGGCCCTCTGAGGATGAGCAGGTGATCCAGGACTGGACAGGGGCCAGGGTCAGGGTGGGCGGATGATTCAAAGCCCCCAGTGAGACTCAGTCCTGGACATCTTCTCACAACGACGGGGAGGAGGGGCTCTGTTGCCACTGACATTGGCCTGGTGCCTCTGGTGGGCACCTCCACGTGGCCGGGGAAACTGGCTGATGCAGAGAATCCGAGGAAAGAGGGGGAAAAGCGTCCCGAGGCTCCGTGAGCACCTGGATGTAGCCATACCTGAAGTTGTCGATTCTGATTGAAAAGCCACTAATCCCCCTTTGGCTTCAGCCAGACGAGGTGTGAGCTGCCGTTTGTAACCCAGAGGCCTGACTGATGCAGAGGAGGCAGGCTCTGGGCCGGTGAGAGGTCCGGGAACTTCCAGGCCCGCAGGTGGCTGGCTGAGGCCGGGTGGCCCTGCGCCCTGGGCCGGGCCCCGGTTCCCAGGTGTGAGGTGCTGCTCCTCACCCAGAGCGTCACGGTCACCCCCGGGCACCTTTCATGCCCGACACCCAGGCTGCTCCAAAAAGCAAGGGGAGGAGAGGAGGTGTGGACAGAGGCCTCTGTGGGAGTGGGAAGCTGCCAGGCCACTGCGCAGGAGGACCGTGGCGGAGGCCGCCAGCGGCCCACTCCCACTCTGTCCTCCACGTCTCCCTTAATGGCAGAGTGCCTGGGACGGAACCCACAGCTCCGAGCCTGCCTTAGGTTATGCTGTGGCCATAAGTCCCAGGCGGAAGCATAGTGGACCACGCGCGTCCTTAAGACTAGGGGGCGATCTTTTGCCTCTTCCTCCCTCCTCTACTGGAATGTAGACATGATGACTGGAGTGTAAGCAGCCACCTTGAACCACGAGGTAGTCGATTAAGGATGTTGGAGTAGCAAGAATGAAGAAACTAGGTCCCTGTGCGTTTGATGTCCCCAGAGCAGCTCTGGATTCCCTTGTCTGCCTTTAACACAACGGGAACGAGCTGCTCTCTTGAGCCGTGGTTCTCCGTTGTTTTCCTGGCTTTCTGAGATGAACTGAGCTGAACGGACCTGGAGGAGCAGGAGGTGCCGTGATGCTCTAGCCGTGGGGACGGGGACGCAGAGGGGCCACCGTCTCTCCAAGACGGGAACACCTGGTTCCCACATTAACCCGAGAGCGTCCTGAGCCTACAGCAGCGTTCCCTCCAACTCCGTCAGCCCTGGTCCAGGTCACACAGGAGCCCTCCTCAGCGGCCGCAGCGGAGGCTGCCCTGGAGACGGAGCCCCGGGGGCGGGTGGGCCTGGCGGGCAGCGGGCAGCGGCTGCTCCTGCCGAGACCTACCTGCCGCGCCTTTGTTTCGTAACAACTCCAGTGAGTCTCTCTAATTTTAG
The DNA here is from genome assembly GCF_021218885.2 of Marmota monax. Classification (NCBI taxonomy): domain Eukaryota; kingdom Metazoa; phylum Chordata; class Mammalia; order Rodentia; family Sciuridae; genus Marmota; species Marmota monax. Next base: position 3,479,213 of record NW_026692498.1, on the reverse strand, counting down.
TGGCAATGCTTCTGTTCCAATCAGGGATGGTTTGGGAGAAGTGGGCTGCGGGGAGCGTTCTTGGCACACAAGTGACAAGCCATCTCTACACGGCAGACGACGGTGACTGTGACCACCCTGATTCTAAATCTGGGTCGGGCTGGGTGGCGCCTCAGCCACGGGCGTGGTCGCGGCTCCAAGGCACAGGACCTTGCAGCCGGCCTACTGTGTGCCGCGGGGGGGACATGGCCCCGTGTCGGGCAGGACTGGGGAGGAGCACCCAGCCCACACCGGGCCAGGCGGGGGACGAGCGCATGGACGCGGCCTTGCTCTGTCCTGCCGTGTCTAAGAGGCGCCAGGCTGGGGCTCACACTCTGGGTCAGAGACTCCCTCGGGACGTGGGCGGGGCTGTCCTGCTCCCAGGTGGGCACGCGACAAGCCCTCCCCGGGACACCCACGCCGCACCCCAGGGGCAGACACTGATGGATGAGGAGCATCGCACACAGGGCCCAGCGGGGAGCGTGAGCCTCCGGAGGAGCCTGGCACGCACACGGCGGGGACGTTGGGGCCTCGAAGCCGAGGGGAGCTGGGCACGAGGGGCCACGCCACGTGGTCCCAGCCAGTGTGGCTCTGGGTCCCGCTGCCTGTCCAAGGGGGACGGGGCCCTGCAGCCGCGGATCTCCACTGAGCGCAGCCTGTGCATGGGGCCCACAGCCTGTGACGGGGACTGGGGACGAGGCTGAGGAAGGCCATGGTCACGAGAGGACAGACCGGCCCCAGGAGGCAGCCACAGGGCTGCGCAGGCTCCGAGCTCCAGGGACGGTGGGCGGGTGCGGGGGCCACCCGAGGCCCCCAGAGAGGCTGAGAGGGGGTGCTCCTGGGCGGCTGGGCGGGGAGGGCATCTGCACCCAGGGACAGCCTGTGTGCAGGGCCAGGAGGTGGGACACCTGCGGGCACAGGGACTGGGGCCCGGCAGAGGTGTGCCACCAGGGCAGGCAGGAGGGGACGTTCCTGGCCTCGGGGCCTCTGGGGTCTACTGAACGGCCAAGGAAGGGAGTGGCCCTCTGCGGGTGGCTTCCCGCTGGCCTCTTGGTTCAGAGAAACAGGCTGCGAGGGAAGACCCCGGGCATCGGGAGCGGGCAGCAGAGGGGACGGCGGCGGCTGCAGGGCGGGTGGGCTCAGCTGTCTCTGGGTTTCCAGGTTAGCGTCCTGTGCCCGAGAAGAGGGGCCGCGCACGTCCCTGCACGTCCCGGAGCGCCCCCTCTGCTGTGCCCCGTCCCTCCCACTGGGGCCAAACAGCTGGATGAACCTCGAGCCTGGCCAGGCCCTGTGAATGGACCCAGGGACCCGAGAGCAGACGGCCACAGTGTTCCCTGAGTAGCGGCTACGGAGCCACCTCCGGCGGCATGGGGCAGTCAGGAGAGCGGCCAGGAGGGGGCGGGCGACGCGGGGAGGAGTGCGCAGAGGAGGAGAGAGCGGGCTCCCAGGCCCGGGCTGGCCACAGGCGAAGGAGGAGCAGCCGCCCGAGCTGCACGTGACTGGCACCCGGACAGGGCCGGCAGGCTGGGCGGGCCGTGGGGCTTCAGGGGGTGTCCCTGTGTGCAGGGCACACACGGCCACACTGGGGACACTGTGGGCACCTGCCTCTCTCTGCAGGTCCCTGTGTACAGTGAACTCCGTGAAGATGGGGTCTTGGGAACTGTGTCCCAAGAGATTCCCGTGCCTCCACAGGGCCACTCGAGTCCTGGCCAGGCCCCGCACAGCAGGCAGGGACCACCTGCAGGTGCTGCACAGAGCCCAGAGAGGACAAGCGAATCCCCAGGTCACTCAGCCAAGCCAGGGTCCCCACCCAGTCAGAGCCAGGAACCTGTAAGCAGTTCTGTCCCCGCGAGAACCCTCCCCGCAGGTGGACGGGCTCCATGTGCCCATAGGCAGAGCCACCAGCCCGCAGCGCATGGGACACGAGCCCCAGGCAGACCTGCGGAGCCCAGGGAGTCCGCGACTGCCCAGGTCAGCCCTGAGCAAGGCCCTGGCTGGGCCCAGGCCCCACCCAGGCAAGGCCACGTCTGAGCGGCCTCCCTCCCTCCTGCCAGGCTGGGCGCCAAGTCACGCCAAGCTGCTGCCCAGAGTCCCCTCCAGAGGGGCACACGTCCCTGGCCCCTGAGGGGCTGCACCGGGCGGCCCAGGGCTCCCAGGTGGCCTGTGGTGGCAGACTGCTGCTCCCTGCGTGTGACCTGGTGGCAGGCTGTCCTCTCCGGGCCCTGGTAAGATGGCGGGGGCTGACCAGGGCTGAGCAGTGAGCGGCCGGGACCCCAGCAGGTCCCTGCGGCGGGTGGTGGCCCCTGAGGCCTGCGGCTGGCGTAAGTAGGGCAGCCCAATCCACGCGGCTGCCGCTGACGAGGTCACTGTCCTCCTTTGCTCTGGGGAGCGTCCCCGTTTGGAGGACAAGTGATACGGTCACCCTGGCCATCGGGCTCCTTCTGGGACCAGGCACGAGAGCAGCCCGAGCTTCAGGAAGAGGAACGAGGTCAGGTCGCCGCTGGGCCCTGTATCTGTGCCACAAATCAAGGACAGAGCGGCCCTGGTGGCCCGGGAGCCGCCGCACCTGGGCTGTGTTCCACGGACACCCTGTGCCTGGGCCGCGCGGGCCCTCAGGGCACCCACAGCCGCACCAGCAGGCCCCTCCGCTCACGTGCCTGCTGTGTGCCCCTGGCCTGGGCATCAACGTGCGTGGGCACCTGTTCAGACACAGCCATCTCTCAGCCGGAACCCAGTGACACGGGTCTCCACGCGGCGTGGGGAGGGGCAAGCCACTCACGGTCCTGCCGACGTGGACCTGGGAGCCCTAGCAGAGCGGGAGTCCACCCTCGCCTCCACCCCTGGCCGCGTCCAGGCTGTGCAGGAGGACCAGGTGGCAGGCATGGCCTCCCGGAGGGGCGCGGCAGCTGGACGTGTGACCTGGGCCCTCCTCCCTGGCTCGCCTTGAGGCTGGGGGTGGACATCCTTCCCAGGGGGGTGTGGGTCAGATGAGGTGCTGGCCCAGGGAAGGACACAGGGCGGGACACAGCCAGCACCCGGGGGACCTGCAGGTGTCCTGTGCCCAGGAGCCGGCTCACGTGGGAGGGGGCCACTCCCCAGGTCTGCTGTGGGAGGGGCCGTCCTGGGGACCTGGGTCTCCATGGAGAGGCCCGGGGACTGTAGAGTCAGAATCTTCCAGATGCAGGCAAAGGGCCAACAAGCGGGGCCTGACCAGGGACACTGGCGGGTCAGGAACGTGGGGGGAGCAGCCTCTCGGGTTGGGGGACGTCCTGGCAGTCGCTTCCCAGGATGAACGCCGGGTCCTCACCTGGGGCCTGGAGCAGGGAAGGGGAGCCCGAGCCCCCAGGAGAGGCTGGTGCCCAGCCAGGTCCAGCCCGTCCAGCCCGTGCCTGTGACCACCCCGCAGGGCCCATGGGCTGCAAGTGGGCTCTGTCTTCACCAGCTGCAGAGTGCTGAGCCCCTGGAGGGGCGGGGAGAGGCGCCCAGACCTGGGGACGGCACGGTGCTCCTGTGGAGAGGGGAGCCTGCCCTGGGCAGCCCCTGGCCAGTGGCTCACAGGACGCATGTCCTACGCAGGTGACAGGCAGTCTGACACCAGGAGGCCCCTCACAGCAATACTCAGAGACGACCACAGTGTGCCAAGAGCCGGGGTGAGGACGGTGGCGGCCCGGGGGCAATTTTGGAAGGCCATCTTTCCGTGACATGGTGTCTTTTGCGGGAGCAGACGGGGGTTTGTAGTTTACGGGGCAAACTCGACTTCAGGGCGTTGACACTCAAGGAAGAGCGGGAACTCCGCGGCGGGGGTGTCTCGGCCCACGCAGTGCAAAGCTGCTCGCCTCGCGGCTGGCCAGGAGAGAGACGGGCCAGTGCCCTGCAGGGACACACCCTCCCGACCGAGGCGTCCCCAGGGTCCACCTCAGAGCCAGAGCAGGGAGGACTAGACGCTCCCTGTAGAATAACGCGTCACTTCATAAAGTGACTCTTTCTCCAAAGAAGAGACAGGAGGGGCCCATGGGCACGTGAAGAGGTGCCACCTGGTTAGTCCCAGCAGGTGCCCTGAGACCACCACCCATGCCCACGTGCGTGGAGGAATCGAGCGCTGCCCGGCTGGGAGGAGTCGCGCCCTCGTGCCCTGTGGGGACCTGCCTGCAGTGCCCCCGGGGCTTGGCACAGGCCCTGGGACCTGGCAGCCCCACCCTTGGCATAAGCCAGAGGACACACGGGGTTCAACAAAACAAGTGCAGGAATGTCCCCAGCAGCCACCAGCACCTAGTGACTGACGGATGGACGGATAAGGTGTGGTCCACACGGAACAGGACCTGGCAGGACAGAGTCGAGTCCAGACAGCTGCTACAGTGGGCACGACCCTCCGTGGGCACAGCCACTCACAAGTCCACACCCTAGACCCCGTCACGGAGTGCCCAGGACAGGGAACCCACGAGGAGGACCGCAGGGCGGGGGTGGGGCCCGCGTGGAATGACGCAGTAGTGACGTTGACGCAACCCGCGGGTCCTCCAGAAGCCATCGCGGCGTGGTCCCCGAGGGGCGGATCTTTGCCGTGGGCATGATTGTGTCCTGATTGAGATGACCACGAGGTGGTGTCACAGCCCATGTCCCTCAGCACTCAGAACCCATCAGACTGGACAGAGGGTGACCATCAAAAATCAGTCCTACTGCCCGACTGGAGAGCCACTAAGCTTCTGGGAGCCAGGGGCCAAAGCGCGAGGGGACAGCTGGACGCATCTGCGGCGGTGCCAGGAGCCTCCCTGGGTGGGGAAGCCAGGTTCCCGCACCTGCAGACCCTGGCTGGACTCAGGGCGCGGACAGCTCGCTCCCGGGGTGCCCGCGCGGCGGTCTGGAGGTAGCGGGCCTCCCCATCGCCTTAGCCTGCTCCTGGATGCGGGGCCCACTCCCCAGCGCGGCCCTGAAGCCAATGTTTATTCATAGTCCCCAAATCTGCTGCCACTGCCTGTTTCAGAAGAGCCCAAAACAGCACTCCATTCAGCCGCCGAGCTCCACGTGACGGCTTCCGCTGCCAAAGTGAGCCCCACACTGGAGGGGGCGGGCTCCGCCTTCGCCCAGCCACAGGGCTCCTGTCCCTGGCTCGCTGTCCCCCAGCGGGTGCCGAGCAAAGGCCCTCAGCCCGTCCTCACCGACTGCTGTCTGACAGAGGGCACACCGGCAGGGCCACCTGCGTGTCCAGAGCACTGGCTCCCTGTGCTCAGGGCACCATGGGCGGCCTCCCAGGACACTCCAGCGTCCACACACAGCCAGGAGGATGGGTGCCACCTTCCCCACGCGGGGCTCCCAGCTCGGCGCAGGCTGGGCGAGGCCTGCAGGCTGGATCGGAGGGCGTGGAACAGGAGGCCACTGAGCACCGGGGCTGGCCCAGGGAGCCACCACCTCCACCCTGCCACCCCAGGAGGACGAGCGCCGTGGTTCATGAGGTGTCCCCAAAAGCCCCGGTGTGACACAAGGCAAGGACTGCGTTATGAGAGCCCCAACAACCAGTGGGTTAACCGCGGACGTGGACTCGCCCACCGCGCCTGTGGGCAGGAGGGGCGTGGCTGGAGGACCTGGCCACTGGGCGTGCCTTTGGGTCTATGCTTTGTCCCTGGTGGGTGGAGTGGCCTCCCTCTCTCTGCTTCCTGGAGCCCCGTCCTGCTGCCTCTGCCCACGCCCTTCCTCCCCGATGGTCGGCCTGGCCTCAGGCTCAGAGCTGCGGGGTCGGCCAGCCACGGGCTGGACCCCAGATGTGGGCCAGAGTGCACCCTTCCTCCTCCGGGCTGTCCGTCAGGTCTTCTGGTCACCGTGAGGAAAGCTCACTGGGGACACGGACCGCCTGTCCCAGAGCATCGGCACGCGCCCTGCCTGGCTGGCGGTTCAGACTCTACAGCTTGAAGGACATCTCACGGCCGCGTGGTAGGGTTTGAAATGGCAGAGGTGACATGGGAATCGAGGAGTACCCCACGCCAGGCCCACTGCGCCCACCAGGTCGCCTGCACAGTGTCCCCCACCCCTCTAGCCGCGCACTCCCCCTCCCCCTGCCCCCCCACCTGCCCACGCATTTCCTCTGGGCCTGTCCCCGGGTGACACCTGTGGGCAGGCTGCCCCTCCTGGGCCATGCTCTCAGAGGGCAGCAGCCTCGGTCAGCACTCCTCATTGGTCAGGTCCTCCCTGTGGTCCCCGACTGCTCCATGAACAGAGGAGCCTGCACCTGACTCAGCACACGCACCGGGAAAGCTGCTTACGACACAGACTCCAGGGTCCACTGCAGACACGCGGCCTCGCTGGGCAGAGGGAAGCCCTGGCAGCAGGCCACTTTCCCCGACCCGCGTGCAGGGCCAGCCCTAATGTCACAGCAGGTGAGGCTGGCTGGTCACACAGCAAGGAGGTGGTGGGGGCTGTGGCACCTGAGCCGGGGCCTGAGGCCAGAGACATGGACACTGATGTCCGCCTTCCTGTGGAGGGGTCCTCAGCTGTTCCCCGGGACAGCGGGAGCCTGGAGGCTGAGCCAAGGTGGCTTCCAGAGGCTAGTGGGCTGGAGAGGACAGTCTTGGCTCAGAGGGGACAGTCACCGCCCTCAGACCACGCAACAGCCCACGGCGGAGAGCCCTGGGTGCTGTGGGGAGGGAAGCCATCTCAGTGTCACCACGTGTGAAGCAAGTGCCACACGGAAACTCTTCACCTCCGTCACGGACTGAACTGTGTCCCCGGACTCCTACGCCAAGGCCCTGTCCCCGGTGGTCCTTCAGGAAGTCATTGGATTAAACGAGGTCACAAGGGCAGGACCTTAAATATGGGGACTGGCGAGGCCACAAGCGAGGGGTGTGTGTGCCCAGAGGAGGGGCGGAGTGAGCACCCAGAGGGGCAGGAGGAGGGCCTCCGGGAACCACCGTCCAGCCCTCCAGCAGCACCTCTGTCCTCCAGAGGGGGAAGAAACGCTGGCCGCTCAAGGGGGACCCCTCTGTGCAGGGCGCTGCGCTACGGCCACCCAGCTGACGCACACGGATCTCCCGCCCGGCGAGGCAGCAGGCCTGTCCCCGAGCCAGTGAGAGTGGCCCTGCGGTGCCCTTCCCCCTGTAGACACCGCGTCGTATGGCGGGAGAAGGGCAGGACTGGTGCCCAGCATCACCAGGTTGCCGTGGTAACCCAGAGTAGGCCACCGGGCCGCTGGGAGGGGGCAGGGAGGGGTCCCAGGCAAAGCCAAAGACGGCGCCTCGGGGACCTCGCGGCACAGACCCGTCAGGATTCTATTTTGGGGAAAACCCAGGCATGGAAACCGGCATTTAAACCCCAGCAGCTGCGGAGAGGCACACGCACCCCCCCTGCAGCGCAGGCCTCTGAATAAATGGTGTCAAGGAAGAAGGGGCGGAGCTGGCAGCTGCCGGGTTGCCATGCGGCGCAGGCGGGAAGGGCCGCCCATGTTTGTCCCATCCGTGGGGAGAGCTGGTGACTCCCTGGGCGGCTGGTTTTGCTGCTTATTAATATTTTAGGTCACAGTTGAGCGACAGAGCCATTTGCTGAATTCCGAATGCTCTGAAGACAACAGAGCCCTTCTATTTTGGAAGAACGGCCAAGCCGCCGTGGCGCCTTGCAGAGGGCGGCCTGCACGGGGACTGACAGAGGGTCCCCTGGAGGGCTGACTGCCTCGCCCGGCCCCGAGGCTCCAGCCAGAGACCCTGGGGAGGGGTACAGTTCCCGCCCCTTCAGTCTCCCTGGGAAGGCACCCACTGGGGTGAAAGGGGGTCACGGCAATGTCCTCTCTGACCTCCAACGAGCCTAGATGTCCCTTCTCCCTGCAGAAGGGATCACTATGGCTAAGGCACAGAGAGGACCTGCTGGTCACAGCACCTACCTCCTCGGCAGGCTGCCCTCCCTCAGACTGACCCAGGTCTGGCCAGCATATTCCTGTGTGTCCCCACCCACAGCGAGTGGTCCAGGCTGGGCTCGTGCCTGACCCACTAGGCACTGGGGCTAACCCCAGGGCTTCTGCTGAGCTAGGAGTTGGCCAAGCTATTCTCTCTTTCTACTGGGCTTGGACCCTGAGGACATAAGGCCTAGAGATGCCAGGGGACACCTAGGGGTGCACTGGACAGAGGATAAAGCCATGTGGGGGAATCGGTGCCCAGAGACGGAAAGAGAGTTCCCCGGGGTCATCCGTGGAGCATCTGGACTAAGCTACGCCTGAGGCCGGACAACCTAGACTTTCCCATTATGTGAATTTATGAATTAAAGATTTCTTATGTGAACGGGGTTGGAGGAGGCTCTGGGGCTTTTTACCTCCGACTGAGAGAGCGCCAATGACCGGGGTGGCCCCTGGGTTGGAGGGGGCAGGGAGGCAGAGCAGCTGGAGGTCCAGCCTCAACGCCAGCTCTGCACCAGCTGGTGTTGGACCCTCAACAGCCACAAGCCCAGGATTTCCCCTCTGAGAGGCCCAGGCCTGAGCCCCTGACCGAGGGTGTTGTCAGGATCTGGGAACCGCGAGTCGGCTGAGGGATCTCCGTGTCCGGGAGTGCTGTCACCGACCCTGCACTCAGTCCTAAGCTGCTTTTGCTGTCAGGGCATGTTTCAACAGAACTTCAACTTCCCACAGGCGGTCTCTTCCCCTCGTCACTGCTCCTCTAGGAAGTGACCTAGGAGTCGCTTGGCAGGACAGGCTGAAGCGCGGAGGGTGTTCTCCAGTGCCCGCCCTCTCCACGGTTCTGTGGTTCCGCAGACGGCAGCCAGGCGCAGGCAGGCCCGCGGGTCAGCAGCCCTGGGGCCCGTGGGGCCCAGACATGTGCACGAAGCGTCCAATTCTCCGGGTCCCTGTTTCCTTTTGTGCAAAACAGTAACGATGATGCTCAGCTAGTGGGGCTGCTCCGGGGCCACAGGAGCTCCTGAGAATGCCTGGTGCAGGACGGCTGGGTCAGCGGGGGCTGGGGTCACCGTCACCACGTGGTGTGTGCACGAGCCCCCGGAACCCCACGATACCCTCCCAGCACACAGAGTCCTCCAGCCAGGCAACCCTCAACCCTGGGAGACTTGGCTGTCGAACCAAGGCAGGGCCAGAGGAGGGGAGGTGGCTCAGCCGTCCCCAGGTCCTCCATTCACGGTCACTCCTGTAAGTCATTTCTGGAGGGAGCACTTCACTTCCAACTGCCCGCTCCCCAGCAGACACAGGGCTCATGTTAGACTCTGTGAGAAGAGGCAGTGGACCAAGCGGAGATGGCCCTGCTGCCTGTGGGGGGCCGCAGCGCCCACACCTGCCTCTCCAGCCATGAAAGGATTTGCAGACAGGAGCCTGCCTGGGACAGTGTGGGTCCCAGGGAAAGGCCAGCCACAGCAGGGGACAGAGGTCTGCAAATGTGCCTCACTGACACAGGCACCCCTCCAGAGCACGCAGACAGTGACCACAGCCAACAAGAAGCAGATCGCTGCCCCAGGAAAACGGGCAGAGACCGGACCTGGTGTAGGGCGTGCACAGGTGAGCCACGAGCACCAAGACGGCCCCAGGGGGCTGAGCGAGGGAAGGTGGGGCAGGGGGACGTGAGACCACTTGGCCCACAGCCAGAGTAGCAGGGGTCACCACGCTGGGGTGTCAGACTTGATTGGCATCATTCCTCTGTCATGTCCTTTAAACCCTGGTCACCATGATCCGCATCGACATTACCATCTGACCATGACCTCCATCACCAGCACGATCACCCTCATCATCACCAACACCACCACCATCTTCACCACCATCACCATCACCATCTTCACCATCATCATCACCACCATCATCATCATCATCACTATCACCATCATGATCACCACCATCACCATCACCACCACCATCACCACCATCACTACCACCATCACCATCACCACCACCATCACCACCATCACTCCCACCACTACCACCATCACCATCACCATCACCATCACTACCACCATCACCACCACCATCACCACCATCACCATCACCACCATCACCACCATCACCACCATCATCACCCCAACCACCATCATCATCACCTTTACATTACCAACACCACCACCATCATCATCAGTATCACCATCATGATCACCACCATCACCATCACCATCACCATCACTACCACCATCACCACCATCACCACCACCATCACCACCATCACTCCCACCACTACCACCATCACCATCACCATCACTACTACCATCACCACCATCACTACCACCATCACCACCATCACCATCACCACCATCACCACCATCACCACCATCATCACCCCAACCACCATCATCATCACCATTACATTACCAACACCACCACCATCATCATCATTATCACCATCATGATCACCACCATCACCATCACCACCACCATCACATCACCCTCACTATCCCCACCATCACTCCCACCACTACTACCATCACCATCACCACCATCATCACTATCATCACCATCATCACCACCACCATCATCATCATCACTATCACCATCATGATTGCAACCATCACCATCACCATCACCATAACCACCACCATAATATCACCCTCATCATCACCACCATCACCACCATCACTACCAACACCACCACCATCACCACCATCACCACCACCATTACCACCATCACCATGACCTCCATCACCATCACCACCACCATCACATCACCCGCACCATCACCACCATCACCACCACCATCACCATGACCTCCATCACCATCACCACCACCATCACCATGACCTCCATCACCATCACCACCACCATCACCACCATTAACATCATCACCATGACCTCCATCACCATCACCACCACCATCACATCACCCTCACCATCACCATTATCACCACCCCCATCACCACCATCACTACCCACACCACCACCATCATCACCATCACTACCAACACCATCACCATGACCTCCATCACCATCACCACCACCATGACCTCCATCACCATCACCACCATCACCACCATTACCACCACCATCACCACCACCATCATCACCATCACCATGACCTCCCCCACCACTACCCTCACTGTCATCACCACCATCCCCTCCACCCGCAGAATCCCCACCCATCCCCAGCAGCAGCAGCAGCATCATGACCACGGGCACCACCCCAAATGACCGCTGACATCACCACCACCACTCGTGGCTCTAGGAACCTCCCTCCCCTCTCGCCTAGTGGTCACAGGCCCCAGGTGGTCCTCACAGTGAACCTGACAGTGGAGCGAGGCAGTTGACATCCAGTGTCCCTGGTGTGGGGCCTTGCCGTCTTCTCGGGGTCAGCAGGGAGCCCTGCCCCTGGTCTCCACTTACACACGAGACGCAGCACTGAAACGTCACACTTATGCCATGGTTTCTCACAAACGGACTCATGGCCAGACCCAGGTGGGGATTTGGAGGTCTCCCTGAGTTCCTTACTCAAGGTCCATCCCTGGGGACGCCCCGATTTCAGTTCAGTTTACCGAGTTCCTGGGACGAAGTGTGGACGATCACCTGACCATCCTCCTTAATTACAGAAGAGGACACCATGCCCCCGGAGAGGGAGGCAGCCGAGCCTCGGTGGCCAGCGGGCATGGTCATTATTTCCCCTCCTTGCTGGCCCCAGCACCCCATTCTCCCTGGGCACTGCCACGATGCAGCTAGACAGGCCAGCATCAGGGTCCCCTGACCAATGCAGAGGGCTTCTGCCAGTAAGTTAAAGGGCCTGCTGGGCAGGCCCTTATGGTGGTGAGGGTGATGTGATGGTGGTGTCCCTCGGGAGGGAGCTTCACCTCGGGCTGCTGCACTAGCCCCTGCCTGAGAGCCCAGCCAGGGCCACGTGGCCCAGGCCACACAACAGGTCCTTCACAAGGAACATCACGGTGACATGCGTCCCGCTGTGCCTCACACAAGTGGCCCGGAGCCCTCATACTCTGCCGGCCGGAGGCAGAGGATCCTAAGGCCCATGAGAGGGCAGGCCCCGTGGTGGAAGGGCCTGGGCCCCAGCAGCATGTGGAGCAAAGCACAGCCGTCCAGGAGACGCCACGCTGGTGGTTACCAGGCAGGAAGAAACGTGCAGCTGTGGGCTTACTTGTTACAGCAGCTGACGTGTGCTGCCTGATACGCACCAGGACAACCGCTGGTGGAGTAAGGCACGTGCCAACACAGAGAGCAAGTGCGTCCTGCTCTGAGGAGCCGGCGCTCAGGGGCCTGGGAGGAACCCAGGCACAGCACTAGCTGGCAGCTCCGGAGCTCCGCCTTCCGGGGGGCACCCTCGATGGCACAGCGACAGGGTCACATGCTGCTCCTTGCTGCCAACCCACGGGTTGCCGTGTGCAGAGACGGGTGTTTTACACAGGGCACTGCTCTCTCTCAGGCATGGAGAAGATGAAATCTACGGGCAGGCTCTTCCCCGGGCCCCTGAACAGGTCATCTTGGGCCTTTAGGTTTCAGAGAAGGGAATCCACCAGGGCTGCCGAACAACCGCGCAGGGGGACAAACTCAGGCAGCTGACCTGGGAACGGACCCGGTCTCTCTCCACGTACCCATGGTGGCAGGTGGACATAAGATCAGAGGCGGTCAGGCCCTGGTCACTACGCTAGCCACTCTGTGAGGGAGGCTGCCCAGACCCACACAGGGCTGAGCGCAGCGTCAGCAGTTACGAAAAAGTCACAGCGCAGCGCCATGTCCCCCGCCCGCGTCCTCCACTGCCGAGACTGGGCTGCGGTGCCACATGGTCAGAAGGGGTGATGCGCGGGGAACCCTGAGACCCACCAGGTGTCACAAACACCTGCTTCCCAGGAAATCGGAGCAGCCGGGAGGGTGAGCCCTCACCTCCCGCTGTCCACGGAACCCAGCGGACCCTGCGGAATTCGACCCACTCGCCACGCAGGGCCTCGCTCACTTTGCAGATGGTGCCCAGCTGCTGACCACTGTCACTAGGCGGGAAGAGTGCAGCTGTCCTGCCTCGGGCAGAGGCCCTGCCCGGCCACGTCCTCACGGGCTCCTGGTGCCCACTCATTCACCCCGGTTCAGGGTTCCCAGGCACCTGGCGGCTCACTTTCCACGTACAAAGCCCCGTGGTGGTCTGCACTGAGGGCAGCGCTCCCCAGGGCCTGCACAGGCCAGCCTCGTGGAAGGACGCAGCCAGGTGGGAACATGGAAGGGGCCCTGTACCACCTTTGGGCTATTTGTAGGTCTGCCAAATTCCAATGTCAAAAAAAGCCACCCAAAGCACTGACCAGGAAAGAAAAGAGTCGGAAAAACTGGACTTTAAAACTCAAAACTTCCACTCATTAAAGGACACATTAGGAAACCAAAGGCGAACCGCGGATGGGAAGGTACCAGCAGCTTGTCTCTGACAAAGGACTGAGACGCAGAAGATGAACAAGAGCACTACAGACCAGGACGAGACGGAGACACCCCAGTCACAGATGGACAGGCACTCCCCAGACTGCCCAGACGAGGTCACACTGTGGCAAACCAGCTGCACACAACACTCAGCGACAATGGTCATCAGAAAATGCATGTGACACCCACAGTAAGATGCCACTTCCCACCATCAGAATGGCTGACGTTAGAGACTGATGTGCCCATGGTGGATGACAGGTGAAGCAGCCGGAGTCCTGCAGCCCGAGCATGCACCAGGCGGCATAGTGGCTTGGAGGACTGTGTGGCAGTGTCCTGTGAGGTTGAGCATGCTCTGCCCCAGCCACTGTGCTCCTAGAGAGGTGAATCCCCTTGTCCATAGAAAGATGTGCACAAAATCATTCTGCAGCTTTGCTTGACATTAGGTAAATGCCAGTGTCCATTATCAGGAGGGCGAACGCACACGCTGTGGGACTCGGCAGTGAACAAGCAGACGACCGGGGCCCGCGACCAGGGGGCCGAGTACCCGGCACTGGGCTGAGTGGAAGAAGTCAGGCCCACATGTACAGCTGTGGGGTGCCATCTGGTGACCTCCAGCAAGAGGCAGCACTCTGTGGTGGCAGGGTCCAGGGAGCTGCCCAGGAGGACGTGGAACATGGCTGGCCACACCTGGGTGGGGACACCGCACCCCCCGGCCGCTGGAGGCACAGACAGTTGTCAAGCACACAGAGCCTCTGCACAGTGTGCTCTTACTGTATGCAGTCACACTAAGTCACCAAAAGACGGTGACAGTCCACAGGCTCAGCAGCCAGGGCCAGCAGCACCCGAGCCGCCGGCAGGCCTCCTGCCCGCCTCGCGTCCAGCTCAGACTCCAGCTCCTGTGGGCGCTGTGCTGCTGCCCTCACCCACCCAGGGCCAGCCTGCTGTGGGACGGAGGCCCTCCACCATGGACGGCTGCCCGTCCAGGTGCTGCAGTGGCACCGCCCCACCCCAGGCTGCTCAGGTCCTACCCGGCACCGGCACCTTAGGGCACCAGGGCACTGAGGTTGCCAGTGGAATTGCAGCTGCTGATTGGGTCGCCCGGACCTGGACTGTCTGGGTGCCCCCCTGATGTCCAGTCCTCCCAGGGAAAGACCAGGAGGGTCCAGGAGGTGCAAAGAGACACGAACCCCAACCCTTAATTGCTGGCCCCGGGGGCGAGCACGGGCTGCCCAGGAACGCCACGCTGGGCAGACGGGCCGGCGAGGACTGCCCCCCGCTCGGCGCAGGGAGCTCGCTGGCGGTGGCCGGGGAGGCGGCAGCGAGGAGGACTCCGTGCCAGGCAGGGAGTGGGGCCTGGCCCCTAAGTACAGCGAGGACGTGTGCCCACCTGTCTGGCTCTCAAGCCCCAGCAAGGTGGCCGGGCCGGGGCACATGGGACATGGGTGGTGGGAACACGCAAGGCACCTCTGTTCCACCACCGCCCACCGCCAGTCGGGATCCGTCTGATCTGCCTCCCCAAGTGGCCAGCTGGGACAGTGTGAGGGGTCCTGGAGCGGCCTCTGCCAGGCAGAGGACACCACTCCCTTAAGGACAAGTCCTGACCCGCGAGAGCAGGAGGGCCCTTCCGGGAGCCCCCAGGGTGTGCCAGCCTGTGTGCCGCCCTGTCCCCACCCCACAGTAATCACTGACCAAGCAGCCGACCCCGGGCCCGGCTCGGGGAGAATACCAGCCCCAGGCTCCACCCCACGGGGCTAGGAACAGCCCCAGGCTCCCACCTGGGGACACGGCCACCCGGATAGTCCAGGTCCAGGTGGTGGAAGGCCTAGCAGCGACCGGGGGGCGGCAGTCCCCTGCCCTTTCCTGACCACTCACCAGAGGCCAGTGATCTCCAGAGGATGGGGAGAGTGGGAGGCCCAGGACCCCCCTGCGTAGCCCTCCAGGACTGCCCGCCCAGGGGTGGCACAGCCAGCGGCACCCAGTGGCACACCAGCGTCTTTCCAGGAAAAGCACAGAAGGGTGGCCCAGGGTGGCCGAGGTCCTCGAGGACAGACAGGCTGTGAGCCCGCTAGGGGGTGGGACAGAGCAGGGGTAAGAGGTGGGGCAGGGGAGGACCAGGGGAGGACCCCACTGGCCAGGAGGCGCAGCTGGCTCTGGGGCTCAGCGTGTCCATCACTGCGTCCAGCAAAACCCCTGGCTGCTGCCTGCTGGCCACAACCCCTGGCCACCCTCCCAGCAGAGCAGGCTCCTCTTCTCTCTTGTAAGGTCCGGTTGGCCGGGTCTCGCCCTGACCCCCACAGCCTGGTCTTGGGTGTGCACTGAGCAGCCTCCTCCGGGGCCCAGCACAGAGCGAAGCCTGCAGCCCCGGGGGCCAGAGCGGGCCCGGCACAGGGGGAAGCGCGCACTGGGCCCTGCGAGGGGACGCGGAAGGGCCTCGGCAGCCAGGGCAGGACGGCGAGCCGGGAGGTCGGGGCAGGGCCAGCACAAGGGGGTGTGGAGAGGGTCTCCTGATGAGGCCGACTTCCCGCTGGACGAAATGCCCTGTGTGCTGCCCTGTCCCCACCCACAATAAACACCGACAAGCAGCCAACCCCGGGGCCCCAGGACACAGCCAGGGACCCCGTCAGACAGACACGCTGTACTCGTGCCCCTAAACAGGGACCCAATAGAAAAACTAAACAGACGCGTGGGCAGAGGGGACACCAGTCAATAACAGGGAGGAGACCAGGGACAGGGAGGAGAAGGAGAGGAGGACCTTCAGAGACCACAGAAGGGACAGGCCAGCCCACCAGACCCCCAGCTCCGGCCCTTCCTCTGGAGAAGTCTGCCTTTGTCACTTTTGCAATGGACCTGCTTTTGCTGGCCACTCTGTGTCCATTCTTTGCTGAGCAGAGACTGGGAACCCAGCACCCTGCGGTGACCGCGCAGGCCCCAAGGCCTGAGGGCGGACTCCCTGCTGGGCCTCAGGAGCCGGGCAGTAGGCACATCTGAGAGAGCTCGTGGCCCCAGTGCCCACCCCAGCAGGCCGGTGACCTCTGAGCGCCTGAGGCCCCCTTCCCCTGCCCTCCCACGGGCTTCTCCTGACACCGCCCACGGCCACGCCCGGCCCTCGCGCCTTCAGAACAGATCTACGGGGTTCCTGAGCCATGGCCGCCCTTGTGTGACGGCTCCAACATCCGCGCGGGGTGGGGGGAAGGCACGCGCCCACAGACTTCCCGTCCCAGGACATGCGCCTGAGCCACCCTGCGCTGGGCACTCGCGCCACCTTGCAGGAGTCCCTGGCTTGGGCGAAGCCCACAACACAGAACCAGCCAAGTGTGTCCAGGATCCAGAGGAGTCCCCCGTCGACCCCACCACAGCCGACCCGCTGCACGTGGCAGGGAGCGGTGACGGTGGCCGCGGCCGAGGGCTTACCTGCCTGGCCCTCCCTGGGCTTGTGCTGCACCTCCTCCACGCACTCGGCCGGGAACCACCCAACGTGGCCGCGGGCGCTGCCTTCCCAGAAGCCACCTTCGCCGATGCTCAGAACTAGGGGACAAGGAGGGAGAGAGTCAGCCAGGGGACGTGGGGTGACCCGCCAGGGACTTCTCCCCTGAGGACGCCAGGCTGGGCACCGAGGTAGGGAGGGAGCCGGGAGGAGGCCCCAGGGCCTGGTCAGCGTCTCCAAGAGCAGGACAGAATCCGCAGTCGGAGGGGACAGGGCTGTGTGACGATCATGAGTGCCACCCCAAACCCGCAAGGACAGGCCCGGTGGAAAGGCCCACTGGGCCCGCACCGTCCCTGGGGCCCCGGCCTTGGCCTGCCACCAGGGAGCCCATCCATGAGGCTGCCGCGGGTGAGCGTGCGCGTCTCTTTCTGACTTTGGCAGGAAAACCCCACCTTTAGAGAGAAGGCAAGGAGCCACACAGTGGCCGTGTCCTTGGGGCCCACTGCACAGCTGGACAGACACAGCCGTCCCCGTCTCCAGGACGGTGAACACCTCAGTGCAGGGTCCGACACTGCCACCCTGGGTGGGGTGCCAGGGACACAGTAGGTCCTCGGGCTGAAGGGATGAGGATATCTGTCTTGAAGCCTCGCAGCTGAGCACAAGGGAGGGACACGGGTCCACAGGTGCCGGGGACCAGGGGGAGTCACGAGGACCCACGGCTCCCCACAGCCCCACTTGATGCTCTTCCAGGTGAAGGGCGGACTCGGGTGGCACGTTGGGGAGGGACCCCCGCGCCCCCTCCCCTGCCCCACCCGGAACGCAGCTGTGCTGCCGGGCAGGGGTCTCCACAGGGGTCTTCTCTGACAGCACTCGGGGTGCGGAGCCCCGGCCTGCAGAGAGGGCCCTTCCTGCCGCCTCCGTTTAACCCAAGAGCCAGATAAAGATCCATGCGGCCCCTGACTGTCGAAGGTCAACGCACAGAAAACCCGGGCTTTGCAGGATCTTGCCATCTGAAGAGCGACCCACATGGAACAGACCACACACAGCTGACCCACGCGGCCAGAGCCGCCAGCCCAGCTTCCTCCCAGGACGGGGCCATCCCCTTGGATTCCACGCAGCCCAGCTGCCTGACGCTGGACTCGGCAGAGCCCCGCAGAGCCCTGGGCAGCAGGGAGGGAGCAGGGGCCTCACAGCCCAGGCCTGTGAGGAGCCCCTTTCATCCTGCTGCTGAGGGACGGGCTGCGTAGGTCCCGCTGGAACCTTCCTGGATGGACCGGCCCTGCTGGCTGCACTCACCCCGCCACACGTGGGCAGCTGCTTCACCTCTCTGTGCCTCCGTTTCCTCTTTGCCGGGGTGGGGGGGGGTGGGGGTGGGGATAAGACTCCTGAGCTACCGCGCCGCTGTGGGTGCCGGGTGTGAGTGCCAGGCACGGCCAGGACCCCACTGCTGGCTCCCTCCATGCTGTCCTCTCTGGGTGGACAGTGCGTGGGACCTTGGAGTTTCTGGCAGCTGAGGGTCCTCTTTGGGAGAGGGCGTGGGGTGGGTGGAGGGCAGCCTCGGGTCCTGTCCCGGCTCACACACGCCCAGCGGTGGCCGTCCCAGCTTTACCTGCTGCTGGCAGCCACCTGAGTCCTGCACCCGGTGTGGCCCCTGCAGGTTCTGCATTCCCTGAGGTGGGGCTGTGGGGGGAGTTGGGTCCCTCACCAATCGGTGACTTAATTCACCCAAGTAACCCTTCTGTCCCTGCGAGGAGACGCAGAGGACAGAGGAGTCCTCTGTGGGGAACAAGGAAGGACGCTGGGCCAGGAGTCGGCGGGCCCTGGGGCCCGTTCTCTCTGTGGGGAACACAGGAGCCAGGCCCACTGAGCTCCAGGATGCCACCTCGCTCCCCGTGTTGCGGTGGGATGGTCCAGGGCGGCTGTGCCCTGAGCCCTGGCTGCTGACCGCACTGCGGAGGAGCAGCGCAGGGGGGGGGGCACTGACAGCACAGTGGTGAGGGGCCGGTGTGTGGCACGAGAGCTCTGCCTCCGGGTGGGGCGTGTGCAGCACGTCCAGGGCCCTGGGAGCCTGCGAGAGGGAGGACCGACCACATACGCCACTGTCCCCACAGACGATGCTGCAGGGCATCCGAGGAACGGATGGGGCACTGCTCGCTGTCTTCAGGGCCAGTGTGCCCTGCTACCACGCCCAGCACCCTGGTGGGCCTCTCCCTCCAGGACCCTCCAGCCTCCCTGGGCAGCTGGAAACCAGACACTCCCTGTCTGACCAGCTGGGTGGCCGAGGGCGGGGCTCTCCACCTGCCACACTGGTGCCCTACGCCCTGTCCACTCCGTCTGGGGCAGAAACCAGCCATGGAGGAGTGGGGAGGACCCGGGGGCCACCTCCCACACTCTGCCCTGTCTCCTGTTGGAATGGACCCTGGGGACGCCGGGATTTCCACACAGGTGCACTTTGAATTTACCCAGGATGTGCAGGGCCCTGGGGTCACAAGGACGGCGCCAGGAGGGGGTGACACAGAGGCGCTCTGCGGGGACGTCTCTTACACGGCACACTCCTGTCCTGAGGCCTCTCCTCTTGCTCCACACGCTCCTGCCCCTGCCCCAGGCCATGCCCAGCTCTTCCAGGAGCTGCCCTTCAGCCTAAGCCCCAAACTGGGCCCTGGCTCTCCCTCCGGGCTCCACCCACATGTGCAGCTGTCCAGCAGGGGTCAGCTGCGCAGAATGACTGGCATGGACCCCCACAGACGGATCAGCAACCTGGGAACCAGAAACGTCACCAGCCTAGAAAGCAGTGCCACACACCTGACCCCACGTGGACCTCCCCACGTGGACCTCCCCACCATCGTGCCACATTTATGGAGGCCACTAAGGCCCAAGGGACGTGGCTGGGCAGGGGTCACTGGGAAGGCCTGCAGGCTCCTGCTTGACCAGAAGGCCCATGAGCCTGGCTTGATGGGGGAGGGGTCCTCTGGAGTGAAGGCCCAGGGCTGTGGCAGGGGCTCAGCTGACCGCAGAGCCTGGGCTGAGGGGTGGACCAGGTGGTGAAGGGGGTCCCGGGTCGGGCAGTGTCCATGGCAGAGGTGAGAGGCACGCCACATGTGTGCATAGCCTCCAGCCTCCCTGGCCTCCTGGGCAGTGGTGCGGCCCACGCGGCTGACCGGCTGGGCAAGTCGTGGTTCTCTGCAGGGTTATCCCTGGTGCTGACCGGACGACGGTGCTGGGAACCTGCCTGTCCCCACTGGTGGTGGCCGCATCTGCTGTCACCTGAGAGGAGGGTGTGAGGGCATGGGCAGGGGGGACAGAGAGGTCCTTGAGGCTGGGCTTCTCTAGCCCCTGTGCCCTGCCGGCTCTGCTGTGGTCAGAGGAGCTCACAGAAGCCTCGTGAGCAACAGCCCTGCCAGTGGACAGGTGTGGGGCTCCCTTCTGCGCCCGATGTCCCCCTGCAACCTGCGAAGCCTGGTCATGAGAGGTCACAGAGGGTGGGTGCAGATGCGGACCCTGCGAGCTGACTCCTCACACGGTCCCTACCCCTTGGGATCACTAAAAGGGTCTAGTTCAGGGAAGCCCACGCCCCACTGCCCGGGACCTTCACGGAGCTCTCCCCTGGACCTAAAGGAGCACGGGGCTCTCCCCTGGACCTACAGGAGCACGGGGCTCTCCCCGGGCAACTGCAGAAACAAGGGAAGACACTCGTGGGATTGGAACAGCAGACTCTCCCCAGCTCAAGGACGTAGCTCCACAGGCTGATGGCCAGAAAGCAACGGAAAATTACTAGACACTTGAAGTAAGAGAAGGAACCATGTTCCCAAGGGGAGGAGAAGCTGCTGAGCCCAGACCCGACATGAACCCGACGTTGAGACCATCAGGTGCGGTTGGGGCAGTTAATGTGGCAATTATACCAATTGATAAAACAACACGTTTTCAATCAACAAAAAAATCCCACCAGAGTACCAGGAAGTCTTGGCAAATAAGAAAGTAAGCATGCAGATGGAAACCGCAGTGAACATGTAATTTCTGAAATCATAAAGTTCACACGAGGGACGTCAGAGGAAAGAGTGAACTTGGAAGAGGAAGGAATAGACCTGCTGGACGCTGTCGAGTGACCAGGCAGCTGTGAGGCGGGACCAGAGACAGGACGGGCCCTGCCATCTCGAGACCCTCGCAGAAGCCCGGAGAAGTCAGAGGAAGGCAGCGATGACCACCGTGGGCCAGGTGGCCCGCGCAGAGGGCAGGACTGGAGCTGGCCGACGGCACTGTCAGGAGCCCACTTTCAGCCCCTCCCCCGCGCTGCTGGAAGCCTGTCCAGGGCAGGGCCTGGGCACGCTGGGCACGCTGGGCACGCTGGGCACGCGTGGAGTCCCTCATGCTCCACTCAGTGAGTTCCCACTGGCCCCGTGTCCCCACGGTCCCCACTGCCCTTCTCTAGCCTCCCTGGGGCCTTGAGACCGACACGAGCCGCCTGTGCTCACCTTCCTGAAGCCTCCCAGATGACGGTGCCCCTGCAGGAGCATCGCTGGCTCCCCAGTGCCCTTGGAGACAGCCACCTCCCCGCCTGGCACCCTCGGCAGCCGAGGGGGGGGGGGTTTCCAGGCAGTCCCAGGATTCTGCTGAGAATCCCTCTGACCAGGTGGACCTCTTCCTTTGAGGGCTGCAGACACCAGGCCTCGGCCACAGCTGGACCGTCCAGCTGGATACTCAGGCCAGGGCCTGCCCAAGCCCACCTGCTCGGGGTCCTGGGGTTTTCTGGTGGGGGAGGCCCTGCCCTTTGCTGGCTCACCCCTGCAGGTGGGGTCTTCCCTCCAGCCCCGTTCCCCACGCTGACCCCCCGGTCTCTGCTGCCACCCCAGCGGGTCCTCCAGGGGCTCGACGGAGGCTGAGGGGCGCCGGCCAGCCCTGCCCCAGACACTGACCTTTGACCCTGTCTCCACGGTGAAGGGGGATCTCGCCATCGACTTGGGGTTGGTATGGCTTCACGACGACGAAGAGTCTCCCAGGCACTGCGCTGTAGAGCTTCCGCTTGGGCCCCGGGTACTCGAAGGCCGGGAGGGAGTCCTTGCTGGCACCAGGAGCGAAAGGCGGCCTGGAGGGAACAAGAAGGGAGGGGAGACGAGGTCAGAAAGCCACGCTCCTCCGCCACGCCAGGCTGCCAGCGTCACCTTGACCCCACGAGGCTGTGGGCGACGGCGATGTGTATGGGCTGGGCGGCGAGCGTGAAGGCCCAAGCTGACCCAGCAACTCTGTGGGCACATCCCAGGGCAGGAAAGGCAGAGCATCAAGGGGATTCAGGCCCTCCCCGGCCCCCAGCAGCACAGCACACCCAGCGCACGGTGGCAGCCTCCCAGGTGTCCCTTGACGACACACTGTGGTCCTTACACACAGGGGAGCATTATTCAGAACTAAAGGGACACTCTGACCCGCACTTCAACATGCATGGACCAAGGACACTGTGCTCAGCAGGAGAGGCCGGTCAGAGGCACTGCAGGGACCCCGGACAGGGCTGCCTGCTGTCACCAGGGCCACGCAGACAGCACTGCACAGGGCGCCAGTAGCTGGGGAGTCACATTTGGTGGACAGAGCCGCAGCCTGGGGAGGTGGGCACACTCAGGAGGCCGAGGTGGACGGTGCCCTGCAGGGTGAGCCCGCCCAGCGCCCTTGGACCTCGCACTTAAAAGTGATTAAGAGGGCAAACCTTAGGTTCTGGATATTTTCCCACAATTGATAAAAGACTCAGGTGGCGGCAGCAGTGAAGGGGAGCCCTGGGTCCCACTGTGAGCGGCCGTCAGGGGGCGAGGAACGCCCAGGACCTCTAGGAACAGCAGCTATGTCCAGCTCCCGGCCCGGCTCCCCCGAGGAACCTGGATCTTCACTTGCTTTGTGTCTCTGATTTCACAGAGTGATCGGGTGAGGCCAGCCCCCACCTAGAGGTCCCCAGCGGTGGCCAGAGATGGGCGGGCAGAGGCACGGGGCCGGGGCCACCTGCAGAGCAACTTTTTATCTCATCTTGCTCCCTCGACAGTGACCAGGACAGGCTGTCAACGGGATCGACCTTCTTCATTTAATGTGAGCCCCGTGTGCCTCTCATCCTGTGCACACCCCGGAGTGCACCCTGAAATTCGCGGCAGGGTTTGGTTTGTGCCTCTGGAATGTCAGAGACGTGCCGCTGTGTTGCGGTTCGTCGTGGTCCCTGGTGGCTGCTCAGCGTCACGATTGTGGGATCCAGTCACGGGGACCCTGGCTGGTGTCTGGAGGAGCTCAATCTGTGTGTGCGTAATTGGGCTGTGGCCTGCTAAACCTAGTCCACGATTCATACCATAGCGAGGAGCGGAGGGGACTGGACGTAGGGTCCGCCTGCTCAGCCCCAAGGCCCAGATTTGTCCCTGTCCCACATGAAGCTCCGAGCACAGGAAACCAGGCCACCTGGCCTCCTGTGGCCCAGGGGGCAGCCTAGAGGCTCACCTGGGTGCTGGGGACACTGGGCAGGTGCCCTGTGGCCTCCCCTGGGCTTTTCTCCCACTGAGTGACAGCTGCCAACCTAAGGGTTCAGAATCCTGCCACTGCCAAGCAGCCTTGGCGCAAGGTGGAGACGCAGGGTGGGGTGTGGCCTCAGTGTCACCTCCTCATTCAACCCCTGCTTGCCTGGACAGGGGCCTCCACTGTGGGGCCCTGTGGAGGTCACTGTCCTCGAGCACCCCAAGGGCTGTGTGGCAGTGACCCATGAGGAGCCCTTGGCTGCACCACGCCTGTCTGAAGGTGCTGCTGGGTAGCCATTGGCCCCCCAGGAGGTGCCCACAGGGCTGGGCAGGGTGGAGACTGGCCCACCACGCTGGGGCCACCTGCCAACGTGGCCTTCATCCCCGGTGCCTGCTCCTCCCCGTGGTGATGGGACAAGGACAGAGCTCTCGCCTGTGCCTCCAGGCCTGGCTCCTCCCCGGCCCTGCTCTCCCCGTGGCAGCCCGAGAGCAGCC
This sequence comes from Marmota monax, assembly GCF_021218885.2. NCBI lineage: Eukaryota > Metazoa > Chordata > Mammalia > Rodentia > Sciuridae > Marmota > Marmota monax. The sequence continues at coordinate 3,455,518 of NW_026692498.1, read as the reverse complement.
TGGATGAGCGGTGGCTGTCCCCTGAGTGTGGAGCACGGGGAGGCCAGGCCAGGGCACCCGGGGCCCAGCCCACGCAGCGAGATGGGTCTGCAGCTCCCCAGCCCTAACTGCCCGCGCTTCCTTGTGTCCTGGCCAAGAGCAGCAGCTGGAATTCCAGCCGTCGGAGGGCCAAGTCCCTGGGCTCTGAGTCTCCGAGAGCTGGCCCTGTGGAGTCGGGTGACTGGGATGAGGGAACTGGGCCACTTCCCAGCCACCCCGGGGAGTGGGGCGGCCTCCACACTGAACGTCTCCATTCACCCTGGGCCAGCTCACTGCTGCTGGGCTCAGCTGCAGGGCGGGACGGGCTCACGGGCTCACAGGCAGGGAGCGGCACAGGCCAGAGGACGGAGGGTGCCCGAGGAGGCCTGGAGACCGGGTCAGTGTGGAGGGGCTGGGCTGGTGGCAGATGGCCTGGCCCTGGGGCCTACCGGTGCCTCCCAGGCTCCTCTCCTGCAGAGGAGGGAGGGAGGAGCTCGGGAACATGGCCGGTCACAGGCTCTGGCACAAAGGGTGGCGGGTCCAGCACAGAGGTCCCCGGCTGGGCTCAGCACCACCGGCTTCTCTGACGGCTGCAGTCCAGAAAGCTCAGAGCCCACCACCCCCGTCCGGCGGCAGGCTTCCCTCCCTGGCCTCCTTGGCCAGGCACTAGCTGGCCGCCGTGGAGCCTCTGTCCGGGTGCCAGCCAGGGCCACCCCTGGCTCCAGGTGGGGAGGTGCCCAGAGCCCCACCTGGGACCACAGGGATTCACCAGCAGCCCCTCCCACGTCAGCCTCTCTGCTTGGCTCACGGGGCCCCTCTCCACCTCCGGGTGGTGGGTCCTCCACTCCCCGGGGAGGTCTGAACTGTGACCGTGTGACTCCACGGCCCCAGGTCCTCCAGGGTGTCAGCACCGAGCACGGCACACCTCCCTCACATCTGTGGTGGGCACGCACACCCTCCTGCATGCAGAAGGGGGCATAACTCAGGCTCAGGTGGCCACCTGTCAGAGAGCAGGGACCACAGACGGGGAGCCCGGAGGGCCACAGGTGTGGACTGTCATCCGTAGGTGCCCAGCAAGCGCCTGCTCCCCAGGTGTGCCCTCCACCTCCCTCGCCTGCTGGCCAGGCCTGATCCTGGGGCACCTTGCCCATGGCTATGCCTAGCCTTCCCAGTGAGGTGCCACGGTACCCTGGGGCAGGTGACACACAGGGTGGCGGGAGAGCCAGACATCGTACCCCCCGCCTGCTCCAGCAGGGTCTGTGCCCCACTTTCTGGGTCAGGACTGGGCTGAGCGGGGGGCACAGTGACCACCCTCATGGAGGAAATCTGGTCCCTGTTCCACTGAGAGTGGGCTTGCGTGTCCAGGTCCCCACCTCCCCAGGGAAGCAGATAGAGGGCAGGTAGAGCGGGCACAGCGCAGAGCCACAGGGCACCCCGGCCACCTTCACACGCACGCACCTGTCAAGATGGGGCTCTGTCCCTGGGGAGGGGTGCACAGGTCCCCAGAACCCTCCAGACCTGCTCCCACCCACACAGGAAGCAGGAAGAGTCCCTGCCGCCGGAAGCCCACGGCGACACCCAGGGGTTCCGTGGCCTCTGAGTGCCCTGCCCCTTACTGGGAAGTGTCATCTGGGGAGAATGTCCCTCCCCGGCACTGAGTGGGAAACTGGCCTCTGCCGGGGGCAGGAAGGCCAGGGGTGCTGCTGTCCCCTTCCTCAGGACCATCTTCCCATTTTGTCCCGAACGCCCAGAGGTGGACAGGGCTCGGGGAGGCCCATGGTTCCCAGCAGACAGAGCCAGCGGGTGGCCAGCAAAACCAAGCTCTGCCTGCTGGCCTCATCCCAAGCCTTTGCTTCCTGCTGAGCCGAACCACCCGGGAGCAGATGTCTGATGAGACGGTGGCCAGAGTGTCCCCTGGGTGGGTGAGGCCAGAGCGGCCCTGGGGACCTGCTGCCCAGTCTCTGAAGAAAGACATGGAACCCATATGCTGCAGGTGACCCTGGCCACCCACCCTTGGTGACGGGGTGGGTGGACCCAGGTGTCTCCCTTCTCAGGACTGGGGCCCAGTTGTGCCCCTGGGCACCAGTAGAGGGCGCCGCCTTGGGCTGGGTGAGGGCAGAGCCTGCGCCTGAGCAGGGGCAGGGACGGTGCCCCAGGTGCAGTGATTTCTACCCCTCTGCACGGGTGTCTGCGAGGACAGGGACACACAGGGACTGAGGCGGGGGGGAGACGGACGGTCAGGGGAAGGTGAGCGGGAGACGCAGGCAGAGCTGAGGACCAGGACGGGTGCAGGTGTCCCTCCCCCTCCTCCTTCTCCATGATGCCCAGCCACAGGCTCTGGGCTGGCCTGGCAGCAGGGGGCCGGGAGTGCCTGGATGTTCAAAGTGGGAGCCCTCAGCTCCCAGCAGGTCTGGGTGACACAGGGCCTGGACCCCAAGCCCCCGGAGCCCCCTCCTGTTAGGACATGGTCAGGACAGCCCCCAGGGCTCTGTGAGGCCCCTGTCCTGCTTCCCTCCAGGGGCTGCTTCCCTTCTCTGCAGGAGGTCAGCCCCTCCCTGGGGTGGGGGTCCTGCCCAGCACAGGCCTTGGATGGGAGGGAGCAGGCCACTGGTGCCAGCAGGAGTCCAGGTGGGAGCCCTCACCCCCCCACCAGGGCTGCCCTGAGGCTTGGCCTGAGGCTGGCTCTGGTCCCCTAGGCGCCCCTCAGCTGCCCGCTGCTTCTGTGTCTGGCGGCCAGGCAAGCAAGCTCAGTCCCGGGGAGGGGAGCCGGGTGGCGCCTCCCCTGGGCTGTGAGCACACAGGGGACAGGTGGTGTGGGCTGCAGGGCCTGGGCAGGTCCCCTCCTTGCTCAGGATGCCGTCTCCCCACCAGCCTGGCCATCTCCGCTTCTGGAGGCCCCAGCCAGCGTCCGCCCACCCCCACGGGACGCTGGGCGGGGACGCAGGAGCTCCAGTGGCCCAGGACTCTTTCCATGCTGCCCACCCGCAGGCTCAGCAGAGCGGCCACGGGACTTAACGGCGACCAGGTCCAGGCTGCAGCATGTGACTGCTGTGCGACCCCATGACCCCTCCCCCCACGCACAGGAGGTGGCACCAGGAGGCCACCGTGTCCGGGAACACTGAGGCACAGAGGCGGGTGACCTGCCCAAAGCTGGGGAAGCGGGGCTGCTGCTGGGCCACCGAGGGAGGGACAAGGGCTTCTCCAAGCAACAGGGGGTCGTAACCCCACCTCTTGGGCTCTGCTGGTGACCAGAACGGGCCCTGGAGCCCCAAGACCACCAGGAGGCCAGGGCCAACGTGCCCCTTCCCATGTCCCACTAGGCCTGCCCCGCTGGCCCTGTCTGCCCCAGGAGAGAGCTGGCGGGCCCATGGGGGACGGGGCCCTGTGCTAAGCTTCAAGGACAATGGAGGAGCAGAGGGGTCACTGGGCTGGGATACCAGGCTGGGTGTCCTCCCGTCACCTGGGCCAGACTATGCCCTTCCCCTGCCTGTGTAGAGGTCAGCCCCTTCCCCAGGCACAGACCGGGGAGCCCCACCCTGGCCAGGCTGCTCCAACCACGAGGCCCCAGCTCCAGCTGGCTGGAGGGACATTCTGACCCCAGCCTGGTCAGTGCACTGGCCCACACCCTGATGTCCATGCCCGGATGTCTGCAGACTCATGCACCTGGCTGTCCCTGTGCCCAGGTGGCCTCAGATCGCCACTCCATGGGTGAGTGAGCAGGGTGGCCAGATGTCCTCGGCACGCCCTTGCTGTGCACAGACTCGGCCCCAGCACAGGGCACAGGGGACAGGGCGGCACCTGCAGCCTCACCCCATCCTGCCTCCCCAGCCCCCTCCCGCCTGTTGGGCAGTGCTACTGAAAGGCCCTGGCCAGGACAGGGGTTCAGGGAGGACAGGTGGACTGGTCGGTGCCCATGGCGGGGCTCCCCTGGGAGCACAGCTGCTGTCACCAACAAGGGGCTGGTCCTGGGCAGAGGGACAGGCAGACTCTGAGGGGGAGGACAGAGGAGGGGCCAGGCCAGGCAGGACTGGCTGGTCAGGGTGCCATCTCAAGGAAGGGTGACGGCCAGGCTGCAAGGACCTCCTGACTCAGGGCAGGCAGCAGGCCCATGGTTAGGGGACGGGCTATCCCGCCCACGTCAGGGAAACATGGCGAGTCGGTCACCCTTCCATCAGCTGTGGTGACCGGGGAAGGACTGGCGGAGCCCTGGGCTTGCTGGACAGGATTCGGGCTCTCGGGCAGTGAGGATGGTGCACGTATAAGGCACTGCCCTTAGTGGCTCCCCAGGGGCCTTCCTTTAACCTGAGAACAACCTGAAGTCGGTCACTGTCTGATCCTCATTTCACAGTCCACAAAGACGAGGCACAGAGTAGGTAAGTAAGAGCCTGCAGTCACACAGCAACTGAGGTGTGGGTCAAAAGAACATGTCCAGGAGTCCAGGCGCTGATCATGAGAGTCAGGCTGGCTGCTGAGGGCCACACATGTGCACACACACACACACAGAAGCAGCCGGACACACACACGTGGACCTGTGTACACACAAGTGCATCACAAATACACACCAGGACACATTTCACAAGCAAATAGGTACGCACACACACATGCACAGGGAGCACCCTACATGTGCACACACAGGGCACATTGCACAAGCAAATAGGCACACACACACACACACAGATGCACACATACACGCACAGGGAGCACCCTACACACACACACACAGGGCACATTGCACAAGCAAATAGGCACACACACACACAGGGAGCACCCTACACGCATACACACAGGGCACACGAACACACAACCCACATGTGCACACGCACAGACACGCGCGCACGCCCCTCCTCCCGGCGCTCCTGTGTGGCGTGTCCAATACCCCTGCCCCACACCTTCCCCACCTGCTAGGCCTCGGGGGGAGGGGCCGTCTCTAAACTGCAGTCCTATTCCAGCCGGGTGGGAGGACCGGGGTCTCGGGGGACCCTCTATTTAGCTCTCAACTGTTCTTAGCACCTGGACTCCCCCCGGGGGCTGCTCAGAGCCAGAATCTAGACCAGCACCAGGAACAGGCACGTGCTTCAGCTCTGCTGGGCGGGGCGGCCGGGCTGGGAGCTCAGGGCCTGCTGGACAGACGGATGGGCTGGGAGCTCAGGCCTGCTGGACAGACGGATGGGCTGGGAGCTCAGGCCTGCTGGACAGACGGATGGGCTGGGAGCTCAGGCCTGCTGGACAGACGGATGGGCTGGGAGCTCAGGCCTGCTGGACAGACGGATGGGCTGGGAGCTCAGGCCTGCTGGACAGACGGATGGGCTGGGAGCTCAGGGCCTGCTGGACAGATGGATGGGCTGGGAGCTCAGGGCCTGCTGGACAGACGGATGGGCTGGGAGCTCAGGGCCTGCTGGACAGACGGATGGGCTGGGAGCTCAGGCCTGCTGGACAGACGGATGGGCTGGGAGCTCAGGCCTGCTGGACAGACGGATGGGCTAGGATCTCAGGGCCTACTGGGTGGACAGGTGAGAGGCTGGGCCCTGAGGGGCCGGGAGACCTGTGTTCCATCCCCACAACAGTGCGCCCAGCTCCTAGACCCCAGCCCCGGCCTGAGGTCAGCCAGGACAATAGCTCCCTCCTGGACCGGACCACAGGGCACTGTCCCCTCCCCATTCACACCCTGCTGCAGGCTGGGCGCTGTGTGGCTCAGGACTGGCCCAAGGGCAGGACCTCGTCCAGAAAGACTTGGTGTGGTCAGAATGGGGAATCCAGGCAGCAGTGGAGGCCAGGGAGGAGCCAGGGAGGGGCTACGGGTGGCCCCAGGCACCAAGCACCAAGTGCTAGACCCAACGTCAGCAGGAAAACCCAGGCCCAGGGGCCCACGCCCATGTGAACTCCACATCACCAGGCCCTGACCCCGGGACCTGGTCTGGCCCCGCGCTGGCTGTGTGGCTCAGGCTGAAGCAGCAGAGTGGGGTCCCCGTGCGGGCTGTGGGTCTCAGCAAGCACTAGCTGCTGTTGGCAGGGACGGTGACCGACACTGCTGTCCCTTGGAGTCCCCAAACATCAAACCCAGACCTTGAGGCCCCAACAGTGAGTGGAACCTAAAGCCCAGGAGTCTTGGAAGGGGGGTGACGAGGCCGACTGTGCCCAGGGCTTGGCGCTGGGCACCAGTGCAGCTCCCTGGATGTCCGGGGCAAGAGAGTACGGGGTCCCTTTGGCCTAGATGCTGTCCTGTCCTGAGGCTCCTGTCACCTGGACTGCCTCAGAGACTGACCCAGGGGCTCCGAGAGCCCCTGCTGTACCGGGCAGTCGCACCCTGTGGCTAAGACCATTCCTGCGGCTGCTGGGGACACGGTGAGCCACCCTTGGGGTGTGAGGTGGCCTCTGAGCCTCGGTCTGGCCTGTGCCAGGGCTCCGCTGCCACTCTGCGGGGCGTTGCGAGGACAGGTGCGCTGGGCTGACAGACAGGTCCCACTTGCTGCCCCCTGCCCTCCTGCTGTCTCACTTTGGGGACCAAGAGGTGGGTGTGCAAGGGCGGGAAAGGAGGCCCAGGCTGGCACCCCCTGCCCTGGCTCGTCCCAAGAGCCTCCCAGCTGCCCTAGGCCTGCAGAGCTGCCCACTGGGCGCGAGGCTCGGGAGGGCGCACCCAGCCCAGAGGCCCCCGCGGAGCAGGCTCACTGGCTCCAGCCCTGGGCGGTGGAAGCGCGAGGCCCCTCGGCGCGAGGTCCCCTCCCGAGGCCTGGCCCTGCTGCTCCTTACCCCACGTGCCAGTGTGGCTGCGGCCTCTTGCCGTCCTCGCCGGCACCGCCCAGCCTGTTGAGCGACGGGGAGCGGCTGCGGGGCCCGGGGGCGTAGCTGGCCACGCTCTTCGCCACGCCGTCCTGCCTGCTGGGCATCTGCTGCAGCAGCTGGGGCGAGAGGCTGCGGTGGGCGGTGGCCGTGGGGCACACGGCCCAGTCGGGTGCGCTGGCATGGAGGTTGTTGTCGCTGTTGGAGCGCAGCAGGACCCGGGGGGCGGCCAGCGTGTTGGGGAGCCGCCGCCTGCGGTTGGAGTAGGCCGGGGCCTCTCGGAAGGGCACTGGGCGGGAGAGAGTGAAAAGAGGTGGGTGAGTGCGTCCAGGGGGTGCCCCCGGAGGCCAGGCTCATGCATCCAAGCCCCCATGCGACCCGAGGGCGGGCCGAGCTCTCTGCGGGCTCCAGCTGGGCTCCCAGAGGCCAGGACTCACCCCCGACATGGAGGCAGGGGTGGAGATGGCAGAGGGGGCCTCCCCTGCCCCGAGGCTCCAGCCGAGGCCCAGATGGAAGGGACCGGGGTCCCAGCTTCCATCGCCAGCGCCCACCCCTTCCACAGCCTGGGAAGAGGCAGCTGGCTCAGACACACGTGGGGACAGAGCCCCGTCCAACAGGCAGCTAGGACCCTGAGCACTGCTGTGTCCCCTCCTGAGGACTCGAGGTGGGCCTCTGTGTGGGAAGAATCCCTGCCCCCAAAGTCCACAGGCTGGGGTCGAACCCTGGGCCTCAGAAGGGGATGGCTTTAGAGAGAGGCCCTCATCCAGGCAGTGACGTTAAAATGGGTCACCAGCACAGGCCCTCGTCCCACAGGGTGGTGTTCTTGTAAGAAGAGACCAGGACACGGACACACAGAGGACGCCATGCGAGGACACAGGAAGGAACCGCCGTCTGCCAGCCGCGGAGAGAAGCCTGGGGGAGCCAGCCCGGGACACCTGGATCCCGGACTCCAGTCCCCAGGACCCGAGACAAAGACCATCTGCTCTTTATACTCGGCCCAGGCCCGAGGGCCTCGCCACAGGGACGCTGGCAAGCGAACCAGGCTCCAGTCCAACCCTTCAGCCCCGACAGGGGCCCTTCCTCAGCCATCAAGCTGGGGCCCTGTGCGCCGAGAGCAGGGACTCACCTCGCCTGGTTCTGGGACGTCTGCAAGAGGCCAGGCCCTCACCCGCCTGAGCCCAGTGTGCCCAGGGACATGGAGGGGACGGCTGTCCTGGGGAGCCCAAGGGCTGTGTCCACCCTGCAGCAGCCCTGGTGCTCAGAGGGCTGGCCCTTCCACAATGGCCCTCCAGGCTACAGGGGACAGATATGCCACCAGCCCCTGAGAGGCCAAGGATGCTGGGTGTCACCCCAGCTGGTCAATGTCCACGGCAGGCTCTGTGCTCCCATGGGGTCTGCACTGCCAAAGGCCAGCACTGCTGTTGGGCCGACCCAGAGCTGTGAAGCAAGAGGCCACACAGTCCTCCAGGGAGCCCACCCAGGGACGGGACCTTCATGTCCTAAAGGAGACGTGTACCATGGATGGCCAAGGACAGGCTGGACATCTGCCCCTGGTGCTCAAGGCCAGAGAACACCATGAGGCCCATTAGAGGAACCGAGGGTGGTTGTGCCTATTGCAGGGCCAGTGGACAGTCCCTCGCAGGGGTCACAGGGGACACAGGTGGCCTTGACAGAGTTCAAGGGAACAGAGGTGGCCCTGGCAGAGCTCAGAGGGACAGAGGTGGGACTGGAAAAGCTCACGGGGATAAAGGAGGCTCTGGCAGAGCTCAGAGGGGACACACGTGGCCCTGGCAGAGCCCACAGGGGAGAGAGGTGGCCCTGGCAGAGTCACAGTGGACACAAGTGGCCCTGGAAGAGGTCAAGGGAGACAGAGGAGCCCTCTCAGACCCCACAGGAGACAGAGGTGGCCCTGGTAGAGTTCATGGGGGACAGAGGTGGCCCTGGTAGGGTTCCTGGCCCTGGTGGAGCCCCCCGGGCACAGAGGTGGGCTGGCAGGTCTCTCCTGGGACAGGTGAGAGAGGTGTGGCCCAGTGCACCCTCCTGCCTCCCAGGACGCTGGGAAGTGCCTGGGAAACAGAATTGGGACAAATCGGCACACTGCACAGAATGGCAGCAAGCTCCCTGGGGTCACAGGCTGGACTTGGTGTCCTGGTTCAGTACAGTGGGAGGGTGGGGGCCAGTCAGGGTCAGGGTCTCCCACGCAGGCAGCCTGGTGCCTCGGGCCCCTGCCCGTGGGGGAAGCCCTCTGTGGGAGGAAGACGTCGGGGCAGCAGGCCCCCGGGGACCTCAGGCCCACCCCTACTTTTTCCAGTGAAGGAGCCCACAACGGTCAGCCAGGCCGGCTGGAGACGCAGGAGGGACAGGCTGGCTGCTCTGGGCGGCTGGGCCTGGGTCCTGCAGCAGCCTCTAGGAGAAGGGCCACAGCTGGGCCAGGCCACCCAGGGGGTGCTTCTCAGGACTGAGGGAAACCACACTGGCCTTCTGGCCCTGAGCAGGCAGAGGCTGAGACACCAGAGTCCACGGTCGAGGTGCTGCAGGAGGAGTGGCGCTGGAGCTTTAGGGACCTCAGATGCCAGACCCGGGGTGGGGTGAAGGACCATGCGGGGGGCGAAGGTCCTGCAGCCTCAGACAGGGCCACCTGTCACCCCTGGGATGAGGGCCACGCGACCCTATTGGCTGCAAGACCACAAGCTCAAGCAGACACAGCGGGGTCCGGGCTTCTGGGCGGACCCTGGGCGCTCGCCACGTAGAGGACCCTGCCTGGCCTCGGGAGCAGGAGAGCTCGCAGCCGTGCCCGGCAAGGCCGTCCGTAACCCCCTGTGACCCAGGACGGGTAAGGTCTGAGCACCCCTCCTGCAAAAGCCATGGATCCGGGGGAGGCCGGCAGGGGCCCAGATCAACTCCTCAGGAAGGAAGAGTCCAGGGGAGACGGGACAGAGGCAGAAGTCACCTGCCACCATCGCCCCCGGGCTGAGATCCTCCCATTCTCCATGGAGCCCACGGTTCAAGTCCCAGCAGGTGAATTTTGATGAACATAAGCAAAGGCTGCTTTCGAATAGATTCCCAGGAATGGGTCTGCAGGGGGAGCCGGCCCGGGGGGAGGAGGGGGGGTTGCGGATTGGAACGGCCGGGACATTTTCCTATACATCTTCCCCCAAGACCAGGCAAGTTACTCAAACGGAATCACCTAGGTGACATTAGGGCGAGCGTTTTAATGAAAATCACCTTGCTTGATTACCAAGATTCCCACTAAATTAGCTTCCCGAGCACCGAGATTTCCCCAGTGCTGGTTATAGGAGGAGCCGGGGCTGGGGAGGACCTCCCTCATTCCTTTAAAGTAACCTCTGCAGAAACCTTCTGATTTCCTAAGGACGAGAGCTCCCTGTCTGACAAAACTGACTGGTACTATCCATGGAAATGATGGTTTTTTTGTGAAAAGGGTTAAAAATAACTCTTTTCCTGTCTGAAAATGATTAATATTCCACCCAACTGTTTCTTCTTTCAGGCAATCTGCAAACTCTGGGTGGGTGGATATTTTCTTAGCCGTCTTACATGCATTTATTTATACATTTTCCCCCACAATAAAAAAGCCCCACAAGGAATGACAAAGACCGTATGCACTTTTAAAGTCCGCCACGAGGCTTCTCCATCCACTCCATGAAATTGCCAGCCGGGGCGGCCAAGGGGAGCTGGGGAGTGGCTTTGAAGCACCTGCCCATCTGGGGCAGCGGCCATGTGCCCTGACCTCCCTCGGCAGGTGCTCAGCAGCCCTCAGGTAACGGGCAGCCTAGACTCACAACTTCCCTGATTTTCCTAGGACTTAGTTCTTAACGAGCCCCCTCCGGCACAGTCACCATGGGTGGACATTCCGGAACGTGGTTCTGCAAAGGCTGGTGGCTTAGAAACCAGTCGAATAAAAGGGCACCTTCAACCGTGTCCATCTCCCAGACCAACCAGAGCCGAACGGTATCACAAACCACAAAGATGCCCTTGCCCGACTCGACTAAGCACCGTGGTCCTGGGAGGAACTGGAAGTCCCCGTCCCCGGACCCGAAGGCTGCTGGTCCCTGGCCCGACGCTCCTTACCTTCCTTCTTTGTGAAGGCATTTAACAAAGACTTCATTTTCCCTCCGACTTTGGCAGTGGTCCGCTCATTATATAACCTTCTCGGCGGGGAGGAAGGCTAGGCGCGCAGCCCGGCCCCTCCGTGCTGGAGCGGCTGGGACCCTGGGAGTGGCGGCGGGCGTCTGGGCACTGTGCGCTCCCGAGCATCGCTGGGCATGCCAGACCCAGCGTGCTGGTGACAAAGCCCACCCCATATTCTGTCTGTCAGCTGGGAACCAACTGTCGTTGATGGGGCTGCTCTCAGAGCCGGCTACCTCTGGCGGCGTTCGTCATGTGAGCTGAGCTGGGCGCTGAGGAGCGGCACCGCACAGGGTTAACGGCGGGCGGGCGGGCGGGCGGGCGAGCTGGCGGCCAGGAGACGCTGGGAGGTATCTGTGAGCTCCAGCCCCAGTTATCCAAGGAAACCCGGGCTGGTGCTCCGTGCGCCTGCGGCTAAATATAATGCACTGTGCTTTTCTATTTTTTTTTTTTTTTAAAAACAAAATTTAAAAGAAAAAGCCAAGTCTGTTTGCCAGCTCGCAGATGTGGTAAGAAAGTCAGGGAAGCAAACATCCAGGCGCCAGCGAGGGCGCCCAGCAGACCCAGGAGCGCCCGGCAGGCACGCCGGCATCTGGGATTCTGACCGCGACCTATATTTCCCTTTGAGAGAATCAGCCGCGAGCTCACGAGAGCTCACTGAGCTCACGTTGTGGTAACGACCCTGGAAGAAGCAAGAGTCCGCCCCCTCCTGCTCTTTTTCTTTTTTCAAGAGGGATGATAAAACAATGAGATTGCAGAGCACCCGGGTGGATCCCCCAGGCAGCGAGGACAGCAGCTTTTCACAGCCACCTCCGGAGTCTCTACATTTGCATGCCAACAGAGGTCCTGACAAAGCAGCCAGGATCCCCAAAGGCCACCTAAGGAAGTTCTGCCCCAGCAACCCAAAGACAGGGCTGCGCTCTGCAGCCCTCGGCGCAGGGGGGACACGAGTTTCCCCTACACCAGGAGCAGGGCCCGAGGAGGCTCAGTGGAACGTCCCGGGGGCAGGGCTCTGGCTGTGATTAAGGGTGCGTTCTGTGGTTGCTAAGAGAACTGCTTCCGAATCTTAAAAAAAGAAGAGAGAGAGAGAGAGAGAGAAGAAATGGGAGAAGACCAATTGGAAGGCGGGAGTTGAATTCCATATGGCCGACGCACTTCCACACAAACGCTGTGAAGGAGGGAAGGCAGGCACCCTGCAGCAGGAGGCTGAGGCTGTGCCACACAGACCCTGGGTTCCGGGGGCAGAGACGGTGCCAGGTCTGCTGGGTGTGTGCCTCCAGGCAGCTGAACATTCAGACACGGCTCATGTCAGACCGCCCCGCGTCTCAGAACCCAGGCGAAACAGGCTCCGAGACGCGCGGGAGGAAGCCACCTTCCAGACAGGACGCCACCCACAGGCCCGCACACCTCATGCACCTCTTTGGGCCTTGGGACGAGGCCACCAGCTCCCAGAACCTCAGTCAGACACATGGGGTCACCCACAGTGACACAGCTGCTCTGTCCCACCTGGGAGGAGCTGATGGCTGTCTCTGGGGTAGGGTACGCTGGCCAGGGCTCCAGGGTGGCCATGTCACAGAGGGACTCCTCTGTACCGAGGGACTCCTCTGCGGAGGTGGGGGTCCAGCCACTCAGGTGCCAGCCACGTGGGCCGAGGAGACTCTCTGGGATATCCAGAGATGCCCGATGCCCTCCATCTGCCCGTGCTCGGTCCATCCCAAGCCAAGTTCCCTGCCGTCACTGCTCTGGCACTGCCGTCTGTGCCACCAGCGTGGCGCAGAGAGCGTGCACTCTCCCAGGCTGGCAGAGCCAGAGGCCAGCCCTCGTGCCACAGGCTGGCGGGGTCCTGCCCGCTTCGCAGCCCTGCCAGCTGCTCTGACCTTGGGTGGAGGTCAGGCCGATGCAGACTCCCCGGGGCCTCCTTCACCTTGTGGAGAAGGCAGGCAACGTGCTGGGGAGGAAGACACCCGCAGGACCGAGATCAGGCCCACTGGGGCAGAACCAGAACTCAGCAGCATGGCGCAGCCCCACACGTGGCCCCCAGAGTCTCAGTGCCCAGCACCTGCGTGGAGTGGCCGCTCCTCTGGGGCACTTCCCATGGTGGGTGAGAGCTGGGACCTAGGCTGCCCAGCGGGAAGAAGAGGAGCGTCCCCAGCAGAGCCGGGTGGGTCCAGCAGTGGCTGGGCAGCAGGGAGGGAGGCCCCGCTCTATCCCGTGCCCTCTGCCTCCCCAGACCCCGCACTCTCCTGTGCCCCTCGGGTTGGGGACCATGTACTAGGAAGGCCCAGGGGCACCCAGGCCTGTCTCCTCCTCAGGTGTCATGGTGCTGGGCAGAGGACACAAGCAGGCTCTGGACAAACGACAACAGACCCCCGAGAGCCCCATGCCAGAGATCCCTCCTCTGAGCACCTGCAGCTCTGTCCAGAGGCGGAGGTCACGTCCCACCCACACCTTCAGGAAGCCGAGCGAGTCACTCGTGGAGCTTGGAGCTGGGACCCCATCAGACGCACTTGCAGCCTGCTCTGGGGTCCCGTGTGAGCCCCAAGAAGCCCTGCTGGGTGAGTCGTCCATCTGTGCCACCCTCCTGGCCACCTGGCCTCCCTAGCGACGGGGACTTACGGCCCACGCACATGGCCCTGGATGTCGAGCAGGCACAGCCTCCCTGCTCGGAGGTGACGTGGCTCTGGGCCCATGCATGAGTGCCCTGCCCCTTGGCTCCAGACCACAGGCCATGGCCCACTACTGGCCCCCTGTCCCCAACTAACTTGGTGGCCAACCAGGCACAGAAGGCAGAGTCCACCCAACACACAAGGCTACTGGGCTTGCCAGGGCACCTGCCGGCCTGCCTGTGTGGCCGGGGGGTCAGGGGGTGGGCTCTGTGTGAGTAAGCACGTGAGCGCTGGTCAGGCCTCAGCTGCTGCGGGAGGGGAGCAGCCTGCCCTGTCCCCAGCACGAGCTTGTCCACTGGGCCCCGCGCCCTCCAGATCCCAGGGTCGAGCCGGGCTGCCATGGAAGCCGGGCAGTGAGCAGAGGCTGGGGCAGGACCCCAGGGCTCCCTAACCGTCTCCCCAGGGACAGCCACGCTGGGGTTCAGAGTCAGGGTGACACTGGACAGCCCCTCCCCGGGACTCCCACCTCCAGAGCCCTCTCCCAGTACCTCGCCCCAGGGGGGGTCCAGGACCTGTCTGGAGTTCCCTGAGGCCAGCCGCAGGGCTCTGTGGGGTCACTGCTGAGCCCGGGGTCTGGAGGAGCCGGCTCTCCCTGCTCCCCGCCCATGTGCCAAGACGCTGTGCTCTTCCCCTTGTGCCCACGCAGTCCTTCACAGGCACCTGCAGTGACCGTGCAGAGGGCGCGGGCTGCATTTCTCGTGGACTTGTCCTGGCGGACAGGTGGGGAGGGCTGGCGGCGGGCAGCAGAGACGGTCTAGAAGCTCCCTGGGAACCCGTCCTGCCGCCGGCCACCCCTGTGGGCAGCTGAACACCTCTGGGTCAGGGATGCCCCACGTCCACGGACACAGAAGAGAGCAGAAGGAAGGAGGAGACGGAGGCCCTGTGGCTGGGAGTGTCCAGAGGGAGCCGGTGACCCCTCGTGAGCCCTGAGGCGCCCGCTTCCCAGCCTGGCCCCTCAGCCCCCGGGGCTCCCCTGCCCAGCACGGTGCCAGCCCCTGGGTGTGTATTGCAGGCAGCCCCTGTGGCCCTCTGTGGCCGTCCCTGCCCGCCCATCCCCATTGCAGGCCCCTCAGGCTCAGCGAGCCCTTCAGTCGCACGTCTTTGACAACTGCCTGACAACAGGCTGAAAATAACCTCACTTCTCGCACAAAAACGGCTCTTTGCACATGGAACATTCCGGCACTCTGCAGGCCCGTCAGGAGGCGGCCCAGGTGCTGCAGACAGGCCGTGGGGCTCTGCTGTGCCAGAGAGGGGCAAAGACGACCCGCCTAAGAGAGCCAGTGCCCATCCCTCTGCTGGGCTTCACGGTGGCCGGGGACACCCCTGAGCGGGTTCAGGCCCATGTCCTGTGTCAGATCGTGTCCTGTGTCCTCTGAGCCCTAGTCCAGCTGCCCAGGCAATCCCAGCCCCCGAGTCCCCACCTCTAGAGTGGGGTGGCCTCAGGGAAGAGGTCGGTGTGCTCAGGGCCTGGGAGAGGACCGCCCGCACGCAGTCCCAGCTCTGTGACCTGGGAAAGTCACACGCTCTCTCTGTGCCTGTTCCTCACCTATGAAGGGGGACGTCAAGGTGCTGGGGCGGTCAGGCACTGGTGCCTGCTACGGTGCGTGGGCCGAGTGGCCGTGGTGATCCCTAAATGCCCTTAATTTCCAAAGTCTGCGGGCAGCTAGCTGTCCAGGCTGCCCCCACCCCACCCACCCTGTGCCGGACAAGATAGGGGTCTGTCAGAAGGGGTCTGCTATCTTTTTCGGTGTCACCTCCTAGGGGACTCATTGTGGCATTGGAGAGATCCCCCCAGGCCAGCCCCCAGGGCACTTTCTGGTGTCAGGGAAGCCAAGTCTGCAGGGGCAGGTGCCCTGTCCCCTTCTCCTCTCTACCCACTCGGGCGGGGGCTCCCTGCTCTGGGAGTGAATGGATGAGACTGTGAGGACAGAGGTGGCGCCCCCCCACCCCTCTACCCCCGTCCCCAGGGTCCCACGCCGCTCCTGCAGGCACAGAGACCGTTGGTCTCCAGTTGTACTCAGGCCTTCTGAAGCGAGAGGCCACCCTCTCTGTCCCTGCTCACCCAGGGCCACACTGAGTGGGGCTGGTGCCAAGACACAGCCAAGCTGCCCTCCAGCCCCCAGACCTGGCGAGGCCTCCCTGCCCAGGCAGGTCACCAGTCCTCAGGCCAGCGTCCTCTGTCCTCGCTGTGACTGCAGATTCCCCACTCCAGCCGGGCTGCCTTCCTGGGGGGGACACCAGGGCCCCTCTCAGGGCCTCTGCAGGTGGCAAGGAGGGGCTGGTGGGCGTGGCCCCCTGGGCTGTGCCATCCAGGGTGACACCGTGACCTTCCAGGCACAGGGCCCCCAGCCTGGCTCCAGGCTCCCCCTGGTTCACTGTGACACCTGACACCCCAACGAGCAGAGGGGTTCCTTGCTGAGGAGGAGCCGGAGCCAAGCCAGCTTCTGACCTGAGCTCAGGAAAGGCCGTATTTGACCTGGGCAGCCTCTGGCCAGACGGGAGGCTCAGGGGATCCCAGGGGCAGGAACCAACTCCAGAGGTCTCAGTGCCCACCAGCCCAGGTGGGGAGCAGCCCCAGCCCAGCCCCCACAGCCCGCGGGCCCGGCTTCCTCTCCTCGTAAGACTGCGACTTAACTATTAGTCGGCAGCTTCTCGTCTCACAATAATTGCTAAATGAATCATACTTTTATAAATAAGCCAGATATAGAAAGGCGCCTCAGCAATAATGCGGGGTTCTCATTGCACAGGGTGGAGGTGTCTGCGGCATGTGTAAAGTGCCGCCCGCCGGAGCCGCCAGGCCCCTGGAGCACCCCAGGGAGTAGCGGGGCGCGGCACTGAGGAGCGCACTGTGCAAACCCCCTTGGTCTTAGGTGCAAGACTGTGGCCAGGGCAGGGCCTCAGAGCTGGAGTGGGGCTGACCCCAGAGAGCTGGGGGTCCCCAGGTGCATCTGAGAAGGGGAGGGGCAGGTGTGGCCATGGCCTTGGGCAGCACCAGGCACCTCTTCTGAGACTTGGGTGACTGAGGACATTGGACCTCCCACAGGGGAAACAGGCCCCAGTGACCTGGTCACTTAGCCAAGAAGCAGACCCAGGGCCTGGACATGGGGCCCAGCGGGCAGTACCCCTGCAGGGGTGGGGGTGTGCTCCGGGGGAAGACCCGTCCAGCTGTGTGGGAGCCCGGGCAGGGCCAGTCCCCTGGGAGGCGCTAAGGGCAACAGGGCACATGGCGGTCAGCAGCGCCTGGACTGGATTTCATGGGGTGCCCTGCCTTACGTCTTTGGGCCACATTTCACAAAGTGAGTGAGACGATGGTGCTGGGGATTAAGTACTTCCTGGGTGCAGTACTGGGCACGGTGTGCCCTTGGTGGACGGCTTGGCCTTTTGCCTTGGTGATTGTCAACGTCTTGTTGGGAAGATGCACAGGAGCTGCTGAGCCCCAGTGTGGGGACGGGGACCAGAGTGACCACGGGCCTGATGTCTGTTCCAGGACAGAAGCAGGGGCTGGTCCTGGGAACAGCCGAGGGACAGTCTGGCTCTCCTTGGGTCCAGGAGAGGGCCTAGAGGCTCAGAGAGCAGCTTGCAGGTCCCTGGGACAGGCCCTCAGCTTGGTACGGAGTGGGACCTGGCTTGGGACCTTCTGCTTGCCCTGAGGCCCCCTGGGCTTCAAGGTGACCTTGGCAGCCTCACGGATGGTGCGTGCTATGGATCGGTCTCCCCTGCAGCCCGGTGGCCGAGACCCTCTGGGACCAGGGCTGTGGCTCCCGGGACACAGCTGCTGCTTCACACTGGGAACGGCCACCTGTGCCCACTGTGCCCACCTGGCTGTCTCTGCTCAAGGGTCTGCTTCCTGCCCCCAAGGCCAGAGCCAGCTCCTCCTGGAGTGTCCTGGACAGACACTTCTGCCCGCGCTCAGCCTCGACCACACCCCAGGGCCGAGGGCTGAGCCGGTGCCCCCTCCCTGCAGGCCCCTCTCTTTTCCTGGGTGGGACTCAGACCCAACTCTGAGGACCCCGGGGGCAGCTTTGACACAGATGACCACTTGGTCAGAGCATGGGGTCAGGCTTCACCCTGGCTCTGCCCACTCTGCTTCCCCACCCAACTCTCAGCCGAGATCCATGGTTTCTGCCAGAAGTCCCTTCCCGAGGTGGCTGCCGTCCCCAGGTCCCTGCAGATCTCCCGTCACCAAGACAGCTGCCTTCAGGGGACACAGCAGTCACCACCAGTGCGACGGGCCCTGCAGGATCGCGGGCCACTGCAGCCCGTGGCGGTGCCGCCGCCCTCCCTCCATAGCCGACCCCAACGGCACGTTTCTCTAGAACATTATGAAACGGCCAGTCTGAGTTTGGGGCTAGAAGGAGCCTGGGTCAGTCTCTGGCCCATGGCGTGACTCTGAATGGTGGGTCAGGGGCCTCCTGAGGCCTTGGAGGGTCCCCAGGTCAGCAGCCCAGGAGAGGTGGCTTTAAGGTCAGAGGAGCGGCTGAGACCCCTCCTGGGCAGCACGGCGGGTCCTCCCTCTCCAGCCACTGTCTGAGCCTCTGGCCAGTCCCCCAAACCCTGCACAAGGCCCAGCAAGGTGCCCTGAGATTCAGATGGCCTTCGCTATGCCAAGCATGCAGCAGAACACCTGTGTCCCTGGGCCACACGTGGAGAGCTGGCCCTTCTGTGGCATGGCCTCTTGTCCACCTGGGGCCTGGGGAGGGTCAGGCTCTCGGTCTGTAGAGTGGGACACAGCAGGACAGCGGGGAAGGCCTGGGCTGCAGGCCCAGAGGCTGAACGCCGCTGCGGAGCCCGGGGCTGGTGGCTGCAGCGGGGCGCAGCGGGGCGCAGGGGAACGCGAGGGCCAGGTGGGGCCGCGGAGCCTGGCCTCCGCGCTGGGAAAGGGTCAGGACAGCACCGGCCTGGGGGAGGGCGTGCCTGGGCCAGGGTCCCGGGGCGTGCTCCTGGAGCGCCAGGCCCGGGAGAGGCACTGCCCGTGGGTGAGTCGGGCGGCCCCGGGGGTCTGGAGCCCTCAGTGCTGCTGGGCCTCGGGGAGCCCCCTGAGCTGTGCCTGCCCCCCGCAGCCCTCCCTGGCCACGCTGCAGAGGCCAGGACCGCAGGAGCCACCCCGCCACACGGGGCCGGGGCCGAGGACGGGCTGCACCCCCCAGCAGCTCCCACACGCGACTCAGCGCAGCCCGGGAACAACCAGAGGGACCGTCCTTCAGGCTGAGGGTCACATCCCTGCAGGTGCCGAAGCCTCGTCCCCAGCCTGATGCTTCCTGGCTATGACGCTGGAGCTGATCAGGTCAGATGAGGTCAGGGGGTGGCCCCGAGGGGGTGGGTGGCCTGGAGAGCCATCCCTCTCCACGTGAGGACACAGAGAGAGCTGCTACCTGAAAACCAGGGCAAGAGCCTCCCCAGAGGCCAAACCAGGAGCCGACGGAGGCCGCACCAGGGCCTCGGGCCTCGGGCCTCCCACAGGGGGGACCAACACATTTCTGCCGTCTCGACCACCCAGTCCAGGGGCACGTTCTTAAAGCACTGGGAACTGAGGAAGACCCCACATGTGGCTGGTGGCACCACTCTCCCTACGGCCTCAGGGGCCCCACACCGTCACCCCACTGCCCTGCTGTCCCACACTCCCCATCACCCAGCTCCCTCAGCACACCACAGGGCCTTTGCCCCTGCCACAGATAAAAGGTTGTTGAGGGCACTGCCCTGGGAAAGGGTTAATGCCGTCCTGGGGACCCTGGTTAGCTCCCATGAGAGAGGTTGACTAGAGGAAGGCTGGCCCTTCCCCACCTAGGCTTCCTGTCCCATCAAGTGATCCGTCTCACATGCTTATCATCGCGATGCCACTTACTATGAGGCCCTCACCAGAGCTGGTTGGACTTGCAGCCTCCAAAACTGTGAGATAAGTAAACCTCTTTTCTTTATAAAGTCCCACGCTCAGGTATTTTGTTATAGCAACCAAAAGGGGTCGAATGTAGTAACCCCCTTATTCTCTGCCTTTATTTTCCCTTCATTACTTTGATCAAAACCTCAAGTCACATTCTTTAGGAGTTCTCTTGTACCATCTTTCTCCCGCCAGTAAAATGTCTGCAAACTGAGAGCAGGAACTAAGCCTGTCTTCATTTCCACCTCATGGCCTGTGTTGAGCCCAGCCCCCTTCAAGATGTCCAGGATGCTCGTCTAATACACGAGGAAATAGGGCGAGGGCTTTCCTGCCTCCCACCCGGACTCAGTGACTGAGCCTTGCTGGCCCCATTATCTGAAGCATCCGTTTCCAGAGCTCTTCCCGCCACAAACTCCCTCCCCACGGCTGGGCCTTCTGGAAGGTGCGGGGCCGGGGACGGGATTCACACCGCGTCTGTGCTCTGACAAACTCCAGACTCACCGCACACGGGGGCCCGCGAACGCTCCTTCTGGTTCTCGTGGGCCCTTGTCAGCCTGAGTTGGCTTTGGGGCTGTCTGTGACATGCTTCCGAGGTTTGCCCCTCGTGGGTCACCGACACCTTGTTCTTGGGTATCTAGTAATTTCTGATTCTCTGTTGGACATTGGTCTGTGGTGCTGGGGACACTCTGGGCTCCGGGATCTTCCTCTGGATCTCTCCTAGCTGGGGGCAGCCCTATTGGCGGGACACTGTGTCCTGCAATGGTGTGGCTGAGGCTGTGCCGGGGGCCTCCCCTTGCCTTGGTCCGGCTCCTGCGGAGAGCCTAGGCATTCCCCGAGCCCCTCCAACGTGGCGGGACTCCGCTCCACCAGGACCCCCGTGATGGGTGCTGCTGAAACCTGTCCTCAGCTCCGAGTTCAAGCTTCCCACTGGCCCGGGGACTTTGGCTCACAGGCCAGCTCAGGAGCCTGTGGAGGATGCGAGGGGAGTTTATGTGGGGACAGCGGGTGTGGACGGGGGGCACCCGAGTGCTGTCCGCTCCTCTTGGCGGCCTGCCGACGCCCAGAAGCAGCTGTCCATATTTATAGGCATCTTATGCAGAGTTTGTCACCGTGACCCGCAGGAGAGACTCTGCCTTTGAGGAGTTGGGGGTCAGGGCTCGGACACTGCACGGAAGAGGGGAGGACAGCATGAGGGACTGCCCAGCTGCAATGCTGTTTGAAGGCCCGGGTTCTAGGTGTGGGAACTCGGCTTCGAGTGGGCGCAGGCAGGGCGGGGCCGGTCCTGCCCTCAGCGTCCACCCGCGTGTGCTCCCTGGAGAGGGTGAGCGGGGCAAAGCAGAGGTGGCCTTGCCACCCGGCTGAGCCAGGAGCCCACCGGGCAGGAGGGGAGCCCGCGTGAGAAGGTCCATCACCACGAAGCCCCAGCTCCCGCAGCCGAGGCCCTCGGGGGCCGGAGGGGAGGGCAGGCCATGGCCGCTCCGCAGAGATTGGCCAGGGCCAGATGGCCCAGGCCCAAGGGAGCGCCCCTAACCGTCCAGCGAGGCGCCTCGCCCGCGCCCCCCCAGCAGATCCAAACGCAGATTCGCGTTTCAGGGACTAATTAGGGCCTGGTGCCTGATTTAACCTGCAAGTGTCCTCCAGGCCCAGATGGCGGGAGAGTTAAGATTAGACCCGGAGGGCTGGGGATGTGGCTCAAGCGGTAGCGCGCTCGCCTGGCATGCGTGCGGCCCGGGTTCGATCCTCAGCACCACATACAAACAGAGATGTTGTGTCCGCCAATAACTAAAAAATAAATATTAAAAAATTCTCTCTCTCTCTCTTTTAAAAAAAAAGATTAGACCCGGCAACAGCCGCGAAGCCCCGAGTCCAGGGAGAATTGAACCCCGCGGGGGGACAGGGGAGGGGCAGCTAACTCCGGGGGCTGGCCAGTGGCTGGGGAGGGTCAGGACCCACCGCTGGACCCCCACACCAACCCCAGCCTGTGTCCACCGCCATCTCAAGGCCCCGCCATGCACAGGGAGGCTGCAGGGCCCCCGTGCTCGCCTGCAGCCCCTGGCCTCCGCAGCAGAGGCTGGAGGTGCTACACACCTGCCGCTCGGCGGGGCGTCCTCTGCCCCGGCCTCGCTGCCCACGTGCCAAACGGGTGGGATGCCCTCTGCAGTCCTCACCCTGCAGGACCACGGTCCCCGTCAGCTCTGGACAGACCCCGCTCTGAGAGGAGCCCCTGGGCAGGGCAGACAGCGTCTCCTCCACACTGACCCCCAGACGCCAGGGCGGCCCCCTTCTGGGGCAGGGTGCCCACGGGGAGCCCTACCCCCTCGACAGCTGCGGGGCTGTTGCAGGCGGGTGCCGGAAGGAAGGGGCCTCCTTCCCGGGGCAGAGGATGGGCAAGGACCTGTGTGTGTCCCCGGCTGCCACCACCCAGCACTGGGCACTTGAGGGCTCAGGTCAGGCGCCAGGCAACGGGACCTGCCTCACCTCCTGGGGGCAATGCTCTCTCCTTCAGGGAGGGACAGAAGGCCGGGTGTGGAAATGAGACCGCACCACAGTGACAACCGGGGCAGCAGGTGCCACCCCGACAGCCGGCCAGGGCAGCTCCAGCCACACCCCAGGTCCCTCCTCCTTCACGGCGCCCCGAGGTCCTGGGGCTCAGAGCAGTTCAGAATCTTCCGGAGGTCACACAGCCAGGCCACAGTGGGCTGGGATTGGCCAGCGGGCTCTGTCTTTGGGCCCCATCACCGACCCGGGCGCAGCTGAGGGCCCTGGAACTGGGGCCTCTCTGGGCAGCCTCAAGGGCCTCCAGGGTGCTGACCCCTACCCGCCACCTCAGTTGGCCAGTTGGCTTCCGCAGACTCAGGTTCTGGTCTCCAGACCATAGGGCCGGGGGGTCTGCCCGTTCCTGTTCCTCCTGCCTGTCCCCCCACCTTCGCTGTGTCCAGCAGTGTGATGACACGTCCTCTGGACAACCCTCACACATTCCCTGACCTCAGCGCACCTGTCTACTCCCCATCTCAGCCAGTCACAGCCCTGGGCAGCCCCCCCGTGCCCACCCATCCCAGCTGCCCTTCCCACCTGGACAGGTGGCCACTCCCCCCCCCCCCAGGAGAGGTTTCCTGTGCTCCTGGGACAGTCCCGTCTCTGGCGTCTCTCTCCCCTGACCCTGGGCTCCACAGGAGAAGGACAGTCCTCATTTGTCCCCCCCAGGTTCCCATGCTGGGCCCCCGCATCCCCCTGCTGTCCAAGCCACCCAGGGACAAGACGGTGCCAGCCCGGCAAGTCGCGAAGCGTTGTCAGCACAGGCACAAAGTCCAGGAGCCGCGAAAGTGTCTGAAATCCCACTCACTCCTCCTCTGTCGGGTGGAGGCCAGTGTGCCTCCCCTGGCCTGGAAGGACATTCAGGAGGGGAGCCTCTGCCACCAGTGACCACAGACTTTTCACAGCACTGCAGTGACCCCGAGATGGTCTAAGTACAGGCCTGGAGGCCCAAGGCTACAGTGGGCAGGGACATTGCAGGAGCCTGACCTGTCAGCTGTGCGGCTTGGACAGGCCCCGTAACCTCTCTGGGCCTGTCTATCACAGGGCAATGGGCTTGGGTACCACCCTCTGGGCCTGTCCCCTCCAGGGGCCCCTCCACTCAAGTGCAGGAGAGACACAGGCTGGGGCAGGTGGGCGGCCCTGTGCTAGCCAGCGCCTGTCCTCAGCCACACGACACCATCACCCAGAGCAGGCTGGGTCCCCAGGGCTGACTCATGAGCCTTTGTTTCCCAGACGCTGACTCCAGGTGGCTAGCCTGGTGACCAGGAAGGAGCCAGGGCCTGTCCCAAAGCTGCAGGAAGTGCCACTGGGAGACCGTGGGAGTGGGAGGGCAGCCAGCGGGTCCCACAGCGAAGGCCCCCAGACTGAGGAAAGTCACGCCCCTGTGGGTTGCTCCCCAGGCCTCTCCTCAGGGTCCTCTCAGCCAGAGGACGGGAGGGTGGGCGCCTGAGCTGAGCCCACCGCAAGTCGCTGTCACAGGAAAGGCAAGTGGCTAGGGGCCAGGGGCTTGGAGGGCGTCCTGGCCTGACCACTTGTCTGAACAGCAGAGGTCTCGGGGAGAGCAGAGTGCCCCGAATCAGGGCAGGACCCCGATGTGGGCCCTGACTCATTGGCAAGGGGTGGGGAGAAGCCCTGCTGTCAGAGGAGAGGTCACCACCAGGGTCAGAGGTCACTTCTCCCTGAAGGAGGCTGAAGGGGACACGGGGGCAGCTCCTAGTGGCCCCAGCAGCAGCCCTGCTTGCCCAGAGACCTTTGAGAACAAAGCAGCCAGCGTGTCCCTCGGCCTCATGGGCTCACTGGCCAGGTGGCCTGACCCGGTGCCACGGATCCTAAGGGCAATCTCACACCTCTGTGCGGAGCTGCCCGTACCCGCCCCGGGTGGCTGGATGGGGCTGAAGGAGCCGGCCGGAGGCCAGGCGTGGAAGGCTGAGTGTCCGAGCAGAGCTGGGTGGGCTCAGCGTGGCAGATGTCCAGGGTGTGTGTCCAGGAATCAGTGAGGCCGGCTACAGCCCCTTGGGGGGGTGGAGAGGCCTGCGGAGGGGGGACGGGCGAGCCTGGGCGGCCTTTGCAGAGGGCTAATGGACAGGTGCTGTGGACTGCATCAGGGAGCCTCCTAAATCCATGCTCTCGGAGCCCTGAGTCTAAGGTGACCGCGTTTGGCAAAAGGGCCTTGAAGAGGTGACCTCAGAGCAGGGCCTGAGGGCTGCAAACCCCTCCTGGTGAGTGGTGCTCCCGGGCCCTGGGTGGGGAGCCCTGCCCCTGCCTCTCGGGCACCTCGCTCCCGACTCAGGGCGCCCTGCCCACGGGCACCTCCTTAACACTCCACTAGAGAGACCAGTGCTCGCCGTGCCCCACTTTCCCATCTGGGCCACCAGAGCACTGGCTCCTCCAGGAGGCTGGGGCTGCTGCTGCCACCGCCCCACTTTTGTCCCCTTGGGCAGGGGGAGGACGAGAATTCCTCCCGAGCTCGGCCCCCAGCTCCTGGACGACAGGAGGTTTAACGTACTGACCACATGTTCTGGCCTGGCGCAAGCTCACCACAGGGCAGGACTCAGAGACGGGTTTGGAAAGGGGCAGCCTCTGGTGCCACCATGAACAGCCCTGCTGCCACAGTCTGTGTCCCCTGGGGCAACACGCACCCCCTCGCCCGTCCTCAGGACCGTGTCCTTAGCGCCCAGCCGAGGAGCGCTCTGCCCTGGCAAAAGGGCTGCCGTCCCTGTCCAATCTGTTCTATTCCCAGGAGGGGACTGCCAGGTCCGGGGCCCAGCAGCTCCACAGCTTGGGCACCTTGGCGGACGGCTTCCCCCGGGGAGGGAAAGGACGACGCCATCGAAGCACATTTCCTCTTAAAACAGAAAACGAAATTCTTTTCTAAATGAGAAATAAAGAAAATGCGCGTCACCCAGGGGGCAATAAACTCGGAGAAGCAAGCCTGCCAGGCCTAATAAGAGGGCTCGCGGCTGCAGGGCTGAGGTGGGGCCACTAGGAAGGACGCTCAGAGGCAGAAGTCCTTCCTGCCAAGTGCAGAGAAGCAGCGGATAACACTGGCTCCTCTGGATCCCGGGGCACACATTCCTCCGGCTCAGCTTCCCAATTGCAAGGGGCTGAGCTCCCCGCCGAGGCCAGCACCCTGGACAGGGCTGTGTCCTGGGGGCAGCGGTGCGGGTCCTTAGGAGAACAGGGACTGGGAAGACCAGGGGCCTGACGCAGGACTGGGGAGAAGCAGCGGAACCTGGATCCCAATAAAACCCAGGATTTATGGGACTGGAAAGAGAGACGTCCGTGAAATGAAGAATCAGAGAGAGGCCTCAGCGAATGAGCCAACATCTCCCCTCCCTGCAGAGCCAGGAGGCAGGCGGAGCCCAACAGAGGAGTCAGCACCTCTGCCCGGGAGCCTGCGCGCTCTGAAAATAGACAGGAGGGGCCAGCACGGGCGGGCAGCACGGGGCACCCCAGAGCCGCCTCGCTGGTCTAGTGCCCCCAGAGGAACCTGTGGCCGTGGCAGCCTGCGGGGTCTGGGAGCACTGAGAGACGGCAGCGGCAGGAGAGCGAGCTGGGGTCTGGGGGCCCCCAGTAGGTGCGAGGCTGTGCAGGTCTTCCCACCTGGGTAGAAAACAGAGGCACCGCCATGCTGGGGGGGTCTCAGGGAAACACCAACCCTCGGTCACCAGATGGCTCTTCTACAAATTAATGATGACCAGGACGGCCCTCAGATCCCTGGTCACCTGTCCACAGGCCCTAGGCCTGGGACCCAGGACCCCACAGGCACTGGCACGGCCAATGTCAACGTGCCCAATGCCACACGGACCGGACAAGGCAGGTCCCCAGGAGGCACCTTCAGCTCAGAGAGGTCAGCAGCCCGAGGCCACACGCCTGGGAAAACTGAGCTCCACTGTGCCCTCCCCTCACCGTCCCTCCCACCATCTGTGACATGGGGTTGGGTCAGACCATCCTCCAGAGGGTGCTGTGTGCAGGGAGTGGGCTCCCCACCGCAGCCCCTGACCCGGGCACCTCCGTGGGCTGGTGACGTCACCTGTGTTCTCGAGGCCGGGTGCCCTCTGCTCCCAGGAGGACAGGACCTGGGTGGGCTGGGCATGTGTCCCTCCCAGACAAGATCCCTCGTGTTAGGGACAAGGGTTCAGGCCATCCTTCAGGGACCCTTCATGGGCCCTGGGGAAACCGAGGCCCAGGCCTGTGCTCAGGGGCTCTGCTGGGCCGTTGTGGTGAGTCAGGGCCCCCAGGAGTTGTCCCCTCCACTTGCTCTGGCATGACAAGGTCTCCGTCAAGGGACTTCCATGAGGTTCCAAACCAGGGTTCCCCAGTGCAGCCTGTCGGCGGGCGGAGGCTGGCAGCCGCCGGGCCTCCACTCTGTGTTTTTAAGCAAGTAAGAAATGCCAGGAAGCCAAGCCGTCAATCCAGAATCTGCCGTCAGTGTTAAAAATAGGGGGCGCGTGCTTGGCTGCCCGCCGGCCGAGGCGGTGCCCCGCCCACTGCAGCCTTGACTAATGTGCCTGAGAAGGGACGGCGCGGAAGCCCAGTGTCCCGGCTCTTGGCAGCAGCCCTCTCAGGCGCCTCGTCCGCCCCGGGAGTCGCCAGCCCAGTCGCTGCCTGATTAGCTCAGCTCACAGCCCCGTTCACAGGTGGCACCCACCATGCCAACGCGCCCACGGGCCTCGGCAAGGCTCTGCCAGGGGCAGCCCGCCCACAGAGCCCTCGAAGTCTGGCCTCCAGCCGAGGACCTGCCCAGGAAAGTCCGGACCAGGGGTTGGGGCAGGACAGGCGACGGTCCTCCATGGGGACTGGACAGGAGACCCCTCCCTCACTGGCTGCCAGAGACTGGGGGGCCAGAGGCACAAGAGCTGCCCGGGCTTGGGGGTGCCAGCAGGGTGGCTCTGCCCTGCGAGGAGATGTGGTCGGTCAGGAAGTGGGTTCCACTTGCACCCCAACTGCCAGAGGAGCCCAGGCCAACCAAGCAGAAGAGGGGTCCCCTCGGGACAGACAGCTCTCAGCACCATCTCAGCTACGGCAACATTCCTGCTTCCGAAAAAAGCCAGAACCCCGGATTTTTGTGTGAAGTCTCCTGATTTTAAATACCAGCGACCAGTTCCTTTTTTATCAAACTGTGCCTTACAGTATGGGCGGAAAGAATCTGCCCTGAGCCGCCAGGCACTTGAGGATTTGCAAGAAGGGCATCTTTCCAACCTGACTCTCCAGCTCCCTCCCTGAGCACCCCAAGGGAGCAAGATAGGCAGCCTGCCTGCTGCCCTGGGCACTCCTGCCCAGCCTGCTGTTCCCAAGGCAGCACCACTTCCACAGTGAGTTCCCTGGGACCCTGGAGGCAGAGTGTGCTCCGTAGTCATGTATGGGAAACGCCAGGCCATACGCAGCCTTAACTAATTAATGCGGGACTTATCAGGACCTTAAATGGTCTAAATGCATCTTTAGGGTCCAAGAGGAAATAAAGTGGCCCACACTGCCACTAGAATTCAACCCCAGCCTGTTTTGCAGAGCAGAGGTGGAGCTCCCAGAATCCAGCCTGGCACCTGTGCCTCGTGAGCACACAGGCGGGGTGCCCGGCTCCCAGGGGCTGGCTCTGCAGCCAGCAATGACACATGCCACCCTCCGGAATGAGCTTTTGGGTACGAGCTCACATTTAGCACCTCTCAGAGGCTGCAGCCTGATACCATCCCGTCGGGAGTCCTGAGGGGTGTGAACTCCAGGGCTCTGGGAGAAACCCCGTGAGAGGCTCAGGCCTCTGACTGGCCTGGCTGGGCTGATGCCGTGGGCAGGATTCTCAAGAGGAGTGGAGCAGCGTGGCGGGGAGGCCACAGCAGCCAGAGGTCACTGTCACTGCTGCGAAGGGGCAGGACCCAGGCTCTGAAAGGCCAGGTGCAGGATGGATGTGCCACCCGGGGCTCGAAGGGGAGGGGAGAGGCAGGCGCAGACCCCAGCCTGCTCTCCCGGCGACCTGCTCTGCGCCTGTGGCTGCTTGGGGCCTGGACAAGGCCATGTGGCCCCGAGGTCCTTCTCCCCACCTGCCCCGGCCCTGGTAGGTGCAGAGGAACCAGGGGCCTGGGCTTGGGAGGGGCCCTGGGTCACCTCTGCTGAGCCAAAATCTGGCAAGGGCCTCGGGCCCCTGCCAAGTGGGAACTGCAGGCGGATGAGGGCTTGAGGGTCACCCCCACAGGTCAGCCGTGGGCAGCAGGCTCCCGAGGCCCCTGCCCTGAGGTTTCCCACCCGGCACCCTCAGAGTAAGATCGAAACAAGAAACACGCTGACGGAGCCCCGTGCCGGCCAGCAACGGCTACCGGGCGGCCAGCCCTCCAGGTGGTGCCCAGCAACATGGCTTCCCTGCACTGTTTTCTTTAAACACGATCTCAGCTGGTGACGCGCACAGGACATTCCTGTCCCCACCACGTCTGACACATGGCCCCGGGGCTGGGCACACCCACCCTGCTGTGCGGCCATCCCCACCCCCACCTCCACCTCCAGGGCTTCCTCGCCTCCACCCTGTCCCTCTAAGAGCCAGACCTTGAGGCCACTCTACAGGGGACGCAGGCCTCGGGCGGGGTGCCCTGAGGGAGCCTGCCGCGGGTCTGTGAGGCCGAAGAGGCTCCAATTCAGAGGAAAGCGCTGCCCCCGCTGCCCGGCTGTTCCTGAAGCCCTGGAAGGTCAGGATGTGGGACAGGGAGGGAAAGCCCAGCCCTCCCGCACAGACGCCCCCAACGCACACAGAGCACAGGGGCCTGGCCGGAGGCACCTCGGGGGCCCTCGTGGAGGTACACGCCCCCAGAACGGGCGGCCCCCAGAGGGCAGGGAGAGCGCGGTGTCTGCTCCAAGGGGGACAGCGGCCAGCTCTGCGCTCACCGAGCCCAGGCTCCCTGGAGACCCAGGACCACCTGGGGGGCGGGGTCGCCTCCTGGCCCCAGTCTCCATGCCAGGGCCAGCAAGGGGCAGCTAAGGCTCCTGACCCAGCAGGCCACCTGCAGGTGCTGGCCTTGCCCTGTAGAAGCTGAGACCTCAGGCCCTCGAGGGCCATCTGGGGTGCGCATGGCTGAGCTGCTGGAGTACGGGGTGAGACCAGCCTTGGCGGGTCCCCCAGGGCCTCGCAGTGCCCAGGGGGATCCAGGAGAGGACCAGGAGGGAACCCCTCTGAGCCCAGAGGCAGCCTGTCTGGGGTGTGGACTCCAAAATCCCAGCCAAGTGGCTCCCTGGGCCCCCCACAGGACCCAGCGGCCAGAGCAGGACCTCTGGGAAGGTGGGGGCCAGCCAGAGAGGGTGTCCATATCGGAGTTCCGAATACCCCCACAAGCCCCAGGACACCGGTCACTGGGGCACAAGGGCCCTGCGGCTCCAGCGAAGCTGTCTGCCGAGGCCCAAGTCACACAGAGAATAAGGAAGCAAAGTCCTGGGCGGGGCCTGGAGCTGCCTCCTGGTTCTCGGGGGCCAAGGGGCCCTGTGGGGCCCTCCCAGTGGGCGTGACAAGGACAAATGCCTCATCCGAGCGGCGCCTGTCCACCTGGAGCCTCCATGTGGGGATGGCTCCTGACCTGCTCAGACTCCCAGTCCCGGGGAGGCACCATGACACTGTGGGCCTGACCTCTGTCCCTGCAGCTGCAGGGAACACAGTGGGGTGACAGCAGGGTGCCCCTCGTGCCGTCCTGCAGCCCGCCCCCTCCAGGGCTCTGAGGCCCCCTCTGCCCCTCCCAGCTCCAGGTCCAAGTGTCCTGGTCACTCGGTCTCACCCGGTCCCCACACGGCCCCTCCCCCGTGCCTGTGGGTCTGCCTCCAATCCCCCCCCCTCTAGTGACACCAGCCATGGGACTCAGGGCTCGCCTAACCAAGGGACCTCATTTTAACTGAGCCAATTAAATCTGCAGGAGAGGCCCCATTTCCAAGAGGGGCCATCTTCCGAGGTTCCATGGACATGACTCTGGAGGACACCTTCAGCCGCACAGGAGACAGCTCAGTGCTGGCCACTGATCTCGGGGTGGTTTAATACGTATGTATGTACATGGCTTCTCTGTGACGCCCGCTGTGCGCCCCACGTGGAGAGCGGACAGAGGCCACGCAGCAGAAGGCCATCCCGTTCAGCAAGCAGACCTGGGCACCAGGCCGCAGGGATGAGACACCCCACTGAGCCTTCCGTCCACCACCATGACCCCCAGAAGCCCAGCCCAGGTGTTCTCCTCACTGTCTATCGAGGACGGAGGCCCGGACCGGCCAGCTGTCCTGGAGACCTGGGCACTCTTAGGACCTTGGTAATGGGCAGGGACAGCCACTTGGCCAGATGCCCACAGGTGGCACAGAGGTGCCAGCTGTTTGGACAGCGGGCTCCACGCTCCTGGTGGGCTCCATCAGCCCAAGCTGGTGGCAGAGAGGAGCAGAGGAAGCACAGGGCACCCAGCCCAGGGGACGGGACGGCGCTGTCACCTGTAGGAGCGGGCGGAGCCGAGTCTGAGCAGCCCTGGCTGCATGGTCCCCGAGTCTGTCCTCCCAGTTCCCTGCTGCCGCCAGACGGCTCTCCTGCTCCTGACCTCCCTGAGCCGCAGCCCCCAGCACACCTGCGGGGTCTCACATCAGACCGTGAGACCAAAGCACCCGCCTACCTTCCCCCACCTGTCCCAGGTGCCATCCCACCTGGGCCCTGGACAGGCCACACCGTCCCCCTCCACCACCAGGCAGCTGGTCCTGCCCATCCTCAAGCTGGGACCAACCAAGAGCCACACACCAGGAGAAGGACAACGAGTGACACCTGCTGAGCACAGGGACACTGGACGGGTGTTTCCATGAGCTCAGTCCCCACAAGAACTCAGGAGGCTGGACTGTTGCCACAGGCACGTGGCACGAGGAAGTGCCATTCCCCAGGTCACACGGCTCCCAGAGGGGCACCTGGGCCTGAACCCAGGCAGGATCCAGAGTCCACCTCCCTAGGAACTTGCAGACCTCGCCACCCTGTGACGATGAACCAGGTACACAGGACCCACGGGGTCAAAATCCTCCCCACTCAGCCAGGAGGACCAGGGTGCTGCCCCCCGACAGGAGGGTCAGACAGAAACCCTGAGCACCCTCATCCTGCAGGCTGCTCCTGACGCCCCAGGGCCCAGGCAGTCCTCACAGACTGCAGAGGAGGCCTGAGCTGGCTGCAAGGGGTGAGACCTGTCAGCGGTGCAGACAGAAGGAGGCGAGGGGAGGAGCCGCAGCCCTCAGCTGGCCCAGCCTCAACCAATGGGGACCCCAGGGCTGACCACGGCCCTGCTCCAGGTGTGGGTACAGTGCTAGGAAAATGGGTGGGGGAATTCCTGTGCTCAAATCCCAGCTCCCAACATCACAGGAGGCAGCAAATGAGGATAAACGGGCAGCCCCTAGGCAGGAGAGCAGCCTTCAGGGGCACAGCTCATGATGACGGTCCAGAAATGAAGGGGCTGGGGAAGGGGGAAAGGAGGAATCAGAGGTGGATGAGTGTGCAGGTGGATAGGTGGGTGGATGGGTGGGTGGACGGAGGGATGGGAGGTTAGACAGATGGACCGACAGGTAGATAGGTGAATGGATGGGTGGATGGGTGGGTGGGTGGATGGGTGGGTGGATATGTGGGTGGGTGGATGGGTGGGTGGGTGGATGGATGGATGGGAGGTTAGATAGATGGACAGACAGACAGATAGATGGGTGAATGGATGGATAGATGGATGGGTAGGTGGATGGATGGATGGGTGGGTGGGTGGAAGGATGGGTGGGTGGATATGTGGGTGGGTGGATGGGTTGGTGAATAGATGAATGGGAGGTTAGATAGATGGACAGACAGACAGATAGATGGGTGAATGGATGGATAGATGGATGGGTAGGTGGATGGATGAATGGGTGAATGGATGTATGGATGGATGGGTGGGTGGGTGGAAGGATGGGTGGGTGGATATGTGGGTGGATGGATGGGTTGGTGGATAGATGAATGGGAGGTTAGATAGATGGACAGACAGATAGATGGATGGATGGATGGGTGGGTGGGTGAATGAGTAAATGGATGGGTGGATGGATGAGTGAATGGGTGGATGGATGGATAGATGGATGAGTGGGTAGATGGGTAGTTGTGCGGATGGGTGGATGGGAGGTTAGATGGATGGACACACGGTGGACACGGTGGATGGGCGAATGGATGGGTAGATAGATGGGTATACAGGTGGATGGGTTCTCGGATGGGTGGTGGATTGATGGATGGACAGACAGACTGACACACAAGCCAGCTGTGTGTTTGAGCACTGCCCTCTTGGTGTGTCGGGCTCACTTCTCTGGGGTGTGAGTCAGCCTTGCTTCACGCACTATTTAACTGAAGACTTCAACAGCGCTTCGAGGGAGGCCTGGGATCTCTGCTGGATTGGAGTTTGAAGAGGCTCACAGAGCCCTCCCCAGAGAGCCCAGCAGTGCCCGAGTGTCCTGGACCCACCTGCTCCCTGCAGCCCCCGTCATCACCTGGACCGTGGAGAGTGGCTGCTGGAAGCCCTGGCCGCCCTTGCTCTGTCCACCTTGTCCACAGCCCTCGCTGCTGGACCACGCTCTGCCCACAGCCTGCCTGTGAGCAGACGTCCTTGCCACAGGGAGAAGGTGGACACAGCTGACGCTTCCCCGGCGGCGGGCAGGGCAGGCAGGGGCTGCTCTCCAGAGCAGGTTCCATGTTGGAGGCACTCCAAGGCCTGGGCCTGAGAGCCCAGTGGGACCCAGAGTGGCAGAGGGACAGTGGGGTGACGAGCAGTGCCCCCAGACAACTGCTCTAAGGACTGAAGGGTGACACCCAGGACCAGTGACGCACAGGCCAACACCTCGTGCATCCGCCATGACCGGTCCCACACGCCTGCTCCCAGGACAGGCCTTCCCAGCTTGCCGGGCACCTCCAGCCAGCCCTGCCCTCCCAGCAGGGCCACGGTCACGAGCTCCACACGGCAGTGACAGCACTGGGTTTTGGCAAGTGGCTGCCTTTTCAAGGGGCCTCATTTCCAGATCAAGGCCTGGTCTCTTGCACGTCTCAGGAGTCTGCTCCTGGTTGGTGCCCAGGAGAGCACTGGCAGGTGACAGGGGTCCTGGGCTGACCTGTCATCCCGGTTCTCTGGTCAGCATGAGGGCCCAGCTCTTGCTACTCAGGGTGGCCTGGAGCTCCAGGGGACCTAAGTCCACAGAGCAGTGGGAGCTGACAGGGCAGCCTTAGCACATGGTGAGGGACGCGTCGTGACGTGTAGGGCCCCGCAGCATGTCAAGGTCACGCTCAGGGCCCTGCTAATTCCCCTGAAGGCCAAACAAGAACTGTCATGAAAGGACACAGCCACGGCTGTCCCTGTGGGCCATGTACCTTCTCAGTGGCTGAGGCCACGGGGCCCAAGGGGCCTGCACAGGGCTACTGCAGGGGCCCCAGCTCTGAACGCCCACTCTGCAGCAGGGCGACCCCCCCCCCGGTCCTGGCCAGCTGCCAGGCCCTACCAGAGCAGGACCACTCAGGACCACTCACCTCGCAGCACACTGTGACCTGAGCTGCCAGCTTCCCTCCCATCCCCGATGTGCCGGCAGGTAGATCGAGGGTGAGGGCTGCACCCAGCCTGTGTGCGGTCAGAGTGCCGTGCTGCCGAGGGCACCCCAGGCAGCCGCTCCCAGTCCCCCGGTCCCTGCCTGTGATGTGGATGGAGTCATCAAGACTCACTGCCACTTTCATATGAATCGACAGCAGCAACCGCCCTAAGTCCGCGAGTGCTGGACAGCTGGCCACGCTCATCCTGCTTCTCTTAATGCCGAGCGTGGTGGCCAGGGCGGGGGCACAGGGCTGCTCTGCATGGAGGCACGGGGTGGGAGGGAGCCGGGGGTGGAGGGCGATGGAGGGGGATGGATGGAGAGGGGCGGGAGGAGGGAGAGAGGGTGGATGATGGGTGGTGGGTGGGAGGGAGAATGATGGATGCCTGGCGGGTGGAGGACACTGGAGAGATGGGGTGGGTGGGAGGCAGAGGGGTGGAGAGAGGAGTGGGGGGTGGGTCCACGGAAAGCTAGCCGGAAAGACAGATGGGTGGTGGGAGGATGGGCAGACGAATGGAAGGAGAGATGGGGGAGGGGCTAGAGGATGGGTGGGGAGGGGACACCGGGGATAATAGATGGAGTGGGCTGGCTGGATGCCATCACCCCTGCTCTAGTCGAGCCTTTTCACTGCCGTGACCAAAAGACCTGAGGAGAGCCAGCAGAGGAGGGAGGGGAGTTTGGGGCTCATGGTTTCTGGGGTTGGACTCCACAGAGGCCGGACTCCATAGCTCTGGGCCAAGGTGAGGCAGAGCCTGGTGGTAGAAGGGCGTGGAGGAGGAAAGCAGCTCAGGACAGGCCACCTGGGAGCAGAGAGCGCCACCCACAGGGATGACAATGACCCCCAGGGCACGGCCAGGGACCCAGGACCCTGCAGCCACATCCCACCTGCCTCCAGTCACCACCCAGGTAATCCCATCAGGGGGCCGAGTTGCTCACAGAAGCCGAGACGCTTAACTAAGACACGCGGCAAGGAAGCGGCAAACCTTCGGGGCCAACGCTAGGCAGGCAGGCCCGAGCGCTGCCCCTCACCACCAGACTAGCAGCCAAGCTCCCCCAGCTAGCAGTTGGAGTGATCCCCGGGGTGCCCATGAGGGTCCCCAGTTCTGCTCTGCAGGTGACCTTCACACAGCCTCCTGTGAAGGTCCTGCCTTCTCTCAGGAGCCGCTCTGCCGCAGCCTCCTGACCTTGACCCTGCTCACCCATCACACCTGGGCAGACTCTCCCCCGCCCACCCCCTGAGCTGGGAGCTCCTCAGGTGCCATGGGTGTGCGTGGCCCATGGGTGGGGAGCTCTGCGGTCTTCTCCAGCCTCACTCTGCTCCTCCCTCTATCCTGTCTCCAGGGTCAGGGTCAGTCACAGCCCGCCCTCCCCCCACTGCCCCACCCAGAGGATCTCAGGCCACTCAGGGGAGATCCAGGCTGTGGGCCAGGCTCCGTGGCAGGCCCTCGGGCAAGTCCTGAATATCTTCAGCCTTCCCCAAAGCCTGAGCCCTAGGATTCCAGCAGGTGGCTCAGACAGTGTGCTCCTGGGGACCTGGGAGGTGACTTCAGCCATCCCTCCACTGTGAGCAGGACCAGCCCCTCCAGGTCCCACTCTGTGCAGGTAACAGGGCAGCCGGACCAGGCTGGTACTGCCAGGCCAAGGTGGCAAATGGCACAGGGCAATTTAGCCAGGCCCCAGGGTGGGGGCCACCCGTCGCCCTGGGCTGAGCTTGCTCCCCCGCCTGGAGCAGTAGGGGTGGGTCTGGCGCACACGCGAAACCCGTGCAGGGCAAGTGGCCTTCCCCCTCGCTGGGCAGGGAGCCTGCTTCAAGCCCCCCCTGGCCGTTGCCTAAGGGGGATGGGCAACCCCTGAAACCCAGCCCTTGCTTTATTTGGGTGAAACTTTCTCGAACGTCTTGTCCCCAACAAATAGGAGGTTTCGGGGTGCTTGCTCTCTTGCTCCTTCCAGCGCTGGAGCTGCCCCTGGGGTCAACCGGACGTCCGCCTTAGAAACCTGTGTTCCTGTGCTGCGTGGTTTCTTCACCGTTTTCTTAGTTGTTGATAGAGCCAGCTCCTTCGAACCCAGTTCATAGCGCCGGTCCAGCCAGCTGGTGATACCCCAGGTTAGGGAGTGCCACCGTGTCACTGGTCGGCCCTGCTGTCCGAGGTGGTGTTTGTTGATGGCCCTGATGTTCCGCCTGTTTCCTCTTGGCGACTATTGGTGTTGTTCCTCCAGTCTGTCCTCTGAAATGGGTCGGGAAGGACTAATGGTCTTAAAGCACGAGAAACGAGGTCTGGAGCAGCCCGAAAGCGCATTAGGATGGAGCCGCACTGTGCCTCACTGCGCCCTGGGAACACAGGCTCTAAAACAAGGGGGGGGGGATAATTGTGTGCTCTGCCAGAAAAATCCCAGCCTAGCTGCTACCTGAGTTTGTATCACAACATGCAATTTCAATCAAAATTTTCATCAAAAGTCCTATTTGGCGAGAAGCAGGCTTTTTAGATTAAAATTGGTGTTAAAAAAAATTGGTGCAAATTCCCACCCTGAGTTGGCCTCACCTCAGAGCCCTTGAGCCCACACGGCTGCGAGCCAGGGCCTTGTTCCTCTGAATCTCCCAGCTGGGTGCGAACACAGCACCCCTGGTCGCCTCTGCAGGCTGCAGGGTCTGTGCTCTGGCAAGATCCTGGCAGATGCAGGCCCGAGGGGTCTGCAAGGGGCAGCTACATGTCCTTCCCCTTGTCCATCAGACCAATGTGGCCGAGTGCCACCTGTGTGCCAGCACGGGAGATCCACAAGATGAGGTCCCTGGCCTCGGGGAACTTGGAGGTGGAGAACACCTGGCCCAGGAAGGCTCAGACCACAGAGCTGCAGTCACGAGGAACGGGGATGGGCCCAATTTGGATACTGAGGTCCTGCATGATGTACAGAGCAGGGTGACCCCTGGGAAGTCTGGGGTCAGAGCTGGTCATCCCAGGTCACCGAGGCCTGAAGGGGCCTGGAGTCGACAGTCAGCCCTCGGCAACGAAGGTTTTCGGTGGGAGGGGGTGATCTAATGTTCTTTCTTCCTTGAACGATCCCTCTCCTTGCTGGTGAGGCAGAGGTGGGTTGCAGGCGGGAGTGGAGGAAGAGCCCTCTTGGGAGGCCACGGCACAAGGCTGTGGACTGTGTCAGGGGTAGCCGGACATGCACCTGGGTACAGACGGTGGAGCTGCAGATGGACATGCTAGCTGGGTCTGGAGATGGACAGGATTCTGTCCCAAGACACTGGGTGGATCGTGGGAAAAGAGAACAGCCCACGTGCTGGGGCGGAGAGGGGAGTTTGGCTTTGGACACACTGCCATGGAAGATGCCCTTGGGGCCCATGGTCAGCTGGGCATCTGGACACTGTCTGGGGTCCACTGAGCTGGCGGTAGGAACTGGAGGAGTCAGACCTAGAGTCACCAACTGTCCTCCTGGCGGCTCTCTGCCTGGGATTGGAGCCACCTCGTCTCAGGACTCGGGTGGCCAATGCTCCACAGGTGTGGGATGGTGGGCAGGGCAGGGCCTCAGGGGTCAGGGAGGGAGGCTTCCCCTTCAAAGGCAGGGCTGGGGTGGGGTTTTAACCCGGATTCCCCCAGACCCCCAGGGCATGCCACCTGCCCCTCCCTGTCACCTAGGCCCACGCAGTGGCAGTCTGTCTGTCTCTGCTGACCCTGGTGTCTCACCTGGAGCTGGTGCCGCGCATGCTCAGGTCTACCACAGCCTGGCCTTGGTGGACCACTCGATGCTGGTCACGTCTGCCCGAGCCCCGAGCATCCTCAGCAGCCCGTGAAGCCCAACATGGCTGTGAAGGGGCATCACACCTGGATGTCCCCCACTATGGGGTCGGCCACCTGCTCCCAGGGCAACTCCCCATTTTCCACGCTAAGTTCCAGTGGCCAAGTCTACATCCACGTGGGCCGGTGGAAACAGGGTGCTGCCTGCCCTCTAGTTCCTACAGACAACACCTGGGTGCTCCCTCTCTGGAGCCCTGGGTGGCCGCCACCGGGAGGAGACGCTGAGCACCAATTATCAGGACAGCGAGGGGTCGGGCTCTGTCCCGTCCCCCACATGCACACACTGGAGTCCGCCCTGACCCTGCGCCTCAGGATGGACCTTGTCTGGAAAGGTCTTCCCTGGACCAGCAGCTTGAGGTGAGACCACGGGGTGGGACTCGTCCAGCACGATACCATCTAAAGAGGACACTGGGGCCGTGGGGGCACCACATGAGATGAAGGTCCATCTACAGCCATCGGGGCCTCAAGGCCCAGCCCGGCTGCACCTTGGCCTGGGACTTCTGGGCTCCAGACTGTGAGGAGCGGATTCTCGCTGCTTTAAACCTGTGGCCGCCCGAGCAGAGCAAGACGAGGAGCTGTGGAAGAGGCACCTGGTCCTCCCTGTTCTGTTCCCCGGGCAGCCTGGAGAGGAGAAGAATGGACGTCCTGGTTCCCGTTGCCCTCACACGTCCACGGCTCCCATGGGCTCTGGTCACCCAGCAGGCAAGGGAGGGGTGCTTCCAAGGGACTGTTATTCGCAAAGCCAGGACCGGCTCCGGTTGCCCTGGCAACACCATGGGCTCTCGGTTTGCACGTTGGAAACTGAAGGGGCCGACAGAGGGGGTGAAGGAGCTGGGGTGTCGGCCACAGGGAGGCCGAGGTCCGGGAAGCAGCTGTTCAGTCTATGGAGCCTGGTCCAGGGCCAGCCCAGGGTGCTCAGTCTTGCCCACCCGTGTCACAGTGACCAATCATGTGTCTCGATCCTTCTCCCAGAGGCGGTACTGAGAGGGGCCTTGGAGGTGATCTGTTGTGACGCTGGAGTCCTCCTGAATGGACTTAGCACCTCTGAAAGGGACGTGTGGTGCTCTCTGCTACCCAGGCCTCGGACTCCCATCCTCCAGGACGTGACGTAGGCTGTGTTGCTTGAAACCCACCTGGTCCCTGGCCCTGGGTCCCAGTGGCCTGGACGTCCAAGGGCATCCTCTTCCAGACCCCAAGAGTGTCCACTGCAGGTAGATCCCCGTGGACCTTGAAATGCCCATTAATGTGTGGCCGAGTCAGACCTGCAGCCCCCTAGGGTGCCAGGAGGGGGCACTCGCGAGGCCAGGTGGTGTCCTGGCTGGTGGTCTCTCTCACAGGACAAGCAATGACGCAGCAGGAGAAGACACTGCCCAAAGTCAGTCTGACCAAGAGCCAGAGCCCGGGAGCCCCGAGCTGCCGTCCGGGGGGCCCAGAAAGGAATGCAGGAGGCACCCTGGAGGCGAGAATCCACGTGGACGTCGGTCAGGGTGACTCTGCTAGGAGCGTCCAGTGCCCTGCAGTGGGTACGTCGCAGCCCGAGTCTCTTCTTTCCCCAGTGACCCGTCAGCTCAGGCCATCCTGGGAGGGTGGGCAGGTGCGACAGCAAACCCGAGGCCAGGTGCATCCAAATCTGCTGCCCTCAGAATCCCCTTGGACCCCGGCCGGGCGGGCACCTCCGGAGCTGCTGGCCACACCTGCCCTCTGATGCAGCCAGCAGCAAAGCAGAGGGCTTCCTGCAGTGCCGACCCCTTCCTGTGTCTCTGAATGAGCCTCGCTCTGTCCCTTCATGCATTCACTCAGAGCTGGGCTCACACCAGCCCTGCACTGGGCGCTGCTGCCCGCCGAGGACCCAGTGTCCAGGAAGATGCCCGAGATCCTGCCCTCCTGGGTCCGGCCCTCCTCACAGTTCAGCCCTGGCATGGCCCCTGCCCCTGCGGCTGCCTCACGCAGGGCCCTGCGGGACCCTCCTCCTCCCTGTCTCCCCTGCTTCCTGCAGCTCCTCACCTGGGGCCGCTGCCTGACCCTGGGCTCTCGCAGCCCACAGCAGAGGGGCAGTGACCTCCCTGCACCGAAGCCCTGTCTGAAAGGCCCACGGTGGTCACCGTTTTCTGGACTTGACTCTGACCCACATACCACAGGGGGGGGTCTGCTCAGGTCTGCACCTGCCCAGCAAGACTTGGACCCCAGGCAGGTAGAAACTCTGGGGTGCCCAGTCCCATGGCTTCCTTCAGGCAGCAAACAGAGATGGAGGCTTTGGAGCCACCAAAAAGGCCAGACAAGGGGAGCCGGGAACCTGGGTCTGTTTAAGAAACAAGACACGGGGGGAAAGCCACACCTGGTGACCAGCATTCCCTGGTGGCCGCAGAGAAGAGCCGGCGCCAGACGAGGGGAGACAGGTAAGGCTGGGGAGCACCAGGGACAGCGTCCCCCAGGGGGCGGCTCCACCTTCCTCCTGTTGACCCCCCAAGTCCAGACTGCGCGCTGCTGCCCGCCTCGCCCTTTGAGCGCCAAAGGCTCACGCCTGCTCTTGGGGTCCAAGGACAGCATCCAACACTGAGCGAGGACAAATCTGGGGCTGGGCTCGGCCCCAACCCCAACGGCTCTCCCTGTCGTCCTCAAGGACAGAGCAGACCGCCCACACACACCAGGACACTCTGGGGTCTCCAAAGAGCCACTTTGCTAGTTTCCTGTCTCCATCTGACAAATTTCCACCCTGTCACCAGATGCAGCTCCACAGCCAGTCTCTGCCCCAGGGTGGCACCCCAACGCCCCAGTGCACCAAGCAGTTCCCACAGGGCACAGTCCTGGGCCACAGGAGGGCCAGGGAGGGCTGATGAGGGCGAGGCCCACCCCCTTCGCCCAGTCACCCCACCAAGCACCTCGGTCCTGCTGATAGATCTGCTGTGGGCCACGGGAGTGGGCTGGCACCTACACCCCTGGGCCCGAGGGGCCAGGCCATGTAGGGTCAATCACGGTGACTGAGCTGCTCAGTGCAGCCGGCCCTGCACCCGCTAACTAACCTCTGAACAGACAGCTCAAGCTGCAGCCGGCTGACCGCTGACCGAGGAGGCCCTGTGGATTGCTGTCTTCTGCCCTGGCTGCCTCTAGGCCACTCTCAGCCACACTATCAGGTGGGGTTCTCAGAACGGCTTGATTCTGGAGCTGCTAGGTCCCCCCACCCACCTGCCTTGCTCTGCCCATGTCAGCGCTACTGCACCTGACCAGCCGGGGATACCCCAGCACTGGAGATGCCCCCCTGGACTTCTCCCTCCCTGACGCCACCAGCCACAGCAGGGGTGGCCTTGAACATTGTCCCCTCCCCCTCCCCCAAACCTGCTCCGAGGGAGAGGGCCACACTCCCCTCTTGCTGGTAAGGCAAAGGTGCCCATGATCTGGGGGACTTGTGCCCCAAGACCCGGTCTCTGGCACCTTCCTGAGTGGTTCCCAGAGATGGCCACACGGTGCCTGCCTATGGGACATGCACAGGTGCTGGCCAGGGCTTCAGGGGGACAGAGCCCAGGACAACTCCAGGTGACAGGGGGATAGTCCTCTTTCACCCTGATGGTGGCTCAGGTGACAGGCAGGACAGGAGTCCATGTTTGGGACACCGGACACTGCATGACTGACTTGTGTAGATGTGGCTACCGGCAGCATGGACAGGGAACCGGAGCTCAGAGCCCAGAGTCCTGGGGATGGTCTCCCTCCCGGGACTCTCTCAGGTCCTAGGACAAGAGAGTGACAGCCCCAAGTCCACGCGTGCCCACAGAGGAAGCCATCTGGTGAAGGCGCACTGCCTGCGTCCTTGGACGACCTAGTTCAGACGGGGTGCTGGGACGCAGGGCCAGAGCCCTCCAGGGGACAAAGCCCTCATGGGTGCTGATGGCCAGTGGCCACGTGCACCTGCAGGGGACCTCAGTGTGGGCCGGGCGGGATGAGCCCAGCTGCCCATCCCTGGTCTGTGGCATGGACATGCCCTCCCTGCTGGGACCTCCTCCCCAGGCCACCAAGCTGCAGCCTGAGGGAGAGGCCAGCACACGGCCTCTGGGAAGAGCCCCAAGGAGGTCCTCCTCAGGTCAAGTTCAGAGCCCCGAGGGCACAACCCCCCCACCCCGGCACTGCTCCCTCAAGGATGGCACTACCCCTGGGCACTGCTCCCTCACGTTTACCCAGCAGCACGAGCCGTTATCCTGCAATGACATCCAACCTGGTATTTCCTGCCTGTTCGACGGTGACACTTGTCAGGAAGTCCCCAGCACTGAGCATGGCGTCCCAGGCCCACGGTGGGCAGTAGGCTCCCAGCGGCCCCGCACCAGCCGCCCTCGCTAGACCCCATCTCTGGGCACGCGGCTGGTCTGAATTTCACTTGCTGACCCTACGCCTGCCCCCAGGCCCACCAGGGTCGATTCCGGGCAAACCTGAGGCCCACCTGCTGCTGAGGCAAACGACGCCCCCCACCCAGCCTGGCACGCGGGATCTGCGCTCTGTGACAGGGACGCAGCAGAGCGTTTTCTCGTCTCAGTGGGAACCCTCCCTCTTTTCACAGCCTGGGCCAGAGGCTGCAGGGAGGGCGGTGGCCCCGGGAGTGGAGGGACTAGGGGCAGAGACGACCAACGCACACCTGTCCTGCACCTGATCTGCTCCTGGACACACCTGGCTCCACACCCTGCACCTTGTGTGACAAGTCTGGCCAAGTCCCAGAACACCCAGACCTCAGTGCCTCCATCTGTGAGATGGAAATTACACGGTGACAATGACAGGGATGAGCCCTCTGCCCCACTGCTCCAGGCCTGGCCCGCTGATGTCCCAGAACTGCATGAGGACGCTGACTTTATCTCAGTGACACAGAGAAGCAACCCCAGCACAGAGAGGGCAGGTGACCTGGGCTAAGTCACACAGGCTATAAATGGCCGAGTCAAGAGGTGCATTGAGCTGGGTCATGTCCACACCTGACACGACTGGTGAACACGTCAGGAGGACGGCCCTGGCCTCGCCCACACAGGGGGCACGTCCAAGGAGGCAGGGACCACAGCCAGTCCCAAGTGAGACCCTCCAGGCGAAGGCACCTCCCCACCCACAGTTTTCTGCAGAGCCACCTGCAGGGGCCACACCCAGCTGAGCTCAGGAGCGGGCTGCATTCACCCCCACTGAGCTCCTGTAAGGAGTGGGACTTACAAGGTGACGTAAATGAGCTCATTAGGGTGCACACCAAGCCAGCATGACCAGTGTCGAGGGGCCATCTGGACAGACGCACAGAGGGGACCCGGTGAGCACACAGGGAGGAGACGCTGTCTGCCAGCCGAGGAGGGGCCCGGGGGAGCCGGCCTGCGGCACGTTGGCCCTGGCTTGGGCCCCCAGGAGGCCAGGACAGTGGTGTTCAGTGGCCAGCTGGTGCAGCCTTGTCCCAGGCTCCGACTGGTGTCCTCAGGGCCTGCAGGACTCCACAGGCCTGCTCCCCTGGGGCAGGGGCTGGGGCGCAGTGACCTGCACTTCAGGGACCCCTGGGGACTATCACAGTTCCCTGCCTCACACTGGGAACATCAACACTCCCAGCAGGTGTGCAGTGGACTCTGTCCAGACGGTCAGCTGGCCCCGCCTGCCTCTGCCCACCCGAGCCCACTGCTGCCCCTCCCCGTCAGGCCCAGGGTGACAGCCCCTGATGGAGCTCGGGTCCTGCTGTGTCCAGGGCTACAAGGCTGGTTGCCTGCAGGGGCCTTTCTTGGGTAGGCATCCTGGGCTCAGGGACTGCCATGTGACACGTCACTGTCATTGCTGGGAGTTGTCCTCTCCAAGCTGCAGGGTTCTACGGAGTGGCCTTGTAGAGTGGCTGCAAGGGGGAGTGAGGTGGTCCTAGACCACGGACCCTGCTGGTCCTGGCACCTCCCTGTCACATCCGTGGCCTTCCCTCTGAACCACCTTGGCCCCACCTCCCATGCCCAGGAGAGCCCTCCAGGGGACCCTGGTGTCCCCCAAAGCTCACATCTACCAGAGCTAGGAGGGGGCCTCGAGGGGAAGTGGGTCCCTGAGGAACCGCAGGTGTGATTGGCAGGGTCGGCAGGCCATGGGCTGAGGGTGGCCCCAGAGGACGTGGCTGCTGCCCCTATGAGGAGAGCGTGCCCAGGCTGCCTGGACGGACCAGCATGACGGCAGAACCTGTGTGGAGAGGTCACCTGAGCAGGGGGACCTTGTGCTGCCACCTGTGGGACTACAGATGGTAAAACCAGGACAAGACCCACCGCTCTTCCCACTGGTGGAGGAGCCGTGAGGGGGATGGGTGCAGAGTGAGGGGCTGGTTCCTGGGGGAGGGAAGGGCAGGTGAAGCCAGGGAGGCTCCGGGAGGCCACAGGGCTGGGTTTCATGCTGTGACGGCCATGAGCAAGCCCAAGTGAGTGTTTATGTGCATATGTGAGAGAGCATGTGAATGTGTGAGCATGTGTGTATGTATGTGTGAGCATATGTGTGCACATGCATGTGTATGTGTAAATGTGTATATGCGAGTGGATAAGTGTGTGTATAGGTGTGTGTACGTGTGTATATGTATGTTTGTATGCACGCCTGTCCATGCATGTGCGCGCACATAGGTGTGTGTATGTGTTTGCATGCATGTGTGTTCATGCATGTGTGGACACATATGTGTGTGTGCGTGTGTGGATGCATGTGTTCTGGAGCGGTGTGAAGCCAGGGTCCCCGTCCTGACATCTGCAGAGGAGCCGGGGCTTGGGAAGGAAGGGCACATGCAGACAGGACAGGCTGGGGGGCCAGCAGCTGGGGCAGGAAGAAGGACCCCCACAGTAGTATGGACTGGCCACACCAGAAAGTGACGTATGACCCCATTTTGTGTTGCTTTAGTGAAATGCTGAGTCTTCGACAAGGACGAGAGGTTCCGTTAGCTTGGGTTTTAGGGGTTTGAAGGCATGTCACCAGCACCGTCTAGCTCAGGAGCAGCCTCAGGGCAGATGGCATTGCAAAGAGGGCAGGGAGTGTGTGCATGGATGAGGTCCCACCACAGGACAGGGAGCCAGGGGAGTGGGGCTGGCAGTGACCTCCCATCAGGCCCTATCTCTGAAAGGTTCTCCATGTGGCCACGGTGGGGACCCAGCTCCCGATATGTGCCCCTCGCATTAACCCCATGGGCAGGAACAGGAGGAATGGGGACAGGCCGGGTGGTGGCCACTCATGCCGTTACGTCACTTCTGAGACCAGAGGGAGCCAAGTCTGA
Source organism: Marmota monax (assembly GCF_021218885.2). Taxonomy (NCBI): domain Eukaryota; kingdom Metazoa; phylum Chordata; class Mammalia; order Rodentia; family Sciuridae; genus Marmota; species Marmota monax. The sequence continues at coordinate 3,410,944 of NW_026692498.1, read as the reverse complement.
GGCTTTGGTTTGCGACACTGTTGTCAGTAGAGGTGTCCAGACAAGGGACGCGCGTGTCCTGGGTTGGGTAGTTATGGAAGCAAGCGGCCAGCTTCACAAATCCAACCCTCATCCAAATTCACATAGTGAAAGAGGAACGGGGGGGAGTCTTCAGACAATATCAAATTTTACCTTTGGGGGGGTAGAGAAATAAGTTTTTAAGAGGAAATTAGATGAGGATTGACTATGATTGCTGTGGTGGTGTGATCTGACCAATGGTGACCCCAGGGCTTTGATGAACAAAGTGAGGGAATGGGAATGGCGGACAGCCCTTCCTTAACCATCCACTGACAGCTCAGCCGGGGGCAGCCCTGCCAGCTCCCAGGGGGCGCCTCGTGAGGAGACACGCACAGCCCATCCGGGATCCAGGCTCGTTCTCTTCTCCAGGGGCCACTGCAGAGAGCCCCACAGGGCAGAGCCCACGGGCACCCCTGCCTGACCCGCCGGCTCTGCAGAGGAGGAGGTGGACACAGACACTGTCCACCGCCGTCCATCATTCCCCCCATTTCCCCAATTCTGGTGGTTCCTGGGAGGCGCTGCTGGAGCTCACCACTGTCTCATGGGCTAGGACACCGTGGTGGTACCAACCAACAGACAAGAGCCTTCGGGTCCAGCTCAGCCACCTGTCACCAGCATCCCGGGCAAACTGTCCTCAACTGCAATGATACAAATGGGGTGACCAAGAAGGGGGCAGGGCTGGGGCAGGGCTCCCCAGCTAAGGGTGCCTGAGTGGAGGAAGACTATGCAGAGGTCCTGACTTAGGTGGGGTCACGTCCAATAAGCTCTATGCAATTTGAAAATGCCTCAAATACACCTGACCTGCTGCACCTACCAGCTCAGCAGCTCGGCCCAGTGCAGAGGGGTGCGTGTTCCTCAGCCATCGTGGGGCTGACAGGAGGCGCCGCAGGAGCAGATGGGAGGGTGAAAAACGCAAACTGAATTTCAAGCGTGGTTTCTACTGAACACACATCACTTTTGCAAGATTACAGAGTCAGAAAATTACAAGTCAAGCCACAGTAAATCAGGGAGCCTTTGCATGTGCACGTGAAAGGCAGCCACTGCCTCCTGAGCATCTACAGTGCACCAGGTCCCCCGAGCTGCTAGCCGGGTCGGCATCCTAACCACAGGTGACCCAGCATGGGAGACACTCAGAGCACAACTCTCCAAACGCCAAGAGTATTTTCAGGAATAGTCATGTAATGACCATTATCCCCTGAATTTAGGAGTTTGTGATCGATGTCGATGTTAAAGGTATTATACAAATCCAGGAAACATCCCTGACAATGAGCACCGAAATCTGCCTTTACCAAAAATAAATAAAACAAAAAAATCACGCCTTGTGATCAGCACGTGCGGCCACCTCACATATCAAACAGGGAGGAGAGCCCAGGGCTCCGTAGATGGCTGGTGCTGAAGGTGGTGGGCCCACCAGTCCCAGAGCCACTGGCTCTCGGGTTGGTGCCCACCACCAACCCTACAGACCTAACTTATGTCAAAGGAACCCAGCGGGTCCACGTGTGCCTGAGGACCACGGTGCACCTACGGTCACGCTCAGTAACGAGGGACGCGTCACGGGTGATTTCAGGGTGTGGCTCATTCAACCCGGGAGGGGTGGGCAGTGGTCAGATGTGGCCTCTTGATGCAGTTGAGACTGATGGCACGTCGTGCTCCCAGCAAACCTCTACAGCTTGGGGACCCACCCCCCCCAGAACAAGACCCAGTACAGTGCAGTCGGGCTGGGGTGGGGTTCAGGTCTGAGTTCAAACCCCAGCGCCCCAAAGAGAATGAAGTACAGCACATATGTAAACCCATGGCACGGCAATGGGCGCCGACTGTATGCACTGCACTTTGATGTCCCTGTAGTCCCAGCAGCTTGCATCCTCCAGGGTCACGTGACACACGAGTGACGCGTTACTCCATAACCTGATGCGGCTGTGACATCAACAGATGACAGGAGTTCTCAGCTCCTTGGTGACCTTGTGGGACCACTGCCCTCTACCTGGAGCATCACTGGGGTGCCATTATGGGGCACAGGGATGCGTGACTGGGGTCTCCAGGAGAAGACCTTTGAAAAGGGCTTTGCAGATACCTGATCGAAGCCCAGCTGCGTAGGGCTTGGACCAGCCCCGGGGAAGGAGCACTTGGTCCCTGATGGCGTTTAACGTGAGTGGGGTGGACACTCGCTTCCGTGACCTTTGAGATCCTCTGCGGACCTGTGCCTCCTGGCGTCTGCACCTGGGCGCTGGCCCCCCGCTGGCCCTCGCCACGGCTCTGCGGGGACCGCGTGGCGAGCAGCTGTCAGTGTTGCTGTTTATTCCCGGACAGGGAAGTGGAGGCTCAGGGAGGGGCAGCTTCGCCACAGGACACGCAGGCGGAGTGTCTCTCGGGGACTGGGCAATTTAAAATAAGTTACTCCCCCAAGAGTGGACAGCGTGGCCAGGTCCTCCGTGCTGGGGCGACGGTGCTAGAACCTCAGCCAAACGAGGGACCGAGCGAGCACTTGGAAAAGGGCGCCCAGTGCCTGGTCCTCACAGTCCTCAGCTCCAGGACCGGGGGGGTTCAGAAGGACTCAGGTGCTGCAAGATTCTGACCACGGAACACACACCCTGCCCTGTGACCGACAGGCAGACGTCCCTTCCTGCCTCGCCACCCCGCGGGCCTCGCCCCACTCACGGGGCTTCGTCCCTTTCCCTGGCCCAACAGGGACGCCGATCCTCCTGATGGAGGGAGCAACGTGTGGGGCTCTCAGTCTTCTGCTCCCTCTCGGAGCACACAGAGCTCTAATTGTCCCAGCAGCGGAGCCTGGGAGACGCCCGCCGGGGTCGGAGCCCGAAGGCCTGGGCTGGCTCTGACCTCGTTCTGAGGCAGCGTGACTTCTGGGACAACTCCGGCAGCTTCCTGCCCCACCATGCTGGGCCCCTGTGGTGCCACCATGCTCTCCAGCATTTGTCCCCTGTTGGTCCTCAAGCTACAGGGTGACCTCACGGCCTAGAACCAGCCCTTGGCTAGAGCTGAACGGAGCCGCTGTGACAGGGGGAAAGGCGGAGCCCTGGCCTCTCCCCAGCCTCCGCAGATGTCCACCCCGGGGCCGCCACCCCTTGACTCCTCCAGCTCCAGCCAGGCCTTCTGAGACCAAGCCCTGACCCTCCCAGGGTCACGAGAGGAGAAAGCAAAGGCACCCTCTGGCCACGTGGCTGGGATGGGCTGATGCCGAAGCCCATCAGAGAGAATCCACATGTTCTGGTCCAAGCAGCCGGGAGCAGGGGGTCCTCCCAGTGGACCCCCAGAGCAAGTCCAGCCCCGCAAAGGAGAGGCTGAGGAGAATGTTCACTGTGAAGCACGGTGGCCCCTTCTCTCCTGCACCAGTAAAAGAACAGGTCTGAAGAGCCAGCCATTCAACAAACTTCACTGAGAGATCTCAGGGTGCCTGGCGCTCTGTCCTCGTGGAGCCTGGGTCCGTGGGCAGACGGCCCTGTGGAGGGAGGGCCCGGCACTGGGGAGCGAGGCTCTAGGTGTGAGCGCACTTCCCAGGAGCAGGAGAAGGAATGTGGGCCTGGCCTGCCGGGCGTCCACTCTGCTCACAGAGAGAGCAACAGCGTGGAACAGGTCACCATGTCCACATTGTCAGCACCGTTTCTAGCCACGGCGGAAACACACAAGGGAGCCCCTCCAAAGGACGGACCTGCCTGCTGCGCACCTGCCTGCATCTTCCCGGAGGGTGGGAACTGGGGCCGGGTGGCCACGTGCTTCCAGAGGAGGGTCTCTGGAGGACAGACCCCAGCATGAGGCCAGGCCTCTCAACAGAACCTCAACTTCCCTCCAAACTTTGGGCAGAACATTCAGATCACAGAGGCACCGGGCGAAGGCTCCCGCCGTGGAGCAGCCCAGAGAGTTCATGAGATGATGCTCAGGAAGACGCCGGAGGCCACGTGTCCACCATGGAAACCCTGGGTCTGAGGACTCACTTGGCACAGCCTCTGGTGCTGGCATCTTGCCCACTGCAGCAACCGCCCTGGTGGCCCTGGTGGCCCTGGTGGCCTTGGTGGCCCTGGTGGCCTTGGTGGCCTTGGCTGGGTGAGGTCAAGGAGAGAGCGAGCAGAGAGAGACCTGGTCCCTCTGTTCTCAGTGCCACCTGAGGGACGCACGGTGGGCTTGCTGTGGGAGGGCGGCCTCCTGCTCATCAGCTGTCCCCCCTGGGGCTGCCCAGGGCGGAAGCTGCTCCCCTCACGGGCTCCTGGGCTCGGCGCAGGGCCATGAGGAAGGGTACACAGGCAAACTGCTGCAGAGCAGGGTCCGTTTGGGGCAGCAACGGGCCTCCTCCCTGGCCACACCCCAGCTGCCCTCAGATCTGACCTCTGGTCCCTGTGATCACTGCCTACCCGCACTCTTCCTGCCCTCCCCAGGAGGTCCCGATGGACATCTTGGGGCTCTGGGCTGGGGCAGGAGAATGTTCGGGGGCCTTTGATCGTCTTGGTGGCCTGCACGGTCAGGGAAGCCCCATGGCTGATGGCCCGGCGATGAGAGTTTGCTGAAGTCCACATCTGGTGCCTGGGCCTGGCACACTAGGGCAGGGCACAGCCCCACGGAGCCCGGGCAGGGACTCTCCTCCTCGCTAGCTCTTGGCCTCCCCCTCTGGCTTGGCACCCCTTGGATGCACAGGAGTATAATTCTTCTCTGACAACGGCCTCCGCCAAGTCTCCCCGCTGACACTCATTAGAACCAGAATTAGAAACCTCTTCTCCGTTCCGTTTAACTCTACCCCGCACACTCGCCCAGGCCCTGCGCGCCTCTCAATGCCTCAAATACCTGCAGTCCCACGAGGAGCTTCACCCAAGAGCCACCCGCCCTCCCGGTTTGCATCTGGACTCAGCTCTACAGAAAGGGAATCCTGACTGCTGCCCGCGCGGGGGTGGGACCGCGAGGTGATCATCCGCAGAAGCAGCTGAGGCCCAGGGAGACGCTGTGCCGCTGGCCCGGGATGGCCCAGAGGGTGTTCCATTGGAACCTGCCTCCTCCTGTACCTGGTCTCCTGCTCCTTCCCCAGCTCCACTACCCAGCAGCCTCTGCACGCTGATAAAAATCAAGCTTTCTCGGGATATTTGCCGACTCTGGTGTGGAGGCTCCGAGTGGCTGTATGCAGGAAAGTCCAGACGTTGTGGGGTCAGCGCTTTCCCCCAAGTCACACATGGCTCCACCAGGGTCATCGGGGGCTAAGGGATCCTCCTGCAGGACACAAGGAAGGAAGGGCTCTTTCCCCTGGCAAGGACCTGGTCTGGGTCCTGCAGTCATTCCCAGGCCTGGGAAGTGAGGGACGGTGCCCGGGAGGGTCATAGGTGGGGGATGGGTGAGAGCCACATGATCCTGGGCCCCTCCCGGGAGTGGTTCAGCTCCCCACCACCACCAGGTGTCCTGGGGCTGCCGCCTGCTGAGAGTCAGCGCCTGCCGTTCACCTGCCCTGTTGCTCTCAGTACAAGCTCAGGAGTCCTGTGCTCTGGGGTGGGGACAGGCTGGGGACAGTGAGCCACCCGAACCTGGCCCCTGACTCCCCAGCTGGCCCAAGGACGACGATGCATGTGACATCAATGAAATAAGCCCCTGTGACAAGGTGGATAGGAGGGTGCAGCCCCCGCAGGCTGGCAGAGAGGGCCGTGGCAGCTGTGGGGGAGCCTGGGAGGGGCCTTGGAAGGCGGGTGGAGGGGCAGAGGACAACCTGGACAGAAGCTTGGGCGGCCAGGGCTCTGGTGGGCAGCTAACTGCAGGGAGAACCCAGGCCACAGAGCACAGGGTGCAGGCCGGGCTGGGCTGAGGCCTGCAGAGGGGTGGACAGGCTGGGTCTGGGAGCAGGGGTGGCAGGCTGCTGAAGAGTCAGTGAGACTTGGTTCACAGCATAAGGCAGCCTGACCTGCTCCTCGGTGACGCGGAGGGCAAGGCACCTGCCTGACAGGGCCACCGACAGGGCTGAGTAAGACCACTGAGCATGGCCAGCACCGAGGGGCCACGTGCCCGGAGCTGTGGCTGCTGTTCAGCCAGGGCAGCCTGTGGTGGCCCAGGAGGCGCTGGCACGTCACACCCACGGGCCTCAGCCCCCAGAGCCAACTTCAACCCCCGCCTACTGCAGCGCAAAGGTGCTCCATCTGCAGGGACCCAGCGGGTCAGAAGTCCAGCTCTTCAACCAGGACACAAAGTCCCAGTCCCTGCTGACCCCAGACCTGCCCAGGGCCTCACCAGGGCGAGAGCAGTACTGAGTGCAGAGAAGCTGGAATCTGGCCAAGAGAGCAAGGGAGGCTGGGAAAGAGGGAGAGGGGCCGGCAGGGCTCCAGGACCCACCAGAGAGGGTGTGGGGAGGTCACAGAGGTGTGGGAACAGGGCAGAGGCAAAGCCAGTCCCCCCAGGCCCAAGGGGACACCTTTCAACCTCCTAGAACTGAATCAGAGGTGGAGCCAATGCACAGAGGAAAGTCAGGCAGCCTCGACTGGAGATGGTGCTGGTGTTGATCATAGTGGGTGAGGCTGGGGAAGGACGGGAGGCTCAGGTGAGAGGCTGGGGTAGGACGGGAGGCTCAGGTGAGAGGCTGGGGAAGGACGGGAGGCTCAGGGGAAAGAAGGGGGACCAGAATAACCTCACGACCAGAGGTGAGAGGACCAGGACCCAGGAAGGGGGATCTCCTCCTCCATGTGCAGAGGGCCCTGGGTAGGAGCTCAAGAACGAGGGACAGGGGTCGGGCACCGATCGGCAATGCAGGCACCACCCTGTGTGGAATCCGAGCAACCCACTGGCCAATCCTGCGGACAGGAGTCGGCTTAGCTGAGTGGCCTTCTCTGGCTGAATGTCAAACACATCACACTCGTGTGCTCACTCCCAGGAATTCCCAGGCCACAGCCCACCAGGGACAGAAAGGACATGTTCTGTTTGGTCCTGGACTTTACTGAGCGGTGGCCACCCCTGGCTGAGCACTCTCGACCAGCTGCACGGGTCTGCACGGACGGCGAGTCCGTGAAGAGAACAAGTGCCTGGCGCAGTACTGGGCCTGCAGAGGGTGGTCTCTGTTCACCCCGTGAGTCCTTCACAGGACAGGTCAGAGCCTGTCGGGACTTGAAGAGCCCACGGGCAGGTCAGGGCCTGCCGTCCGTGAGTTCTGATTGAGGCTAAGGAAGGAGATGTGATGAAAGATTCGTCATACAAAGGGCTGCACCCCACGTGCTGGGGGCCCGGAGAAGAAAGAGTGGCATTGAAGGGCTGCAGGGCAACCGGAGGCAGGGGCTGGGCCACCACGTCCCTGCAGCTTCCGCCTTGCACTGGGGGTGACGGGGTGGGGACAGAGGGACAGAGAAGATGGCATCCTCAGAGCTCAGCACACACAGCACAGGCCAAAGATGGCAATGGACCCCAAGTGGACACCGGCCGAGGGCTTGGCCAGAATCAGCTGGATGTGAAACACCATCCCAACCTCCGTGTTTGCAGAGCACGGCCATTACACAGGGGTCACTGGACCACATCCACCTGCCCTCTGTGATTGGGGAATCTTCTGGATGGATACGTATGGCGAGAAGTCAGACCTCAGCTCCACACACAAGACGGATCTCAGTAGACAGAGGAGCACCCTCGCGACCCGGAGCACAGACAGAGCCCAGAGCTGGACATGACCATCAGGACAAGACAGCCAGCCCTGTGCATGGAACAGGTGATTCACACGCACACACGTGCCCCAGGGGCCACACATGAGCTGGGCCTGCCCAGACTTCACGGCTCCCCAGCCCTGCAGAGGGGAAGAGGCGAACAGGACCAGCCCCAGCACAGGGGTCACGGTGCTGGCCAGCCTGTCACCTGCTGAGAACAGCCGGTCAGTGGGGCTTTATCTTCCTTCCTCAGCACTTGATTGGGAAATAATCTCCCAGCAGCCAGCCAGTAGCTGTGTGATTGCTATTTAATTTAAGGCGATCTATTATCCTGATGTTCCCCAAGAAAGCTTGCAACGGGGGCTTCCGCAGGGCCCCCACCCCCCCAATCTAACCGAAGGAAAGAGGTCGCGGTCAGAGGCTGGGGCTTCCCCAGCCCGGCTGGGTCCTCCACACACACAGGGCTCTGTGATTCCCCCGGGAGCATCATCTAGCACTTCATCGGAAGTAGCACATTTCACAGTCAAAATGCCAAGAAAACAGCAATCTTCTCAGACCTATTCTATTTCCCAGCAGGTGGTAACCGCCAAACAGGTATGTACTCAGAGGAACGCCGCGCAGAATCCCCCCGGATCTTACCTCCTCACCCACAAACACACACACACGCTATCACGTTCAGAAATCTGTTTGAAAACACCACCCTCTCTCCACCATCTATGTGCACCCACAGCATCATGATACAGCCACCACGGGAGCTGGCAACCTAGCAACCGTATCCAAGTGCTGCTCAGCAAGGCAGGCGGCCCGACTCACGCACCAGCTCCCTCCGCCGCCGTGTTCCAACAAACACACACCCCTCTTCTCGCTCCATCGCTGCAGAAAGACGAGATGCATGAAAACAAACCTTGTTCCGCCGAAGAAGAACAACCCATGTCATTTAATCCATCTGACGGCGCATCTCCCCACAAAGCCAGGCAGAAACCAAAACAACAAAGACCCTGGAAAATAGGTTAACCCGGTCCAGGGCTTATCAGCTTGCAACACGCTTAGGATCTGCATGACTGTTTCGGACGCGGGCTCCCCAGCTCCCCACCAGCCTTGCTTTTGGGGACTGCTGTCCTAAAGAAGTCATCTCAGTGCTCTGTGGCCAGCGTGCGTCCACCCGGCTGGGCTCATCTGCTCAGCCCCAGCTAAACACCGGATGGCAGCAACCAGGGATCAACTTTGGTATTCACGGTCGCTCCCACACCATCACTTCCTTCGACCTGGCTGATAAAACAACCTCACGGAGGTCACTTTTAATTCTTTAAAGAGGAAGGGGGTTAGGAAGAGGCAGCACAGATTCAGATGGGGGCAGGAGACCCGCTGGCCGGCGTTGAAGGAGCCGTGCGGCAAGCCAACGTCTCTCTCGCTCAAGGAGCCAAGCTGCGTCCACGCAGCACCCGGATCCATTTCTGGATTCCACAGCCCTCAATGCCCACCGGTCCCACTGCTCCAGGCACACGCTGCCCTCTGTCATCTCAGAGCCACGCTGCAGCCCCCGGGAGCACCCACCTCCTGGAAGTGCACTTCCGAGTCGGGGAAACAAAGGATCCCTGGGCTCTTTTATCTTTTAAAGGGACTTTACAGGAAGACACCTCATGGAGGAGCCATGTGCCAAGTCAGGAAGAGGTTCAGGGTTTGAATCTGCTCACTTGAGGTGGCCAGCCACACTGACCCCTCCCACCCCAAGGTGCAGCGCAGGGTCCTTTCCCCACACCTGTCTTCAGGTGCACCCCAACACGACAGGAGAGAGGGGTCTTACCAACATTCCCCCAAGTTCAGAATCGGGGTTCTTCAAAACAGTGTCCCGGCCCTCACCGTCTGGCAAACAGCCTCTGCCTGAGGGTGGGAAGGGTCTGCTCCGACTCGGAGGGGAGGGCTGACGGCCTCAGGTAGGGGAGCAGGTCTCAGTTCTCCCCGTTGCCCTTAAGCAGCTTAGAGGTCAAACGGAGCCAAAGACGCGGAGGAGAGACGTAGCCCCGTCCCGGCCTCTGCCCACCCCAATAAGACGATCAGCACAGGAAGGAGACTAGAGCCCCCAGGGACCCCTGCCCCTCCCCACCTTGGAAGTCAGGAGACAGAGGACAGCCTCAACTGGGGAGGTGCAGCCACGTCCTGGCCCGTCAAGAGATCCCAGCGCAGAGGGACAGCGCCGTACAACTCAAGTCAGGAGGAGACGTGGCCACTCGCGCTCACAACCCTGGAAGGACCTGGGGCAAGGACAGGCCCCACCGTGCCCAGAACACCCCCAGCAAGGCTCCCAAGGGACCGCATGATGCGCTCAGTACAGCAGGGACGTGCCAACATGTGCCTGTCCCCAAGACCCAAGATGGGTAGGCAGGGGTGGGGTGGGGACCAGAGGGGAGGCAGGCTCCGTGAGCAGGCAGGGCAGGTACCCCAAGTACCCAGGAGCAGTGTCAATGCCCCCACTGGGTTAAATGGTGGCCCCCGGAAGATACGTCCAAGTTCTAACCCCAGGACCCTGCGATGGCCACCCTATTTGAAAATAAGATCTTTACAGATGCATTTAACTTAAGGATCTCAAGATGAGACCATCTTGGATTTAGGGTGAGTCCTAAATCCAGAGACTGATGTCCTCATAAGAGCAAGGCGGAGGGAACTCTGCGGCATGGACAGAGGAGGGCCGTGAGGTTAGAGGTAGAACCTGGAACCCAGCCTCCACTGCCCAGGTGGGCCAGGGTGCCGGCCATCAGCACTGGAAGCTGCAGAGAACAGGCAGGTCCTCCCCTGGGGACTCCAGAAAGGACCCGCCCTGCCGGGCCCTGGACACTGGCCTTCAGAACTGGGCGAGAACGAGTCCCAGGTGTTTTAAGCCCCTGGTGGGTGGCTGTCCTGGTATCGCCCTGGGAAGCCACCCAAGGCCCTCTTCACATGCTGCCCAGGTCCACGGGAGGCGGGCCCTGCGCCCAGTGGGCTAGAGCGTGGGCCTCCAGCAGTGACCTCTGCAGGAACCCCAAACTGTGACTCCGGGACCCCCCAGGCTGTGCCAGCCCCGGGGCCCTGGGCGTCTGTGCTCGGCGCCAGCTCCCGGGGGACTCAGATGCCCCAGGCCTGGCACACCCTGCGGGCACCAGGAGCCTGCAGGGTGTGTGGAGGACTCACCTGTGGGTGAGTGGAGGACGGCGCTGGGGCGGGGAGGGAAGAGCATCTCCTCAAGACTCAGGGGGACCCTGGGGACCACAACAGGATGGGCAGCAGCAGTCTAAGAGGCCAGGTGTGCGGTGCCCATTCCTGAGCTGTCACACTGGCTCCGCTGGGCAGCGGCTGGGAGGGCGTGCAGGTCCCCGGTCCTCTCAACACCACTTGTAGGGCCTGGGGGTGGGGTGGGGACAAAAGGGACTCTGTCCTCCTTGGTCATCTGCCCCCAAAGAGCCTGCAAACATTTCCGAGTCCCCAAGTCTGCACAGGGCCATCTCGGGGGAGGTGGTCAACAGAGGGGTGTCTGAGGGAGGTGAAGAGGAGGGGCCAGGCCTCCCGGGTCCCCAAGGACGTTCAAGCTCGGCGCAGTCCCTGGGCTCCAAAGGCAGACAGGATGACCTGCAGGGGGTCCAAGCAGGAGGAGGCGCGTCTCCATCCTGCTGGAGCCTGGGACCATGGCTCTAAGGTCAGCGCCATGCCTTCCCTGGGGCTCCCAGAGGCCCCACACCCCTGCACGTGGGTCCTCCTCGGCCACCAGCCCCTTTACCACAGAGCAGGTGCCCCTGTGCGAGGCCTCCCAGTGGCCCCGAGACCCTCCTGACCTCCAGGCCACGGCCACTGCACAGAGTCAGGGAGGCTGCCTCTCTGTGCACGGTGACCCTGGATGGGAAGTCTAGGAGCAGCCAGGACCCAGAGGGAAGCCGTCTGCTCGGCAGCTGGGAGCTCACTGGGACGTGGGAGGCCAGGACGGGCAGGCTGCTGCCCCTGAATCCACTAAAGCATGACTTCCCACCTGGATGCAGGGTGACCACCTGGCTGGCAGCTGTTGAGAGGCCACGGCAGCAGCCTTGGATGCCAGCAGTTCTCAGATGACCCCGGTCTCCGTCCGCCTGCCGCCCGTGACCACATCTTCCTCCTGCTCCTCCTGGGCCCTTCGAAGCCCACAGGGAGCTAGCTCAGAGCAGGGGAACCCTATCCCCGCTGATCCCCGAGCCACAGGGCCCGGACAAGGCAGAGGAGAGGCGGCCCCTTGGCTGTGGTGAGGGGCCTGTGCTGTGGGTGGTCAGTGGGCGGTCTGCTCTCCTCTGCCCTCTGTCGGGGAGGCCTGGGCCTCATGGGTGGGGGCTGTGGGGCTGTGGGGTGAGAGGCCAGCCGCAGGGCCAGGTGCCTTTGGGGTGGGACCTGGCCTGCCCACTTGGTCCAGCATGCGGTTGTGGAAAAGCCCTGCCTGCAGATGCCTCAGGCCCTTCCTGCCTAAAACCACAGGACGGGCCGGGCCCACACACGGTCCCTGCACCTCACAGACACCTGAAGTTCCCTGGGGGGCATGCTCCTTGGCACCAGGAAGTCACCTGCTCCAACCAAGACTGTGAAGTAGGTAGACACACAAAATGCGTCACCCATTGAGGACCCCGGAGCCTTGGTGGCCAGTGGTACTGACCGCTCCCTGACCACCTGTGCTGGTGTCCCCCTTCCCCATTCCCTAATGCCCTGGGGCCTCCTGGCCTCAGGCTCTGCTCCGGGGAGGCCTGACCTCAAAGGCCACACCTCTGCTCAGGTTCTTCCTGGGAAGACGGACACGGCCGCACTGGACGCAGAGGCCTGAATGAACGTGACGTGGTGCGTGAGACACTGGTCGGCAGCACTCAGTGTGCACCAGCTGTTTTCACCGCTGTTGTTCATTCAGCCCGAAGCAGCGGCTCTTGGACAACAGGACAGACACACACAGGAAGCTGCGAGGCCCAGGCGGGTCACGGGAACGGGCACGCCAGATCTCCCCATCACATGCCCAACCTCTGGCCTCCGCGGGGAATGAGGGACCATGCAGATGGGGGTGGGGGTAGAGAAGCCCCCCTGGGTTCAGCCCTAGAGGCCTGTTATGTGTCGAGCCAGGGTGTCCCGGGGACCCAGTGCTGAGATCACCTGGCAAGGGTGTGAAGTCTGGGTTCATAGTGGACCCACAGCCTCACGCCCCTCATTCCTGCCCTGGGAGGTTTTCAGCCCAGTTTCTACGGCAGGGTTTGCATGGATGCCAGTTAGTTCAAAGCTCAGGTGAAGGGACGTCTGTTTCTGTGGCTTCTCTGGAGATGCAGAAGGGTCCCCATGAGGAATGCAGACTTTCTGAACTTCCTTTCTCTCTTGGGCCCTGGGAAGCCCCCAAAGCAAGCCACAAGTGACATCGACTCCCTGTCAACTGCTTGTAAAAACCACAATGTCACTGGGACGGGTGGTTCACAGAGGTAGGGGGTGGGGCAGCTCTGCTCAACCCCCCAGGGAGCCCTGGAGGCCGCACGCCCTCGGGGCAGGGCCTGCTGTTTGAATAATTGTCCAGCGTGGGTCAGTGACCTGCCCACCAGACAGCCCCCACTTTCATAAGAACAAGAATGAAGACGGCACAGGCGGGGAAGCTAACTGGATCTCAAAAGAGAGGACGGCCATGTGCCTCCCCAGGAGGCCCCTCAAATCAGCTGGGCGTCAGGGACTGGACACGTTGCTCTGACCTGGGGAGAGTTGGTGGCTGGTGCGTAGGTTTGCGGAGGGAGGAAGGGGCTGTGAGCGGCCGGCGGAGCAGAGCAGGGCCCAGGGCAAGGCTCCGCTCCGGCCAGGTGAGCAGGCTCTTCCTGCCCCTGCCCGGCGGCAGGCCTCAGGCAGGTGGGCAGCTAATGACCATAATAGGCGCATCACAGGGCTCGTTACGGGGTGAGCCATGGACTCGGGCTCTGCATCCAGGGACTCCAGGAGCAAGGCCCGCTGCCCTAGGTTGGGGTCCCCGCTCGCCTGTGTCCCCCCCTGCTGGGCGTGGGGCTTCTGCAGCCCCGGTAGCTGGGTTACAGATCTGAGCCCAGCTTTCCTGCTACTCTGCTGTCTGGCCTGGGGAGGTGGCAGGAGGACAGGCCCCAGCACCCCACGAGCTCAGTTCCTTCCGTAAATGGCTCTGCAGATGTCAACGCGTCCACCCCTATAGTGTGTTCATGGGGCGTTGGTGCAGCCGGGGGGCAGGCCCGGAGCTCAGAGCCATTAAGTGACTTGGGCTCACAGACGGGATGCCTGGGCATCCATGCAGCCTCCAGGAGCCCCGGTGCCCAGCGCAGGCTGCAGGGGTTGGCAGCCAGGCGTGTGGCTCCCGTCACACCATCACCCGAGCAGAGCAGGGGCAGCCACAGCTGTGCACGGCACACTCGACACAGAGACCTGACAGCCAGACACACAGCCCACTCTCTCCAGCGCCAAGACAGGGTGAGGGGCACAGGCAGCGAGGGGCAGGCTGTATCTGCTGCTCCTCGGGGCCCCCAGGAGCCCACCCGACCCCCGGAGGGACGATGCCACCCTCCGAAGCTCACCGCTGCCGGTCCAACGGGACTGCTCCCCGCTGCAGGTCCTGTGGAAGCCCGGGGCTGGAGGCAACAGGCCAGCGGGCTCATCCACGGTGCAGGACTGGGCCCAGCCAACGGCAGGGCGATGAGTATAAGGAGGAGCCCCAGAGACTGGCCTCCTGGTTGGCACAAGGGGCACTAAAAAGGGGAACGGTCATCAGCACCATCACGGGGAGAGAGGAGGAGGCCATGGGAGGGGAGGGCGAGGGCCCTGGGGCTCTCCTCCCCGTCCAGGGGCAGAAGGGGGCTGTGCCTTACGCACCTTCCCTCAAACACTCCTGCTGCGGCTGCAGATGAGTCAGGCCCGTGAGAGCCGGCCTGTGACCCAGGCCACTGTCTGCCGCGTAGCCAGCCTGCCTGCTGCCCCCTTCCCCAGCTTTGGGGCTCATTTTCTCGTTTAGATTTTTATGACTGGTCTTTAGAGCAGTGTCAGGCTCCCAGCAAAGATGCGAGGAAGCTTCAGGATCTCCCAGGCCCCACCTGCTCAGCGCAACACCTGCCATCGACACCTCCTGCACAGAGGCACGTTGGTCCCACTGGTGGAGCCACGTAGCACCCAGGCCAACCATGCACAAGAGGGAGCACCCCGGGCTGTGTGCCCTACAGTGTGGACACGTGCACAATGGTATGTGTCAGTTTTCAACACTTGGGGGAATGAGAGACCTGATCAGGTGGGGAGTCCTAGACCCAGACACCAGTGTCTCCTCCTGAGAAGCAGGTGGCACGTATCAGGTGGCCCAGTGTCTAGGGTCTCCTTTGGCCTCTCTGCTGCAAGCTAGGGACACACAGGGCCAGAGTGGGGGAGGCTGTCCACGCAGAGCTGCTCCTGGCTCTGCACCATCCCAGGAGGGCGTCGGAGCCGGCTCGAGTCTCCCTGCTGGACCCAACGTGCCTACTCACCGACGTCCGTCTCCCTGTGGTTCTTGATGTATTCTGCCAGCTCGAAGTTGCCCGCGATGATCGCCACCTGCAAGTGGAAGCCACATGAGGTCAGGGCCAGCGGCACAACGGGGGGTTCACGGGCTTCATATCAAGGGAGGCCCAGGACAGGGGGCCCACAGAGCTCTCCAGGCTGCTGCTGACCCGCACGCTCCCACCTGCCCAGCACCCAGAGCTCGTCCCAGCCTCCTGGTCACTTGGTGATGATGGTGTTGCCATTCACTAGGACCATGGGAGTGAGCGTGACTGACCCAGAGGCAGACAGGGAGGTCATCTGACCAGCAGTGGAGAAGTCAGCAGGCCAGAGCCTGGACCCCCACCAGGAACTGCCTCATGTGCTCCCAGATGGCCTGCCTGCCCACGCTTGGCCCTGCCAGTGCCCACGGCTGCAGAACGGCCAGCCAAGTGCAAGTGTCTCCAGCTGAGTGAATCCCCTGCCCCAGGTGTGTGCACACTCAGGGGTGCATCAGAAGGAACCCGTGCGAAGTTCCAGAGATCATACGGGCAAGCTCACGGTGTCCAAGGGGACCCTGGGTGCCAGGCCAGCAGGCACAGGACACCAGCCGGGACACACACATCGACAACAGGCTGCCCCAGGTGGTGGTGTGGGCGGCCTTCGCAATCTGCACAGGCCTTAGGAGCTACGCGGGGCTTCCCGGGGGTAAGGAGCCTCCATCTGCAGCTTCTGCTCTTGCCTGAGTTTCCAGTGGCTCAGACGCAGACTTGCCGGCCCCACGATCCCACGAGCCAAGGCCTCACAGGACCTCTTGGTCCTGCACACGCTCGCCCATGGGGAGGCCCCTTGACTCCAAGGGCTTCTGTGTCAATAAGCACATGGTGAGCTAAGACCCTGGAGGTGGAAACGCACTACCTACAGCTGACTCCCGCGCATCACACCTGAGGCCACGGCATTAGTGGTCATTGCCGCCATCGCAGGCTGCCGGGACCCTGCTGCTCACCATCACTGTTAGCATTGCAAAAGAGCACCGGGGAGCACGGCCAGCCAGGAAAGACGGACAGTCAAAGTCTGAGGTACGGTGTCCACTGAATCATAGCTGGCTACACCACAGCACAGGGAAAACCATTACAAGCTGCGGACTGTCTGCACGTGTGTGGACATGCAGGTACATGTGTGTGCGTGTGTGCGTGGGTCATGCTGGTCTCTCTGGAGAGGCCCCACGAACACAGCAATCAGTGCCAGCAGTGTTGTGCTGCTGTAACGAGCATCCAGACACATGGAGCCCGCCTTGGGGCTGGACGGGGGGTGGGCTGGAAGTCTGAAGGTGCCTCTAGAAATAGGGACGTTAGTCATTCCAGGAAGAGCCCAGCTGGAAGTGGGGAGCCGCTGTGGGAATGGGGTGAGGGGTCCGCGTAGGGTGACAAAGGACCTGTCTAACTGGGTTCCGGGGCTGGTGGCAGCAAGTGCCAACAGGGACTATTGAGCTGAGAAGATTCTAGACAACACGTTGAGGAGCAGCGAGGTGGAGAGGGAGGTGGACTGGGAGGACCCGAGAAGGCTCGGCCTCTGTTCATGAGGGCCGCGGAGGAGGCTGGCGCAGCCCTGCTGGCTCTGACTGCCTGGAGCCCGCGGCCCCTTTCGCTGTGCTTGTGCCCCTCCTGGATCGGGACTGTCCCGTGTCTGTCCCGCGGGGCTTGCTGGAAGGTTTCCCTGCAGGGAATCTCGCTCGCCTCAGGAAGAACTGGGCCTCCAGTCTGAGCCGGGTGGAGGACGATCTTCAGCTGAGTCTGTGAACTTGACACTCAGGGCCGAGCGGTGAAGGCTCTGGGGCTGGCGATGTTGCATTCAAGGGCGTGGGAATTTGGGGGGCAGAGGACGGATCGCCATGGGCCAAACTGTGTTCCTCGGCGTCGTTTGTCTGAGTCTGAGCCGCTGGGGCGCATCTGGAGGGGCCTGGCAGCACATCAGGGTAGGTGAGGTCGGCAGGGGTTAGCGCCCCTTGGGGAGAGACAGGAGGGAACCGCTTCGCTCGCTCTGTACATGTGAGGACACGGCGTGAAGGCCACTGTCCAGTCAGGAAGAGCCCCAGCCAGAAACAGACCAGGATGGGCCCTGGCCCCGACTCCCAGCCTCCCAAACGGGGAGAAGACCAACGTCTACTGCTGAAGCCGCCCGGTCTGCAGGGGCCTCGCTACGGCAGGCAGAGAGCAGGTGGCCCAGGGGCACACACATGCTGCCCACGGCAGCACTGTCCACAGAACAGGAAGCAGTCGCGGGTCCCCTGGGGGATCACGAAGCAAAGTACAGTGGACTGTCCCTCGTCCTTACAGAGGAAGGACATTCCAGGACCTCCCATGGTGAGAGACACCAGCAGGACAGACACTGGGCCACCCTCTTACAGGAGCCCCTGGAGGTGCTAGAGCCACAGGGAGGGGGAGCCGGGTTGGAGGGGAGCAGGTGAGGCGGGCAGGTGCCAGGCCGGGGACTGAGGGAGCCCTGGAGGTGGCGGCGGCAGGTGAGGGTGGCTGGCGTCCCTGCCCACAGAACACGGTCAGGATGGGAATTTGGTGTGTGTTATCACACCCACACACAGAGACAGGTCCACCCGTGGGGACCACAGTGGTGAAGGTCACTGTGAAAACTTGAGATCCGCCCTGAAGAGCAGCAGGGGTTAGAGATGACCTGCTGGGCGGGGGGACATCGGAGGCCTCAGAAGACGGCCAGTGAGTGGATGGCCTTGTCCTGCTGGCCCTGGGTAGCAGCCCTCCTAGGACCGGCCTCTCTGTGTCATGGTCCCCATTCTCCAGTCTCTCCCACCGGGCGTGAAGGCGGGTAGGGGCACCTCCCATCGGAGAGGGAAGCCCAAGTGGCCTGCCTGAGGGACAGCGCCCCAGGGCCCTGCCCACTGACTCCTTGGACTTAGTGACCACCTCCACGGCAGCAGGAGGCCCCTCTTGGATGACTGCCATGTTGGCTCATGGGAGCTCACCGCAGAGGCCACCCACCAGGCCACCCCACACCCAGGCGCACCCAGGCTTGATGGCCACACGTCATACAGCTGGGGGTAGCTGCTGGTTTGGCTGCACCGAGGAGGGGGCCTGGGGTCAGCCGCCCAACAGGAGCCGGCTGTCAGTGACACCAAGAGTGGGGCACAGGCAGGGAGGGCTCAGGCCCTCTGCGCACTCCGTGAAGTGGGCACCAGGATCTGGGGGACAGATGAGGTGGAGGCACAGAGAGGTAAGTGGCTTGCCCGACAGCACAGAGCCAGGCGGTGCCAAAGCCAAGACGTCTGCTCAAGCCGCCCAGGTAGGACCTTGGCCTCATCGTCGTCACAGCCTGGGGCACGTCTGTGGCGCCGTCTAGTGGGTGGCAGTGCTGTTTAACTGTTAGCTCGTAACCACTCCAGCCCCATGTCCCTGCGTCCCACCTGGGGTTCCTGGGTCACAGGCCCCTGAGGCCCTGCTGAGGCTGACAGACCCCTCCTGAGGGCCCGCACCGAGTCCACCACAGGAAGGACAGATGGGCAGATGGGACCTGAGAGGGCCCGGGCTGCAGGACCTGCATGTGGCTGAGGGTCCATGGGGGCCTCCCTGCAGTGCACCTGGGGAGGAGCTCCGCCATGCACCTGGGGAGGAGCTCCGCCATCCCCACTCCGCCTTCTCCGCAACTCGGCAACCCACAGCTCCCCCATCTTCCCCCGACATTGGTGTAGCTCACACTCTGTCCCTGCTGCCGGGTTCCACCAGTCTGACTTTGCCTGTTGATCGGTGAGGGGGCTCTGAATGAAATCCCAGTGCTGACTTCTGGGGCAGCGTGACAGCTCCCTTGGGATCAGGAGTGACCCAGAGTGGACGGTGCCCAGCACCCGTGGAAGGTGCCTGACCTGTTCTGATCCGGCCTTCGCCCGCTGCATGGTGCACAGCTGAGGAGTGCGGGCTCTGGAGCTCAGCTGAAACCCAGACCAAGGTGTAGCCTTCGGGGTTCCACACAATCCTGGGTGCAGAGGGACAGAGAGCCTGCTGCTCCCTGCTGTGACCAGGGGAAGGTGCCAGAAGTGTGTCTCCCCGCTGCCCTGAGGTCCCGGTGTACGGGAGCTGGTGTGGGCTGCTGGAAGACGGGAGGAGGCGTGGAGGAGACAGCTGAGCCCCCTCAGCCCAGCCAGCCCTCTAGGACGGTGCAGTCACCCAGGCAAAAGGGCGGCCGTCCTCAGGACCAGGTGCCACTCAGTTCCAAATGCCGTGAGCGGTCTCGTCCTGCCTTGGGTTAGTTCAGGACCCCCGGCAGAGGCCAAAGCCTGCGATGCTCACCTGTACTTAGAATGGCGTCGTATTCACACATGACCACCGCCCACTCCTCAGGTGACTCTTAACACCTGCGCAAGGCCGTGCTCTGTAAACCGTGGTCCTACTGTTCTGTGGAGGGGATAATGGCAGGGAACGTGCCCCCGTGCAGCTGAGCCGCTTTTTCTGACTGTTGTTGACTGCACTGAAGGCCAGGGGGGCAGAGGGCTGCCTCTAACTAGTGGACGCTGTAGCCGACAGGGTTTATTTTATTCCTTTCCATTAAACTTTATTCCTGGTCTATTAAACTTCATTACAAAGTCAGGATGATTGTATCTGTCGTGTTTGATAAAACATTTATCAAAATTGATGTCAGATGCAGCAACTATCAAAGATGACTGTGTACGTTTCCCCTTTTGTTCTGTCAATGATGTGGATCGTATTGATCGATCCTGTTTTATTCCTGAAATAATCCCACCGAGCAAGGGAGTCAGCTCCACGTGGAGATTCCTGCATTGGGTCTGCTGATAGTGAGTGGCTGTTAAGCCACTTACCAGGGTGACGGTCTTAATTCTGAGCAGTGGTGGTGGAAGAATTACGCTTGTATCATTGCGCCTGGTTTCGGAGGCAAGTCATACACATTGAATGCTTTGCAAAGGCCACCAGTCCCAAGGGAGTTTGGCAGAGCCCCGGGGACTGTTCTCCTTGGAACCTGAGGGTCATCCTCTGGGTCACCCAGACACCTGCAGCCTGGAGATGGGAGGGTCTCCCGTGGAGCAGGGAGCCAGGTGCCGGGTCTGCCCCCCCCACACACCGGGAGGAGGGTGCTGGTGACTAAAGTGTCCTGGGGAGGCTCCCAGGTCTTTGGTATCAGTGGCTTCCTGTGCAGCTGTAGGTGTCTGAGGCGATGCCATCTCCTCCAGGAGGACAGCAGAGGGGACAGAGGAGCCCTGGGCTCTCCTTGCCTTCTCTGCAAGGAGCTGCTTCCCAGTCACAGTGCCGGGTGACCATCCAGGCAAGGTGACTGGGCCCCGAGTGTGTCCCCGACACTGAGGTCTCCTGGGCCACATGTCACTGGCACTGATTGAGGAAGGCATCTCCCTTTGGGAGGAGGGGGCAGCTTCCTCGGGCAGGCAGTGGGTTTCCCCTCTCAGCCATGATCCCAGGAGAGTTGGGCAAGTAGCGAGGGGTGGCTCCTGCCCTCACTCTGGGTGCAGCACGGCATCAGAGCAGGTGACACCACGGGCACAGGCAGGTGGCTGGGGCTCCAGGGGGCTAACCACCTGCTGCGGGGATGGGGGACCGGGGCCATTGAGGGGCCACAGTGAGGCTCCCTGGTGACTTCGCCCTGAGGGTGCTCACAGGCACCTCCTCTCGCTGCCCCAGGCGGAGGCTGGGGTTTGGCACCGAGTCGAGTCCTGCCTGGGCCCAGGTGGGGGACAGGATAGACCCTCTTCGTCTGCACCACAGACTGAGAGGCTCATGAGCCACAGAAGCTCACCTCACAGGGTGCTGGGGGCTGGGAGTCCACAGCGGGGTCAGGCTCCACCTGCAGGTCTGCACACCCCGGGGGAGGGCGCCAAGGGCAGCATAGGGTCGGCCTGTGACCGCTAGGTGCGCAGAGCCAGGCACAGAGCAGGCACACGGGGCACTGGGAGGGGCAGCAGCCCCACCGGCCTGGGCACCCTGAACACACTGGCCAATGAGTGTCCACGAGACTTCACCCCAGACCTGAGCGAGCCTCAGGCCCCACAGAGGTGGCCGTGTCTCCTTGCCGCTGTCCTTGAGTGTGTGCTCCTGATCTGGGGGGAGCTCTGCGTCATGGCATGGAGCAGGCAAGGCGGGGTGGGCCCCGAGTCCGCCCCCGACACTGAGGTCTCCTGGGTGGGGTGGGCGCAGGGACTGGGGGATGACAAGATGACCTCCTGCAACAGACAGATCAGAGGATCAGAACCAGCACTGGGCGTGAGGAGCAGGGCTGGGAATTTGGGGTGCTGCTTCTGGACTGGGCCTCCCTCTACTTAGAAAGGGTTCAGGTGCTTCACTGGGGCGTCTGAGGAGGACGTGGGCTTTACAGACAGCTGGCCTCGGGGGGACCTATGCACTGCTGTGCTCTGGTGATCCCACGGTGTGAGACACACACGGGGGACGCCAAGGTGCAGGAGCCAGGGCCTGCCAGCGATGGCCGGGGGTGGCGTGGGGGGTGGGGCCAGGTCTGGCCAGCCTCTCCTCCACTGTGAGGCCGAGTCGGCCTGCTCTGCCGGGCACCTTCCAAGGTGGGAGCCATCTCTCTCCAGGATTCTGGCTCCTATAGGCGGTCATTGTCCTCTTGAAGAGTGACAGAGTGTGAGCTACACCAATGTCGGGGAAGATGGGGGAGCTGTGGGTTGCCGAGTTGCGGAGAAGGTGGAGTGGGGATGGCGGAGCTCCTCCCCAGGTGCACTGCAGGGAGGCCCCCATGGACCCTCAGCCACACGCAGTTTACCCGAGGCCCCCCGGGCCCTGCTGGCTCTGTCGATAGGCTGTGCTCCGTTCTCAGCAAACAGCCTGGACCACAGGGCCAAGGCTCCTGCCTGCCCACGGGACACAAATCACCTCCAGGGGGACTTCTGTGGCCTTTAAACAGACAGACTCCAGGACTCCGGGAGGTGGGAGAATCAGAAGCAAAGCTCCAACCACAGAATCTGTGAGAACAAGTCCTAGTTAGAACAGGCGACCGGACCAGGGTTACCTTGGATCTGCAGCACGTCATTATGACACTCAACCTCCCCTCCCTGGAGAAAGGCCAGGGGACTGGGACATCTGACGCAATCCTGCTGTCAATCAAAGGTGAAAGGTGGACCTGGACGGAACTCTGGAACCTTCCTGGGACCCCCAATAAAACAGGAGGCAGAAGAGAGGCTCTGAGAGGACCTACTCTCTCCACGTCAGCCTTGCGTACCCCTCCCCTTTCCCAGCTCTCCTAATAAACTGTGCCTACTCCTATGTGCCACACCCTGAAATTATTCAGGCAACACTGCAAGGACTAGTGGCCGCAGGACCCCAAGGTCACCCTGGCCCCTCAGGAGACTCCTGTTGTATGACTAGACAATGGTCCAGCTGGTCTACTCTCCCTCCAGTGGCTCTGCTGCCAGCCACCGGGGGAAGGGCCAGGCAGGGAACTCTCCAGCTGGGATGGCCACCTCCTCGCCCTGCCCTTAGAAGGGGCATCCAGACCCAGAACCCTCTGTTCTGTTGGGAAAATGTTAATGGCTATCAAGGGGAAGAGCGCCCTGACAGACACCACAGAGGCCTGAAGTCCAGCCGGCACGGGAGGACGGACGCGATCGTCTCACACCCACCGACTGCGGCTTCCCTTTCCCAGATGAATTTGCCAATAAAATGTGAGCGTCTCAAAAACAATGGCTTTGAAGGGCACCTTTTGTCCCAGAACTCTCGGTAGAAAGCCAGCAATTCTCCCACATCTGCTGAGAAAGGTCTACAGAGCGGCTCAGGTGGACCCGAGATACAGAGGCGTGAGCCAGAGGGCGGAGGTGTCCCCACTCGGGCTGAAGCTGGGACTCGGGGGACAGAAGTTCCGAGCCTGGCCCTGCAGGCTGAACCTGCGTGCGGTGCGAGCAAGCTGGCCACCAGATGCAGCTCCCGATCGCTTGACAGGTGCACACAGCCAAGCGCCGGGTACACCTGGACTGGCCCTCGCGGCCTGCAGAGGAGGAAGAAGCTTCCGGAACTCAGGAAAGTGAGGTCTCCAGGGTCCACTCAGCTCCGAAGCCAGGGCAGGGGCTGTATGTGTGCCTCCAGGGCTGTCACCACAGAGGCCTGCGGCCCCACAGGCCGAGTGCCACCTCCCTGTGCACAAAGAGGCAGCGAATGTCGACGTCTGACTGAGACGCAGGAACTGAGCACCCAGTGACGGAGTGTGTTAGCTCGCTACGGCCACCTGACACAGGGCCACCCTGGGGCTTCAACAGCACCAGCCCCTGCCCGGCTCCTCCCGAGGACTCCCTCCTCCGCTCGCCAAGGTGGCTTCTCCCGCATCCCCAGGTGGTCCTCGGGTCTGTCCTGACCTTACAAGGACACGGCCACATGGAGTAGGGCCACCTAGTGACCCTGTTTTAGCCTAATTGCCTTTAGAAGACACTGCCTCCGGCTGCAGTCACATTCTGAGGGTCCAGGGGTCAGGGGGCAGAGTTCAGCCCAGGACAACCTGCTCTGCACGAGAGTAGAGAGGACCCCCCTCTTCCTCCTGGACACGTAGGGTCCTAGAAAACGCCAGGCCTGCACCCCCCACCCCAGTGAGCCTGCTTCCAGGGAGTGGGGGCGGAGGGGGCCGGCACAAGAAGCTGCTGACACTGCCCCCTCGCCTTCCCCCAAGATTTTGTCATGAAAAACTCCACACACCCAGAGGGTGGGGAGGGGTGGTGAAGTTCAAGAGGGCGCCCGGGTGGCTCACACGGCTGGCTGTCCAGGTGCAGCTGGTGAGGCTCGTGCACGTGAGTCTGGCGAGCTCCCCTTCCCAAAACTTAGATCTGCCCTAGGTCACCAGCGGAACACCAGCACGCGCCCCGCTCACCCTCCAAGACACTCCAGCTCTCCAGCTGAGGCCTTGTTCCCGCGACTCTGCGTTGTTTTAATTTGGGTGGAAACGTGCACCTGAGACGAGTTCTGACGGCCAGGACCCGCCCCTCCTTCATGCCAACCGCAAGCAAGAGCACCCCCCCACCCCCGGGAGCTCCCCTGCCTTGTTGGCCACTTTCTGGCTCCCAGGGACAAACGCCCGACCTCTGTCACCACACTCACTGGTCCCGTTTGCTGAGAGTGGCCCAGGGGAAATCACATCACAGGCTCCTGTGTGGCTTCTGCCCTTTTCCAGAGACACACAGCGCTACGGCAGGCTTCAGCGTTTCCCTGTGTGCTGAAGTCCCACTGTGTGCTGTGCCTGGCTGAGCCGTCCCTTCTGCCTGGACCTGGGGCCGTGACGGGGGAAGCCGCGTTGTGTGCCCTCTCCTGGCACGTGCTTGCCTCTGCCTCGCTGGGCCAGCTCCCACGGGCCAGGGCCGGGCACAGGTGGTGCGTCACACCGTCCAGCTGCCCCCTGCTCCCTGCGCAGGGTGCTGGCGGAATGCCCACGAGCCCTGGCCTGTTCCGGTCACTGTTCCCAGCACTGGGCGGAGCCTGTCTCTTACAACTGGCCATTGGGGGAGTGAAATGGGCGGTTTTAAGCTTCCTTTGCCCTCTGTCCTTCATGACCTCATCGTTGCTGTCGTTAAAATAAAATTCACTTCCAACTGTCCCAGAAGTTTGAAAAAGCAGCGACCCTGGGACTCACACCAAGAACCGAAGCGCCAGCTCAGGGAGGCGGCAGCTAAGGACCCGCCCCGAGCCCCAGGTGCCCAGGCAGGCCACGAGGAGGCACCTCCCTCACTCAGAGACCAGTTCCTGCCCCAGAGATGAGAGGCAGGAGTAGAGATGGGTTCTCGTGGGTGGTGGCTGTTCCCCCTTATCCTTGCGGACATGTTCCCACCCGAGGGGACACCTGAAACCCAAACCCTGTGAATGCACAGAGAGCATTCGCCTTGGCCCCGTGCGGGTCTCTTCAGCATGTCGGAATGGCCACCATTCTTGCATTTGGAGCCAGTCAGTAAAACTGGGGGTCACCCAAACACAGCACCAGGCGCAGACAGGTACAAAGCAACCACTGGGCAGGTAACATATACAGTATGGATCCGCTGCCCAGGGTGATTCTGGTCCAGGGCAGAACACACAGGACCGAACGCTGGGAAAACACGTGACTTGTTCACTTATGGAATCTTCCATTTGCTGTCTTGCAGAGGTTCCTGTGGATAACAGAAATCGGGGATCGGGGCAATACCATCCTCACCAGGTTACCTCACATACGCATAGGATGGTTCACTTTACCCACTGATGCGGAGGACGTTTAACAAATCAAATCACGTGAGCTAAAGGGAAGTTGTGCAGTAACCCAGCTGTGAAGAAAGCGCCTCGTCCGGTGCTAGGGGAGGGCCCGTACCCGGTCAGCGTCTCCAAGAAACCCAATGTCTGATTTGAAATCGCGGCACACTGGGGACGCACTTCTGAAACGTGAACCGAGGGGTGTCGTCCTCGAGGCGGAGATCGCCTGAGGAAACGGTCTTGCTAAGCTCAGGGAACGGAGCTAGAGGCCTCCAGGCCAAGTCCTGGATTCAGGTGATCCCACCCGAACCCCAGCAAAGGGAGCGAGAGCCCTTGTTCCAGCCCCCTCCCCTCCCGCGCCCCACCCGCCTGCGGGGAGTCTGCGAATGGACGCAGGGTAGGCCCTGTCCTTCAGAGAGAAGACAGCGCTGTGGTCAGTCCCAGAGCCGGCAGAGACACTGCCTGTTACGAGAGTCGGCTCCCTGTCCTCCTTCACGCACCCTAACCCCAGCCCCCAGCACACGTGGATTCCCAGTGGCCTGCAGCTGCTGCAATGCACGGGACACACGAGAATGACATTCCTCACGATTCAATAAGGTAGAATTGCATTTCGATATCTTCAGGAGCAGAACTGAATCAAAACACGTGCGCGTTGCCGGGGAGCCTGTGGACGGGGACCGGGCTTCTCAGAACCCACAGGTGGAGTGAAGGAGAGCAGAAGATGGCAGAGGGGCTTCTGGGGCCTCAGAGTCCCCATCTCCAGCCCTCGCCAGGCATCAGGTGGTGTCCTGATGACGGCCGCTCCAACGGGGAGTGAACCACATTTTCCTGATGGCTACTGATGCTGAGCATTTTTATCATATCTACCAAAGGAAATGACATCACCATCCCAGAGAGACACCTGCACACTGGGCTTATCACAGCTCTATTCATAACTGCAAGGATGTGGGGTGGGCCTAGGGCCTGTCCACAAAGGAAGGGACAAAGGATCTGTGGAGTCTCTCCACACTGGAGTACTAGTCAGCTCTGAAGAAGGATGAAATCCTGCCATTTGCAGCAAAGGGGTGGAAATGGAGGACATTATGCTGAGTGAAAGACTCAGGTTCAGGGGGACAAGCACCGTGAGGGCTCTCAGAGGCAGAAGCTGAAACAAGTGACCTGTGTGCAGAACAGCGTTATTGGGGACTGGGCAGGGCAGGAGGGGCTGGATTCCATCAGTGCGTGCTGTCTGCATGAGTGGAGACAAGTGAACCCCACTAATATGCACGTCTGATAAGGCTCAAAAACACGCTCTAAAAAGTTCCTATAAGTAATTTAAAATCACTAAACTGTACGCAGAGGACTCACAGTTTCCACCTAGGATTTGGGGCTTAAGGGGGTGATTCTGAGTTGGATGCCGGCTCTAAAACCTGCTGAGACTCACGTGAAAACCCCACAAGGCAGCACCCTAAAGGGCCCGGCACTCAGGATCCGGGGTGGCTGCTAGCCTGCCACATCTGTGGGTGACAGCACCGCTCTTCCTGGCTCCTCCCGTTTCCAAGGCAAGAGGGTCCCTGGTGCCCGCTGCTCGGCCCTTCTGAAGACAGCCGGGCCCTGCCCTCTGTGTGGCTTCATGGGTGTGGTCACTCTGCGGTAAACACCCTCCGATGTTACAAACTTGCAGGGTGCAGCAAACACAGCACCGGGCAGTGGAGGATTCTGCCTGGGCTCTGGGGCCCTGGGGAGGTGACAGGGCCCCAGGCAGCCCGGTGGCTCTGTGCATCTCTCTGGGAGCCTGGAGGGGACCCCGCCCACCTGTCAGTTCAGCAGCCATTCCCAGCATCCAGCCGCGGCACAGAGTACCCCACTGACACGCTAGTCCCCACCCCAGCTCTGTCTCCCTTAGACACAATCCACCTGTCACCAGGAGACCTAGAGCCTGGCCTGCCCTAGCCAGGGACGACGGAGAGTCCCCAGCACACATCCCACAGGAGGGGGAAGCCTAGGGTGAGGAACTGCGGGGGTGTGAAGAGGAAGGACACCCAGGGACAGGGACCTCAGGGAGCCTCCAGGTAAGGGAGCCATTCGCCCCAGAGGCCCCTGTCCAAGAGCGGCGGGGCCTCGTCCCAGGAAGCGCTCTGAAGGTAGAGCTGACCGCTGGGGCTCGACAAGGCCTTGGGAGGATTGCCGGGCATCCTCACCTGCATGACCAGCTGGTCCTCGGGTCCCGATAGGAGAGATGGAAGCACTGATGTCCTCCTTTAAACACAGAACCTGGTCCCCAGGGGACACTTAGCTGCCACGGGGAACCTCGTCTCCAACGTGCCCGGCTGCTGCTCCAACGTCTGCTGCCCATGTGAGCAGGTGTGTGCACCCAGATCCCTGAGCAACTGCAGCCCGCCCAACCCTTTAATCCCTTGGTTCTGATTCTCGGTGCCATCTGTGGACAGATCATGAGACAGTAATCCCAGAACAGCCATCGGCGTGGGCTCAGCGGAGTTCTAGCACCCAACCTAGGGGCCCACGTGGGGGGTGCTCTGCCCCCAGGCTCAGGATGGACCCAGATGACCGGCTCAGAAGGTGCTGGGCCCAGCTCGGTGACACCAGACCCCAGCTATCCTCCAGTCCCTGACTGTCACCTGGTGCAGCTGAGACCAGGGAGGAGCTAAAGTCCACAGCCCCTCTACCTGAGAGGACAGCTGGGTGCAGGCCTTAGAGAAAGGAGACCCCCAGCCCTCGGAAGCCTGGCAGGCAGAGCCCTGTCCCTTGTGAAGTCAAGGACACCTGGACTCTGCCTGTTGGCACTCAAGCTCCCAACGTCCCTTTCTTTTCATAAACTCCGAAGTTGCGCCCCTGCCTCCTCTCACTCCAGGACGTCCCCTGGGGACCCAGGTGTGTGTCCACACTCTGCAAGGCCTCTCTGGGAGGCCGGCCACCCCTCTCCAGTGCTGGTGAACCAGCCCACGTGCCTCCTGTGAATGCCAGGGACGGATGACCTTGGCTGTCCTCTGTGTGGTGGGCAGGGTGGGCAGCACGGGGCCCAGGGGACCCAAGCCCCTTGAATTCTGCAACGTCAGGTTGGGTGTGAGCCGGGGCGGACCTAGGGAGGGGTCAGGGACCCAGGAACTACCTGGACAGGGAGGGCAGGACAGATTAGCCCCCACCACTGACCTGTCACGTGGTCACATGTGGAGAAAGGCACAGAAAGCTCTCAGCACTTCCAGACCGCAAAGCTGGCAGTGACTAGAAAGGTAAATCCTGCCATCCGCCGCGTCCCCCACCCCCGCCAGTGGGCCTTAGATATTTTTCCCAGAATTGGAACACTGTGAATCCCTGGAAGGAGGGGGCCGGGTAACTGCCCACCTGGCAGCTGCGTGGCACCAGGCCCCGCCCTCTGCACAGTTAGCACAGAGATCTGCACCCCCAGGCCCTGTCCCCACACCAGAGGCCACAAGTGCTCCAGGGCTGCAGGGCCCCTGGGAGCAGCCGGGGAAGGTGAGCCTCGGCCACTGGAGCCCAGGACGAGACTGAGCCCAGCAGGCCCTGGCTGGGACGCGCCTCCTCCTGCCTCCAGGAGCAAACCCCCCTCGCTCCCTGTGTGTGGGCCGAGTGGCTCAGCGTGTGCCCAGGGCTCAGCGTGTGTCCTTGGCACCCCGGGCCACTGCTAGGGGTGCTTAGCTGAATCTTATGCCAATGGAAAAGTGAGACAATAAGAGGAAAAAGAGCCAAGGCTCAGGGGAGCTGCCTCCAGAGGAAACTGGCCCTCGGCCCCGTGGACGCTGACACCTACGCCCACTCCCAGGATGAAGGCTGCACCTGGCCGAGCCGCCAGGTAACCGGCAAGAGCCAACCCACACTTGAAACAGTTCCAGGAGCGCCAGGCCCCGGGAAGACACGCAATTGCCATGAAACATGTGTGTCACTAAGCTGCTGCCATGCAGGCTCCTCGACAAGAGGACACGTGTCCACACGTGGGGCCTCTGGCTGCCTGCGGGGAGGGGCTCAGACAGGCCCTGCAGCTCCACTCGGGGGCTCTGCGCTGGCCACAGCCCAGGCAGCCCACTGGAGAAGCCAGCCACAGGCCTGATTGACAGACCCAGTCGGAGGATCAGAGGCCACTGCCCACACTTTGAGTGTCCTCTGTGCCAGGTGTGGAGCCACGTGGCATTGCCTGCCAAAGAGAAATCAGGGAAAAGATACCAAAAACTATGTGATCTCCTTCCCCCCACTGATTTTTTAAAGCTACAGATAACACTGTGCATGTTTACGACGCGCGTGGTGTTTTGAGAGGCGGCGGGAGGGCTGCTGGTGCCCGCTCCCTCCCGCGTCACCTTGCGGCTACTGCGTTTGATGAGCCTCCTGAGCACTACCCCAGCACTCGAGGACACAGCATCTATCAGGACCATCGCCAGGCTGCACCACACCTGGAGAACCCCCTGCTCCCATACAGCTGAAATTCTGTGTCCCCTGACCCTCTGTGCCCAGCCCCTGGGGGCCATCGGTCACCCTCGGCTTCTGTAAATTCAGGTTTAAAATGCGGACACTCTTTAAAACTGACCAAGAGCAACCAACCAGAGCCAGGCAACAGGCAGTTTCCAAGCCCGGTTCTGGCGCAGTGGTCCTGGGATAAGGCCGGCTTCGGGTCCCGGGTCCCGGGTCCCAGGTTGCCAGGTGCGTGGCTTTGGCCATGATATTTAGCAGGTCTGAGCCTCGGTTTCCTCACCTGTAAACAGGGACATGCAGACCTGCATTCGGGGCCCTTGGTGCATTCTGCGAGGCTGCCAGACCCAGGAGCACTCAGAAAGCGGCAGCTCCTGCTCTCCACGTCACCTAAGCAGAGAAGGGAACAGGGAGCAAGGACGGGGTGCTGGGCCTCCACGGATGGCACTTGTTTTGCAGACTCAACCTTAAGATAAACAAACATCCACAACTAAAAACCAGAATTAAAGACCTCCAAAGCAGCCGTTGACACCAAAACCAGATTTAAAGAAAGGTGCCTGGGTGTGCCCAGGGTGCTGGCACACACCCAGGTGGCAGCAAACGACAGCCTATCACAGTGACTGGACGGCACGTCCCCCTGGGATCCTCTCAAATGACAAGGCACAGCTGTGGGTGAGGGTCTGGGCCGCCTCAGCACACAGCAGGGCCGGAGCAAGCTGCACGGGGACACTGAGGAGAAAGCACGGGAGGGGGCCGCTCCTGGGGCCGAGGGCTGCGGCCTGCTGAGGGGCAGGGTCCTGAGACCAGGAGGCTAAGCGGAACCCATCCTGCAGGACAGCAGGCAACGCCTGGGACCCACTGCCTGGTCAATGGCCCCCAGAGCTCCTGCACTGGACACTTCATGCCCATGCTAGGGTTGGACCAGAAGAGACATGGACACAGAGTAAGCCATTATCCAGGGAGGGGGGTTGTCCTGCAACACGGGGTGATTAGAGAAGGAGTCCAGCCCTCTCTGGCCTTCCGTCCACCTTCTGTGCATGGAGTCCCGGCCAGGGCTGGGCCTGCTCTTGAACTTCACACCTCCAGAGCCCTGGACAGATAAGTCTCTGCTCTCTAAGGATGACCTGGTCCCAGGTACTCTGCAGAAAATGGACCAAGACACTCACCATGTAAGTTAGCTTTAAAATACGTCCCTGCACTTGCGTGTGACCCCGGGTACAGGTTCCCCTAGAAGGATCCGGGCGTCACAGGAAATGTGGCTGATTCCGTGTCTGAGACAAAGGACAAACCAAACAACAAAAAATCCAATTTGCCAGAGCAGCGTGAAAATCTTGTCACAGCGTAAAGGAAGGAGTTGTCCCTGACCACGGGTCCATGTCAGAAGGACATAGGGATGATCTGAGTAAGATCCTGGTGGTTCACAAGGACAGGCCAAAGTGACCCCAGGCAGAAAAATGCTCCCACCAAGAAGAGAGCAAAACACAAGGCAGCGGTGACACCTCTTGGCAAGTATCAGAGACCCTGGAGCCCCCAGCAGAGGTGCCGGGGCTGAGGGACCGCTGCCCTCGGCAGACTGCACCCCAAGCCACTCCTCCTCTGGGACCCCACTGCCTTCCAGACTCGGGAAAGGACTGGTCCTTGGACAACCCACACCAGGTGCAGAGAAACCACAGGACACTTCAGCCATCGCTGGGCTCCAGAGGCAGAGACCGCAGACCTTCAGCCCAAGGCTGGCCGGGCGGGAGGGGCGGAGACGGAAAGAAGGGCCGGTCACTCTCCCTTCCGGGACGCTGTGAACTCTGCCACCGAGAGGGGTCCAGGCCAAACCCAGGCATAAGGACCAGAGTTCAGGACGCGCCACCGAGTGTCGCTGGCTCCCAGCGAGGGGGCAAGACTGGACCCCAGCGAGAGGGACAGGGAGAGGAGTCCTCCCAAACCGCAGCCGGGCTCCTCTCAGGCTCCGACTTGGTCAAGGGGAAGAGCCCCTGCTCTGGTCCCCAGCAGGAGAAAGACGAGGGACACCGCATCCTCGGAGCCTCCGCAGTCCCTCCACACACAGGCCCGACGTCCTCTGAGCGAGGGCTCCACCTCCCAGGGACAGCCCCACGTGTTGAAAAGCAAAGAGAAAAACCCACCAAGAGAAGCAGGCCAAGGATGACCCAGGCATGAGCGGGCGGCAGAGCGGGCTGGAGGGGACAGCTGACCAGAGGGGACGGCTGACCGGAGGGGACGGCTGACCGGAGGGGACAGCTGACCAGAGGGGAACGTCACCAGAGAACGGGGATGCAGAAGGGCCACCCACATGAGCTCCAGGCTCTACAATTACGGCATTAAAGGGGCAGTTGAGATGGAGCCTGAACTGACCACCACACAAACCCACTGCTCAAGAAGTTCTGTGAAGGTCAGCCAGAGAAGCGCGGGCTCTCTCGCTGCCTCTGGGCTCAGGGACACGGAAACCAAGGCGGGCTGAGGATCTCCACGGAGGGCAGCAGCCACCGTTGCCTGTGGTCTATCCACAGCAGTCCCTGGACACTGGAGAGCGAGCTGTCTAGGAGAGAGGAGGACACCACTCCAGAGTCCATACTGCACCAGGGAGAGGCCAGAGGGGGACACTCAGGGGCAAAATCAAAGCAGAGAGTCCCTCGCCACCTGGATTCTGAAGGAGGAGGAGCAGCAGGGTGCAGGGTGGGCGTCTCCAACTGTGGCCAAAGCTGGGGCCGCGGGGGACAGGCTGGCCTGGAGAACTGGAGATAAACACGATCCAGAACAAAGCTTTCTGTTCCACAGAACCACGAGGAAAGCTTATTCCTACAAGAGGACACCCAGACCCAGACCCCAACAGGCGAAGCCCACAGGCGGTTTCCTACCAGGGAGTCACAGCATCACCGGGTGGAGGGCAGGAAGCACCCGCCTCGGGGCAGAAGGTGGGCCCTGCAGGGCTGGGTGCCTGTGGGAGGGAGGGTGCCCTCGGCTCTGGACCACGGTCTCGGGCAGGGCTGCGGGAGGCCTCACGCCCAGGAGGACCGCAGTGACCCAGACCAGCTCAGGAGGCCTCTCCTCAGCCTCCTCCTGTGAGGACCTGTCAGTTGCTGCCCCGGGACCTCTCAGAGAACCCCAGGAGATACCGCGGGGGGGGGGGGCAGGAGGTCCACCGCATGGCCCCAGCATCCCCCGGGGGAGGCCCGCAGGCCCGGCGCTGTCTGAAGGGCTTTCTTTTCGACGTGCTGTAGTCAGTATCCCTCGCACCCACCACCAGCTCCTCGCGATGCTACCAGGGTCCCCAAGGGTCCCTTCTGGTTGGGCAGGCACTGACTGGCCAGACCCCCTGCACTTAGGTCAGGCCCCAGAGCAGGTCTCTCCTGACAGGAGCTGGGGAGCTGCGGCCCGGGCACCCCGGGCACCCCAGGCACCCCAGGCATGTTCCCAGGACACAGGGCGGCTGCCTGAGCGAGGCCAGGGAACCAGAGGAGTCCGAGGGGCACGCATCCGGCCAAGACCTGACCTTCCGGAGGCCAGAACGCGCTCGCTGTTTCCTGCTAACAGGACGCAGCCTGCTTTAGAGAGAAGAAGGGAAGGCGTACCCACGGCCTGGGCTGGGCGGCCAGGAGAGCGGGGAGGGCTACACTTTCCTGTTCTATCAGGGGCTTTGGGGAGCAGAGACACAGAGAGCCACCCCAGGGCAGGTGTGGTGACGCTGTGGTTCTGGAGGAGTCCGTAGCTCTCACCTGAGAGGCTGCCTGGGGGCCTCAGTGTCGCTTCTCGCCTTGTTCTGCTTTTCCTCTGGAGTCCGGGCCTTTGGGAGCCACTGCCCCACGGGAGGCTGCACACACGTGGCACCTGCAGCAGCACCGGAGGCCGGCTCGTGCCCCCAGAATCAATGCTCCGAGGCCACAGTCTTTTCTTGGTACCAGGGATTGAACCCGGGGGTGCGTAACCACTGAGCCCCACCCCAGTCTTTCTACTTTTTGTTTTGAGACAGGGTCTTCCTGAGTTGCTTAGGAGCCTACTAAGTTGCTGAGGCTGGCCTCAAACTTGTGGTCCTCTAGCCTCAGCCTTCCAAGTCACTGGGACCACAAGCCACCGTGGCCAGCTGGATGGTCTTCTATGGCTCTGTTCTCTGCCCGTCACTGACTCCCAATCCTCCAGGGAACCTCCTCCCTCCCACTGCCATTCCCCAGGAGTTAATGCTCCACAAATGGGGGTCCACCCTCCTCCCCCTACAGACAGTCCCTGGAAGCTTCCCCCCACCCCCTGGCAGGGGGATGCACAAGGCCAGCTATAGCCATCCGAGGGCAGGGGCGAGGGGGTCAGGCTGCCCAGAGCAGCAGCTGTCTGGACCCCGCAGCAACCCTGCATGCTTGAGGAAGCACGTCATGCGCACGCCTCATTTCACCAGCGACTTGCGGAACTAATATTTCAACGATACCCTGCCGTGGTCGACTCTGAGTGCAGAAAAACATACGTCTTCATTGCAAAGACTGCCCACCAAGGCGCACGAAGCCCTGTGTGCGTCGAGGCCCCTGGCAGCTGAGGTGCCCCTGGAAACAGGCTGCCTCCTAAGAACCGAGCCCTTCTCGGGACATTCCTTCAGTCTCTCCCTGCACCCGCCCCGTGCACTGCACCCAGCACAGCAGGCGCCCTTCTGAAGGAGCCTGTGCGAAAGCCAGAGGCTTGAAGTCCAGTAGAAAAACCCGGGACCTCGGAGCTCTGAGCCTGCTCAGCCAGACTGAATTCCACTGAAACAGCCCCCCAGCTCCCAGGAGGCGCGCCCTCGGGGGTCTCTGAGAACACGCCTGGGGGACGCCCCCCCTGCCTGGCAATTGCACAGCAGCGCTGATCAACCACACTGACCCCTCGGGCTGCTGCAGCTCTGGTCTGTAAAGCTGCTGGGGACACTGAATTAGTGGGTCCTGAGGCGCTGCGCCTGGGGACGTGCAGGGTGGGTTCTCCCCAGAGTCTGAGGGCACCCCTTCACGAGCTGATGAGACATTAAGACAGCTTCCCTGGTGGGCCAAGATGGCCCCTCACCACTGAGCCAGCCCAGCCCCCACACGCACTTCACCCCAGGGTCCGCCCTCGTGCACTGGGACTCCGGAGAGCGCTTCCACTGTGCCCTGGGACCCTGCTGGCCAGCAAAGTCATCCAAAAGGCACAGGAATTCAAAGGATGAGGCACCATGTGGATTGCAGAGGGGACCCAAGATTAGGGCACCACGTGGCTCAAGCAGTGGTGGCGGGAGGCAGGCGCTGCTCTGTTCACTCCGAGCTTGATCCAGGGTAGGACCACACAAGCTGCCTGGGCTCTGTGCCTCTCTGCAGGGACCTGGACTTCAGTGAGGAGGCAAGTTCAAGGTGCGGAACCTAAAGATGAGTCCTCCCCGAGGGCCTCTGCAGACGCCTCTGACTCTCCCCTCTCAGCTACACGGCGCCCCTCTGCGTCCTGCTCGGTCCCCTCCACCAGCCACTACAGGAAGGGAAGCCCGTGCGGAGGGTCCCTGCCACGCACAGCTGGGACAGCGGAGCCCCAGGCAGCTCTGGGCTGCCCAAGGCCCCTCTGCGCTACCTTCCTGGCTCAAACACTAAAGACCCGTGACGAGGAGACACAGGCGCAGAAGGAGCGCTCCAGGCACAGGGTCTTATGATCTGTCAGGAACAATTCTCTCCACGCCGTTAAAGCAGACACGCGTCTCTGAACGCCGACTGAATTCCACTGAAACGGCCCTCCCCCAGGGTCCCAGGTGGACTCTCCTGTTAGGCCGTCCCTCTGGCTGCAGGCCCAGGTGCTTCACTGCCTCAGATGGCCAGTGGCCCCAGGACCCGGGGGATGTGGGCCCAGGGACTGAGGGTCTGCAGGGGACAGAGGTCACAGTCAGCGCCAGGAAGAGAACCTGGGACTCCGGCCACCGCGGGAAGGGGTCAGCAGAGGACATCAAGATCCCAGGACCTGGGGCCTGCCAGGGAGGCCTTGCTGGGCAGGCCACCTTCCAGGCTGGGATGGCTGGTTTGAAGGGTCCATTCGCCTGGGCCCTGGGTGCCCTACACGAGCCCCGCCCCGGTGTGTGGGCCTATTTCACCTGGTGGGCTCCCACCACCCCAGCCCTGGGGTGTGAGAACAAAGGGTGGGGCGCGGGGAGCGCTCCCCCTGCCGGAGGGAACCATCTGAGCTGCCACTCACTCTCCTGCCCTGGGACTGGACCCCACCTGTCCACTCCCCCTGCTGGCTGGGTGCCTGGCCTCCATAACGGCAGGAGACACCGCCCTCCTCCGTCTTGTCCCGCCGTCCTGCTGTGCAGAGTGCAAAGTCCTCCGAGGAGGCGCGTCTGTGCCCAGGATGCTGCAGACCACCTGCCCTTGGCAGAGAGCCTGGTGACCGTGGAGAGGGGGAGAGAGGTCAGCACCAAGCGCAGCTCGGCTCTGAGGCCCTTTAATGGCCAATTACTCTCGACCTCTGCATCTGACTAATGTCCTTGAGACTCCTGGGAAAACCTTCAGGATGCCACCAGGCGGGGCAGACCCAGCCTCCAGCAGCCCAGAGCTGGAGAAGCGAGGGTGACCCTGGACCTGCTGGGAGGTCCCCACTCTGCTGGGCCACCTGCCCGAGGTGCCACCCAGGTGAGTGGACGGTGCACGGCTCATGACCCCTCCTGGTGATGAAAGTTCACATGACCTCCTCCACGTGGAGAGGCCACCCAGGCCACGGGAAGCTGGGTCCCCAGCCACGGTCACTCCTTTGGCTCAGAATGAAATGTTTTATTTCCTTTAAAACCCAGTCATTATTTTATGTCAATGATCACATAAACCCATATGCTCCTCACCAGGTCTGTTTCTCTAGAGAACTCTGCTCTGCACAAGACCTTCAACTCCACCAACAGCACGACCCAGACTCAGATGGACGCCACACCTGTTCCCCTGTGTGGAGCAGCCCGAGCCCCCCTCCACGGCCATTCAGGGGCCCTCCAGGAAAGGCGCGTCTGTTTGAAGGGAGAACAGTGATGGGCAGATGTCGAGGCAGCTGTCAGCCAGCCAGGAAGACTAATGCTGCAGGAGCAGACCAGGTCCAGGGGTAGACGGGGCGCATGGAGGCTGGTGGGGACCATCCGAGGGAGTGTGAGTCGGTTGCCAGGGCAACTCACCCCAGAAAGGCCCCGGGCGGAAGATGTGGCGGTCTCCCACCTGCTCCCAGCTGGACCATGGGATAATGGGGCTTGGAGAGTTGAGGCAGCACGTGGCTCCGGGGACAGGCATCTGCTTCAGAGCTGGTCTGGTGGGGCGAGGAGGACCAGGAGCTGCTTCCCTCCAACAGGAGCCACAGGGCAGAACGGGACCAAGGGAGGAAACAGGTCACCAGACTGGCAAGACCTGGTCATCGACAGAGGAGGGCAGTGCTGGCCAGTAAGGTCCAGCTGGTGACCCTGAACTTGGAGGGCAGGAGGTGCCCGGTCAACCCCACAGCAAGCCATCCAGAGAAACAAGTGGGAAGATGACATTCTGAAGAATGGATGGGGTCACCCAAAAGTGACTCCCCGTCTCCCAGGGGGCAGCAGCAGTGGGGAGCAGACCAAAGCCAACAGACTCAGGGCAGCTGTGGACGGGGCAAGGTGGCCAGGAGGAGCAGGTGGGTCAACAGGAAGAGAAATGTCACCCTCAGGACAGTGTGTAGAGGGCCTGCCACCTCCTTACTCTCCCCAGAGTGACGCAGAGTCTGAGCCACACTTCCATTCACTAGCCGTCCCCATGTGGTGACCAGAGGGCAGGCCCTGCAGTGACGCACGAGGAGCGTGGCGGACGGCGAGGACTCCCGGGTCTGGACACGGCTCTGTCGCGGCTCACTCAGCCTCTCTGCGGGCGGCTTCCTCGCCTGGAACAGGACGGTCTTGGGGCCTGCCAGGAAGGGCTGTGATGCCCCTTGGCTGCTGCCACAGATGGCCACGGGGCAGCTCTCAGTCCCGGAGGCGGGGTCCTCGACACAGGCAGGTCACATGCACCTCCCAGCGGCTCCAGAGCGGAAGGTCTCCCCCTCCAGGTCCCTGAGGCTGAGCTGTCCCCTGGCCGAGCCTCCATCCTCAAGGCCAGAGTGTGGCTCCTCCAGGCTTTCTTCTCCTCTGACTCAGACCCCACCCCCGCCTCCCCTGCTGGCCCCCTGACGGGCCCGGGGTCATGTCCCATCCACGTTCCCAGGCGTGGGGGGTTAGGTGGAGACCTGGGAGGCGTTAATCTGGCAGCCACAACATCTAAGGCAGGAGGTCCCACTGGCCACAGAAACAGGAGCCACCGGTGGCACGGGACAACCCCTGTAATGACCATGCCCGTGAGGCTGCTGACCAGGCTCCCGCAGAGAGGCCGGGCAGACGCCTCAGCCCAGAGCACACACGGTCTCCGTCACGCTACTCACTGCGGCTGGGGCAGCCCAGAAGCAGCCACAGGCACTGTCAGCGTCTGGGTGGGGCCATGTTCCAATAAAACTTTATTGACACAGATGTGGCCTGACCCTGACAGAGTGCTTTCTGTGTCCTTTTTCCTCCTCGCAGGGCCTTGGCATGCTGGGCGAGCCTCACCACTGAGCCTCTACCACCCCAGCCCCAGGTTTTCTTGGTTCCAGGCAGCCCTGGGCTCCCCTCTGCAGGGGTCTCCCTGTGGGGAGCAGTGTGCGCTCCCCTTCCCCTGAGGTCAGGTCTGTGTCCCTCTGCTCTTCCTGCCTGAGAACGCCAGCATCTCCTTCCACCTGGTTGCTGGGACGAGATGAAACTGTCCCAAAGCCACAGCTGCACACAGATGTAGGCACCATATGGACGAAAGCCACCGGCAGTGTGGGATGCTTGTTACCAGGCGGAACCTTGTCGACACTGACCAGCACGGTCAGTGTCAGGTGCTATTGTACCCGCTGTTTCCACATACCCTGGCTCTTTCCTCCCTACCCCTCTGGCCGCTGTGGGAGGCTGAGCCTGAGACATTCCCAAGTCACTGCCAGGTCCGGGGAGGCAATCGGCGTCCGAGGTGGCAATCGGCGTCCGAGGTGATCTTGCAAAGGCAGATGCATTTCCAACGGGGGGAAGCACAGGAGCCGCCACGGACGGATGGCTGCACAAAGGCAGCCCCCACCCTGGACATCGCTCAAGAGGGGTGAAGCACTGACCTGTGCTACAACAGAACCTGGAGGGCACGGTGCTGCGGAGAGGAGCCCACGCCAAGCCACAGGCCAAGTGGCTCCACCGTATGTGCTGTCCCCAAGGACACACCGGGACAGAGGTGGGCTTGAGGTTGCTGGTGGCTGGGGGCGGTGCCGGGTTACAGCAAGAGTGTCCTTTAGAGGGGATGGAAACATTCTAGAATGGCCGTGATGCTGGCTCCCAGTTCTGCAAACACAGCAGACCCTGCCTCGGCCCCTCTGCATAGCCCGTGTCAAGCAAGCAAGTGCAGAGCAAGAGCTGAGGACCCTGGACAGGCACCCCACACCCCCTCCTCACCCGTCCTCAGGGCCAGTGGGACAAGGTTCCCTGGACCAGGGTCAGCACTGCCCACATGGCCACACTGGGTCAGGACAAGGCGCCTGGCAACCCTCTAGCTGTGCCTGCCTGGTTCTGCCCGGTCCTGCCTGGTACGGTCAGTGTGGTCTAGGTCAGCTTTAAGACCTCGCGGCCTTCCTAAAGGACGACCTTGGTGCCAACGATGCGACCCTGGATCAAAGACACAGGTGGCACTGGCTGTCCACGGGAGAGGGAGGTGCCAGCCTAACTGCAGTCACAGACACAAAGACACCTAGAAACACCTCTCTGCCGCGTAGGCACAGGGGCTCTGCCCCCCGCTGCCTGGCGAGGGCCATCCTTCGTATTTCGCAAGAGGAATGAAGCACGTCGTCCGTTTTCAAGCAGAAATCTGGCGACTCAAAATCAGCCTCACAAATACTCTGAAAGTGCCCGGAAACGGAGTCTCGTGCCATCCCTGTCCCCTATCTCTACCAGCCACTCTCAAAACTGTCACGGTCTCTGTGACACCCTGTCTCCCATGAAAGGCCTTTACAACTGAAAATATGACATTCTTGGAAGAAAATAAAACATCAGCTGGCTGGACACCTGGCTCTGGACACAGCTGGCTGGCCGTGGCAGGGACATCCACATTGAGGTCGGAGCTCAAATCCCAACGGGTCCCTCTGAGGACGCAGGCAGGTCTCTGACGAGAGCCACGGGCAGTAGCCATCCCCAGTGCACCTGCTCTGACCTGTAGCCACACCTCGTCTCAGACGTCCCAGACCCGGAGGAACAAGGGACCTCAGCCCCACCAGCACCTGGTCTTTGCTGGTCAGTGCACCAGCTGTCCAGCCAGGGGGGAGCAGATCCTCAGAAATCACCCAGACAACAGGTGGCTCCATGTCACCAAACCTGGCCAGCTCCAGGACGCTGGAACCTTCTTTACAAACATCCGAGCCACTGCCTCGAGCCCTGCCTCCAGCCACATAAGCCCAAAGCAAAGGAAGCCCAGAGGCAGCTGAGGGCCAGCGGCCTCCCAGAGCCTACAGGTCCACTGCCCAGGGCCTCCTCACCACCTCCTACTTGCGCTACCCGCTCCTGACAGTATTGGGGCGCCCACAGCAGGACCGCCAAACACAGCCGCTGCTCAGAGGGGCACAGGCGGAGCGGCACGGGACCTTCAGACCCCACGTGAGGTCCACCTCCCGGAGCAGGATGGGTGTGCGGCTAGGTGGACGGCAGCCTGGGTCCGAAGGGCGTCCGTCAGCAGACACTCGAGGAAGCAAACAGCCGTCCAGCTGCGCAGGGGCCGGTTCTTCAGCCTTGAAAAGGAAGGGAATTCTACCCAGGCCCCGGCGTGGATGGACAACAGGGACACCGTGCTAAATCCGACAAGCCACTCTCAACAGGACCAAAACCACAGAGGCAGACGCAGGACGGGGAGCTGGGCTGCAGGGGGTGGGCAGGTTTAACGGGACAGTTTCATCCTGGGAAGAGGGGAATGATCCAGAGATGGACGGCGGTGACGGCTGCATGGCCGCGTGAACACACCCCGTGTCCCTGAACCGCGCACGTGACACAGCGACATGGCTGATTCTACGTTGTAGATAATTTACACAGTTGAAAATTACCTGGATTTCCTGGTTATTTGAAAAGCAGGAGGTTTGGCAACGAGCTGTATACTTATTGCAATTTTTAAAAAGCAGCAATGATGTCCACGGTGCCACTCACACAGCACGGGAGGACCAGGTGCCCACGGCTCGCAGTGATGGGGCCCGCATCTGCCAGCCCCCACCTGGCCAGATGCCCAAGCGGCTCGTGGCCTGGGGACCCTCAAACACAGGGGCTGCCCTCCCGAGAGGCACCTTCTCCAGCCCGCCCAGGCTCCGAAGGCAGAGGAGAGCCTGGCTGGTCCCCAGGGCCCCCCTCAAAGGTCGTCCCCAGCACGCATTGCAGCAGTAAGGACCATGCGTCATTACTCCAGGCCACCACCAGTCACTCGTGCTGATTACCTCAGGTGGGTGACAGCAGGGACAGTGATGAGACATCGTGAAGACTTCTTGGCTACGATTCAGGCCTGTGTGAGGGGAGCCGTGCGGGGCCCCGGAGCGCCCCGGCCAGCCTGCACCCTGGCACTCACCCGAGGGGCTTCCTGTGGAGGCGGTGAGAGCAGGGGCCTGGCCACTGTGAAGCGTCCTGTCCCCAGCTTTCCCCTAAGCGTGTGCTGAATGGTGGACTAACCCGGTAGTGGGGGGACCGGTGGGTGGAGACCTAGTGGTACGTGGCTGTCCTCAGAGGAGCACGTCCCTCAGGAACACCGTGGTCCAGTCTGGCCTCACCGAGGGGGCACAGCACACCTGCAGGGCTGCTGGGCAGCGCTGTGGGCCAGAAGTGACCACAGTGACTCACCCTGACGATGATGGATGAATGATCTGAAATGCCACCAGAGCTCCCAAGAAGGGCAGAGCTGTCACCGTGTAAGAGACAGAGGACCTGAGGCTCCGAGGGACGTTGCCAAGGAGACGGCAGGTCCAGTGCAGCCCGTTCACCGTCCCGATGCCTGGGCTTGGCTCTGAGACAGGGGCCCCTCCTGGATGGGCTGGTTCTGCCAGGGACCCAGGCGAGGCCAGGCAGGGCTCTGTCACGTGGAGGAGGGTCAGAGCTGGCCTGGCCTCAGGCTCCCCACTGTCGCGTGGCTTGTGTTTGAGTCACCTCCCTGCACAGGAGCACTGAGTCCTAATTAGTGGCTAGCTGGGACGCGTGGTTAGCTGGGGCGAGGGCAGGAGTCACGGTCAGGCCGGTGGGCCAAGGGCACCGCAGAGAGCCCAGAATCCCCCTCAGGAGGTCACTTTGGGGCCTGTCAATCTTTCCAACATCCTGCAACCTAAGATGACACTGGCTGTCTCCTGTCTGGAAACCAGGGCCTCTCTGACCCTGAGACGCCCCCACTCTTTATCAGTTAACCAACAAACACACCTGGTATGCGCCAGGCCCCAAGCTGCGTAGCTGACCGTAATTAATTGAT
The DNA here is from genome assembly GCF_021218885.2 of Marmota monax. NCBI lineage: Eukaryota > Metazoa > Chordata > Mammalia > Rodentia > Sciuridae > Marmota > Marmota monax. Next base: position 3,368,716 of record NW_026692498.1, on the reverse strand, counting down.
AAATAAAAACACAAACTCTGCCAGGTGCATCGGCCACACGGGTCATCCCAGAAGCTCAGGAGGCTGAGGCAGGAGGATTGTGAGTTCAAAGCCAGCCTCAGCAACTTAGCGAAGCCCCAAGCAACTCGCAGGACCCTGTCTCTAAATTAAAAATTTTTTAAAAAAGGGGGGCTGAGGACGTGGCTCAGTGGTTATACGCCCCTGGGTTCAATCCCTGGTCTCCAAACAACAAAAACCCCAAGCTCCATCCCAAAAGATCTTTCCAGGACCTGAGAGGCCTCCCAAGACCACGCGGCTGGGAGAGTTCTTAAACCCCGCACATTCTGAAGGCAGACGGATCTCTGGAGGAGTGTCTTTGTGACATCGTGAACAAGGTCCTCTGCTCCTGGTCCTGCGAGTCCTTCCAACCCTGCAGGGATGTGGAGGTGTCTGTCACAGGCAGAGACTCAGGCCCACAGGGGACTGTCCCTGGCCCAGCAGCAATGTCTGGAGGGTGGCAGGAAGCTCCCGTCCTGGCTGCTGCCTCCCACTGATGAGCTCAGCCTGGCCTTGTGACTGTCATGCCTGCTGGGGGTCCTCTCTCCTGAACCAACACCATCCCTTAACTCCAGGCCTCTGGGGCCTCTGCTCAACATGGTTTTAAAACACACCAAGGAGAAGGCTCGTGATTGGCCGCCAGCTTGAGGGTGTCAGTACCTTAAAGCAACAGCAGGAGCCCAGCGGAGGGTGCCCACCGGGCCCTCCACGGCCGCCACACTGCTTCCTTGCACAACAGCCGCCTTCCCGGGCCTGGCATTCTGGGCCCTTTCCTCCCCTAGAGCTCCTGATTGACATGACCTTTACGAAGTGTCACTGCCAGCTGTCACTCTCTTTGGAAGCATTAGGTGCACATTTCTGACCTGCCCCAAAACCCAGTTCTCCACTTGACTCTGGGCATCGCCCACTGACCCCGGACACACTCTCACACTCTCCCATGGAGACACACACACACACACACACCCGGCTGCTGCAGGCCTGACACTGCGGTGGCCCCTGGGGAAGGTGAAGGAACTCTACCAACACTGGGCTGAGGAGCCAGGGATCCACAATGCTGCTCCCAAGATGGCGGCCACCAAGCACATGCAAGGCACGCAACGTGACAGTGGGCTCAACGTCACCCTCTTTGAAACGGCCCAAGTGTCCCGTGGCTCCTGTGTGGGATCGTGGGCCCTAGGACATTTTGCTGAGCCCTCGCGCTCGCCCATGATGCTCTCGTGATAACGCTGCTCTTCAGGGCAACTGTCACGTCTGTGGGACACAGGGACATTTTCAAGTTTGGTAGGGACATCAACTGAACAGATCCTCGGTCTTCACAGTGCCCTGCCCGGAGCCCCCCAGCAGTCCCTAGACTCTCCAGCCTCGCCCTGGCCGAGGCACCAGCGCCATCTTGCCTTCTGAGGGTCCTTTCTCTGGGTGGTTCTCTCCTGAGCCAGTCACCTGGGACTCTGGGAGCAACAGGCCCGGTGGACAAGCACCTGGACAAGTTGGAAGCACCCTGAGGCACCATGGCTCCCTCACCTTGGCGAGGCCCCGTGTGGCTGGTCTGAAGGGACCCCTGGCTGTGCGCACTTCCTGCCCGGGTTGGCTCCTCCCTGTCCAACCCCGGGCCCCCAGCCCCCATCCAGGTGTGGCCACACCAAACACAAGCTCCCTTCCACTTCAGCCTCACAGTGCCACTGGGCTCTGTTGGGGGGTGAGTGGCTGCACAGGTACATGGGACTCCCCAGGGTCAGCCTTGCTGGCCCGGACGTCAGCAACAGTGACCATGAGACGGCCTCATTTTCCTGGTTTCTGTAAGGTGTCCTCGCACGTTATCAAGTCCAAGGTGAGGATCAGGGAAACCCCAGCTACTCCAGCAGCGGAGGCAGAGGCCACGGCCTGGACCTGCAGCTGGAGTCTGAGGTGGACAGCCGGGTCAGGGGCTGGCAGGCCTGCACCTCAGCGGAGGGATCTGTGCTAAGCCCAGGGAGTCAGGTCCCAGTGAGCTGAACTGCATGCAGGACACTGCAGGACCTGTTGCCGAGTCCTGCCGAGCATCGGGCAGCGTCCCACACGGGCCTCCCCTGGTGTGCTCGTGTGCGGCTCCCCCCATGTGGCCCCAGCTCCCTGCAGGCCAGCAGACAGGAGCCCTGCCCCGCGCCCTGACCAACACCCCTTCCACAGAGCCTGCTTCATCCTCCGCCTCCGTGCTCTGAGACCTCCTCCTCCTCTGGGCTGTGCTCCCCACGGTCCCCTACACGCAGGGCCAGACCTCTGGCTCCTGGCTGATCCAGGCCTGTGGCTGGTGCCAGCCAGGCTCAGAGGAGCGTGTGGGTGGTGCCCTCCAAAGGCTGCTTCTGGGTCTGCCAACAGGACACGGCCCCCACCCTGGCACCCCTCCTCCCATCTCCCCAGCCTCCTGGCCCCTGCGGGCCCTGCTTCTCCCTCTCTGGCTGACCTCCCCTCCAGAGGCAGACCAACACTTGGTCACCCAGAGCCGGGAGGGGGAGGGTCAAGCTGGGGCGGTCTTTGGGGCAAGGGTCTATCGTAGACCATCACACTGGGTGGGCTGCAGGGGCCTGGGGTCACCCCGAGCAGGAGAGGTGGAGAGGGTGCCCATGACTACTCCTGAGCTGATGGGGACCCTGGGCCACACTGCTCCTGGTGGTGGGGACACCATGCCAACTCCTGCCCGGGCTGGATCACAGGTACACACTGCTCCAGGGGAGCCGAGCCTGTGCATACACATGGTGCATATCTCACGTGGAGTTTGCAACCGGCCTGCCGGCTCATGCCACTCGCAACCCAGACGGCCACCCAACGAGGGCACATCCTGGGACCCAGCTCCCAGAGCCACGGGACAGCCGCAGCTCGTGGTTCCACCAAACCGCTGTGCAGGAAAGAGGCCCCGTAGGCACCTGGAGGGCCTGATGGGCGGGCTTCATCACTTCCCCAGGGAAAGTGCCACTTTCAGAACCGCAACGTCATCCGCAAAGCCAGAGGGACGTCCCTGCTGCCAGTCCATGAACTGAGCATCTGTTTCAAAATGGGGCAATGAGAAGAGCTGTGAGGGCTGGTCACGCGCACAGGGCTCCGTGCTTCACCTGGTGCCCGTGTGACACAGGTGGCTCCTCTCCCCGCGGCTGAACGGCTCAGTGCAGGGCGGTTCCCAGCTGCACACGGTCATCATGTCCAAGCGCGAGGCACCAGGCTGGCGCAGGGGTGCAGGCGCAGGGGTGCAGGCCCAGGGGCGCAGGCCCAGGGGCGCAGGCCCAGGGGTGCAGGCCCAGGGGCGCAGGCCCAGGGGCGCAGGCCCAGGCCTCAGCCGGGGATCCTTCCCCAAGCAGCAGTGTGCCGCCCCTCACGCCCGCGTCCCCGCGAACATGGACGCAATCCCCGTGCTGTGACACTGACACCATGGCTATGACCTCGCCAGGCCATCGTGATCTCCAGGGCCAGCCTGCGTGTGGCCCAAGTGGATCAAAACGTCCTGTGGGGCTGGGGATGTGGCTCAAGCGGTAGCGCACTCGCCTGGCATGCGAGGGGTGCTGGGTTCGACCCTCAGCACCTCATAAAGATAAAATAAAGATGTTGTGTCCACCGAAAACTGAAAATATTTTAAAATTCTCTCTCTCTCTCTCCTCTCTCTCTCTCTCTCTTAGAAAAAAAAAAGAAAAGTCCTGTGCAGCGTGACTTACAGGAGACCCCAGGGCTGGAGAATGGACACTGGGTGTGACGTCTCAGGAGCTCACGGTCACGGGTGGATCCTCCCCAGGGACTGTGCTGTAGAAGGGCCACAGCCCCCAGAGCTTCCCCCGGGCACTGAGCATGAAGAGGCCAGGAAACAGAAGGTCTCCAAGGGCCTCCACGTGCACCTGTGAGCACCTGCTCTGCCGGGGGGCAGCCGGCACGGGACAGGAGCTCTCTCCTAACTCACAAGACGCTGCAGGGCTGCTCCTCGTTCCTGGCCTTGGCTGTCCTCCTGTGTGACATGCAGTGCAGAGGTCAAGGCAAAGGACAGGTCCGGTGTCCAGCCCTCCGCATGCTGTCCTCTTATGAGCTGTGCCTGGGGCCCAGCTCTTCACAGTGCTGCCCACGGAGAGCCTGGCTCGTGACCGCGTAGGTCTTGCCTTCCAGCGGGGCCTCATGCTTCTACCGGTTACAACCAGACTCGGGGCCATTCTGGATGCCCGCGGTGGCCATCTCCTTTCCTCTCTCTTTCCCGCCTTCCCTCTGCTCCTGACACGCACACCAGCCCCTCCACCGCTCTCCCCTGCACCCTGCCCCGACCGGGGTCTTTCTGTTTTTAATCCTCTTCCCTTTCTGATTCTCGCCGTCTTCAGGATCAGGACGTCTGCTGCCTTGAACAGCCTGAAGCAGAAGGGTTCCTGGTGGTCACTGCACACCAAGCGGCCAGGGAAGCTACCATCTTCCTCACTCCCGACCCCAGAGCCCAGGGCTGCAAGGCAGGAGTCAGGGACACCGACTCCGCCACGAACCGATTTTGGAATTCCAGCTAATCGTCTCTCTGTATCTGCTTTTCTCCCATAAATTGAAACAAAAAGGCCTACGTCACTGGGTTGTTCCACAGTAAGTGAGAAAACATATGAGAGTATTTGTGAGCTTCAGAACTCATGAGAGTGAAGAGATCCGCCACTCCCACCATCCTACCACCATGCGTGACTTCATCACCACCACCACCACCACCACCACCACCATCTTCATCACCAAGGTGACCACTGTCACCACCACCACCGTCACCACCACCACCACCATCACCATCTTCATCACCATGATGGCCACTGACACCATCACCATCATCATCACCACCATCATCTTCATCACGAAGGTGACCACTGTCACCACCACCATCGTCATCACCACCACCACCACCATCACCATCTTCATCACCATGATGGCCACTGACACCATCACCATCATCATCACCACCATCATCACCATCGTCATCATCACTACCGCCACCATCTTCACCATCACCATCTCATCACCACGATCACCATCTTTATCACCATCACCATTGTCATTGATGTCACCACCACCATCAGCAGTACCTCCATTGGTGTTGAAGATAAATCCACATTTTTAAAAAATATTTTCCAGTTGTAGATGGACACACCCCTTTTCTTTAATGTGGTGCTGAGGATAGAACCCAGTGCCTCACACGTACACGGCAAGCGCTATGCCGCTGAGCCACAGCCCTGGTCCCAGCTCACGTTTTAAATGCTGCTCCTCCTCTTGTCTCTTTCCTTGGAGAGTCACTTCTGTCTGGTGAGGGTAAGAGTCCCTGCTCATGGACACAGAGCCCAGACCCTGTCCCCAGAGCTTCCGGTTCCAAGGTGAGGGTGCAGCCTGAGAACCGGCATTTCTCTCAAGTTCCTGATGCTGCTGGCCCAGCATCTGGGTCAAGGAGCAATCAAAGGCACAGCCAGAGGAACTCGCCACATCCCCAGACTCCTTACGGAAGCCTGGACAGCTCCGAGGCTTTCCAGTTGAGCACATCTGACCCTCTGAAACGATGCAGCCACCCATCGTGTCCCTGGGGGACCCAACGCTAAACGATGCACTTTCCTAACGGGGAGGGGAGGACTGTGAATGAAAGATGAAGCCGAGGCCATTTTCCAGGCCAGGACCCGCAGAGTGAACCAGCCACTATGCAGAGACAGGGCAGGAGATGGGGAGGAGGAACCTGGCTCCCGAGTCAGCGCAGGAGTCCAGCAGGAAGGTGCCATCGGCAGGCTGCAGCCCCACTGGTTACATGAGCAACATCTGGAGGGCACAAGTCTGGCCAGTTCATCAGGATTTCTGCATCAGTGTCACTGGGAACCATTCGTGGCATCTGACTGGTTGCTGTTAGCCACAGAAAGGGACCGTGTAGCCTTGCTCGGGTGCTGCTAGGTGCTGAGGGTGTGTGGACACTCCACGAGACACTTGCAGGCAGGGCGTCCCTGTCCCACGCTCAGTGACAGGAGGGCCTCTAGGCCCTGGACGACCTGCCTCCCTGAGGCATCGTGAGTCAGTTTCTGCACGAGTGTGGGGCCCAGGAAGGTCCCTTGTGCCATCAGTGCTCACCGGGACTCGGGGGCCATGGCTGCTGTGTCTTCGAAACTGATGCAACTTCGTGTCTTTTTTTTTTTTTAAGAATCAAAGAAATACATATTTCATGGCAAAAATAAATTCCTGAAACCAAGCCCTCCCCCCCATCCCCCCCCATAGCTGACCCCAAAGGACAAGGCAGGCGCACGTTCCCACAGGAAGAGGAACTTTCCTTGCAGAGTAAAGACACCCTTCCCAGGCCCAGCGCAGACCAGCAATCGCTGTGCAAGCCACTCCCGTCACACCCGTGCAACTCAGCGTCAACACTGAGTCCAGGTGGGGACCAGAGGACTCCGGGGACGGCGCCATCGCACTTTCAAGACATCAAGTCTGTATCGTTAGTGACATCCGAGAAGATACCAGGAAGCTCACGGGAGACCAGTCCCCAGTCCGACTCCTCCCAGCCGGGAGATGTGATCACTTCCTTAAGGAGCATCGCCGTCTCTTCAGTTTCCAGGTCCAGCGGGTGGACCTGGGTCTAGTATCCACCGTGTCTAACTCAGCGCGTCCACCGACACACGTTCACCGACACACGCACACACCCCGGTATCTCTGCACTCTGAACTAGCCGCCATCTGACAGAAACCACCACACTCATATGGGTCTGGCCCACAGAACCAGGCCTGGCGGCAGAACCATGCCCCGTCTGCCCTGAAAAGAAGGCAGCCCGATGCCCAGGGCAGGGCAAACCCGAAGACGTCACAGAGAGGCCAAAGGCAGGAAGCCAGTGTGGTGAGTCCCGTGTGGAATGTGCGGAGCAGACGGATCTGCAGAGACGGAGGGGAGCCCCGGCCTCCCGAGACCAGGGCAGGGAGAGTGGTGCGCGCCAGAGCGTCTCCTGGCGCCTGAGCAACATGGCGGAGGTGTGGGTGCCAGGGATCGTGCTCCTAGGTGGTTACGATACCACCTTTGTGTATTTTGTCCGATTTTCTTCACTTAGGCCCAGGGTTGTGTGCCGCACCCTGGAACCCCAGGGGGTCACTCTCCCTCCACCCTGGGGTGATGCATGGTGTGGTGCCACTGGACAGCAAGCCCCTCCCCGTGACACGTGCCCTCTTCTGTGGACCGGCAGCAGAGCCCATCTTTCTAAAGAGCATCAGAGAGCAGCCAAGTCTTGGTTGCTTTTCCAGTGCTCTCCTGGCGACCTGTGCGCGTCACCTACCTGCTCAACCTAACAGCAAGGAGGCCCCGGGAGCAGCCTTCACACGTGAAACGCAACCCAGGCCCCACGCTCGATGCCCTGCACAGGGACCCTAAACCTCCACCTCAAGGCCACGCGAGGCCCCCTGCCACCAGGACCCTCTTTACCTGGAATGGCGTCTGGCTGTTGTAGTTCTTCAGTTCCTTGTTTCCGCCCCGAAACAGGAGCACGCGCGCGCAGCTGTCCTGAAATCCAAGAGAAGAAGCTGCTGTGACGCCGTGGCCGGGACCATGTCCCCCAGCCCCGCTCACAGGAGTCCCCGACACCTGCAGGCACAGCGGGGTCCAGGCTCCCACTGCTGGGGCACAGGTGACACCAGTGTGCCCCACACAGGGCGAGGCCTGGCTGCCTTCAGGGCTCACTGTGACCAAGCCACTCCCCCGGGAGGTGGCACTGACAGAACGTCTTGTCAACCTAACGGATGAAACGCCCACTCTCCTGAGAGAGCGACAGGAAGGGGAACCCGCAGGGGCGTAAAGGGGGGGCCAGGACACCCTCACCCAGGCCACGGCAGGGCCAACGCCGAGGGCCGGGGGGCTCCCAGCAGGGAGGGCAGCCTCCCCCCAAAGGGCAGTTGAGGCCCATAGTGTGTGTTTTCTGCCTGTTTTGGAGCTGGGGACTGAAGTCGGGAGCACTGCCACCAAGCTACGTCCCCAGTCCCCTTGATTCTGAGACAGGGCCTTGCTAAGTTTCTGGGGGTCTCGAAATTCGCCCAGGTTGGCCTGGGACCTGTGATCCTCCTGCCTCAGCCTCCTGGCCTCTGGGATCACGGGAACGTCTGCTGCGCCCCAGCTGCACGGGCACCTTAAAAGCTGAGAGTCCAGTAGGAACACAGAGGCAGCGTCTGGGGGACGTGCGGCAGCACCGACTCCCCGGGAGGGAGGGTCAGGGCCAGAGCCGCAGGACGTCCTCCACGGACATTCACGTGTTTTCACGTTGGGAGGAGCCGCCAAGCCACTTCCTGTGAGTTTTCACAGTGAGAAGGAATCCACCCTATTCACTTGGGCCTGGGGCCGATGAGATGGGAACCTCCTGCCGTCTCTCCAGAAGTTCCCAGTGAGGACTACGGGACGAACACTACGGAGAAGAAGGCCGATGGCAGAGAATCAAAGAACAGGCACTGGCTATGGACAGGGTCACGTTCTCCCGTGATTTTGCCATTGTCCAAACGTGACAGAATCCACTTACACAAGCGAAGAGGCCTCACACGGCCCCAGGCCACATAACCTTACGGAATCCCCACTGCATGTGGCTGTCGCTGACCGGAAGGCCACAGTGCGCTGCATGAGAGAATACTTCTGCCTAGCAAATGCCGTTGGCTATTTAGAGTAAGTGTGGCTCTGGACGAGCATGGAGATGACGGACGTAGGTGGACAGTGGGCAGCACACATCAGGCCAGGCAGCCCACTGCGGAGGTGGGCACTTTCCTCCTGAGCCGGGGCCTGTGCACAGCACAGCCGAATGTCAGGGACCCCACCTTCACCTGCGCTCAGGGACGGGGTCGGGAAGGATCACCTGGACCTGACACTCCACATGCTCTCTCCACGAAGGGATGCTTGAAACAGCCAGCCAGGCCACCACCAGGGAGCTACAGGACACGGCGGGTCGCAGGACCCTGGCCCCAGACCAGGAGGGGAGCCTGCAGTGGGGACCTGCAGGGGCCGGGGTGGGACAGTGCACAGGCCCTAGGACCTGGCAGGACAGCAGCTCTGACAGAGCCCCACATCCAGAGCAGAGAGCAGGCAAACGACTGCCCAGGCCCGGAGGGCCAGAGGGCCAGAGCACAGCTCACTGCGCAGGGCTCCTGCTGGGAGGGCCAGAGGGCCAGAGCACAGCTCACTGTGCAGGGCTCCTGCTGGGAGGGCCAGAGGGCCAGAGGGTCAGAGCACAGCTCACTGCGCAGGGCTCCTGCTGGGAGGGCCGGAGGGCCAGAGGGCCAGAGCACAGCTCACTGTGCAGGGCTCCTGCTGGGAGGGCCGGAGGGCCAGAGGGCCAGAGCACAGCTCACTGTGCAGGGCTCCTGCTGGGAGGGCCGGAGGGCCAGAGGGCCAGAGCACAGCTCACTGTGCAGGGCTCCTGCTGGGAGGCCCGGAGGGCCAGAGGGCCAGAGCACAGCTCACTGTGCAGGGCTCCTGCTGGGGGCAGTGTCCTGAGGTGACTGCGGCGATGGGCAGAGAAGGGCAGAGCTCACTGCACTGGGCACCTTACCTGGGGACTGAGCGGCTTGTGACTCACATCTCAATAAACACACTTAGGAGAATGAAATAGAGCGGGGCGAGCCCGGGCCGCAGCCTGCCCTCTGCCCTCTGAGGCCAGGCAGGTCAAGGGCAGGAGGACAAGGTTCCTGGAGCCAGGAGGGGCTGCCACCCAGGACCCCATGGTCTGACAGTGAGGAGGAAAGGGGAATGGAGCCGTGGAGCCGGAGGCAGAAGGGCCGGCCGCCATCACGCAGAGACCTGGCTTGTCCTCCGGGGCCAGTGTCCTGTGCACCCAGCTGCACCCAGGCTGCCCAGGGTGAAAGGTCACACGCCGCATCAAGTCCCGCTGAGGCCACGCTGGGCAGAGGGGCTCCGTCCAGGGAACCACCTTGCTGGGCAGGAGGAAGGGAGCCTGGACTGGGGAGCAGACTGCCCCAGCCTCGGGAAGGACGGGGGTGGGGCAGATGGAACCCACCACACGCTGTCCCCAAGGCACCTGTGCAGCCCAGCTCTACTGAGAAGAAAAGCCACAGAGGGGGCCCTGTTTCTGGGGGCGGTGGCTCTCGGTGGGAAACATCTGGCCATGTCCAGAGACATCTCACTGCCCCAGGGTGCTCGTGTGCTAAGCGGGCTGAGGCCAAGGAGGCTGGGAGGCCCTGCGATTCCTAGGTCAGCCCCAGAGGCCACCCGGAGGGGCACAGACCTGCCGAGATGGCTCCACGGCTACTGGGGGGTCTTGCTCATGGGCACCACTGTCTCCAGGGCCTTGGAAGGACACCCCCCAAACAAGCCTCAGGCCACAGCGGGTCAGGACCCATGAGGGCCGTGGGTCCAGGCTGGGCCAGTCTCTTCCCAGAACACACCTGGGACTCTGGGACCACCTAGCGAGGTCTGTGGAGACACCCCGTGCTCTTTGGGATGGGCATAAGGGACAGGAGGACGGAGGTGGTGCTCAGTGGATGGCTCACCAAGGCGGGCAGGGGGTCCCCCACATGTGCGTGTGTCCCCTCCCTACCCAGCCCTGGACCAAGCAGGTCCTCACGGGGGATGTTGGCAGGTGGGGTCTTCACTGCTAGGGCTGGGCTGGGGTGGAGATCTTGGAGGGCCACCTATTCCAGAAGGTGCAAAGGGCACAGACGGGCTGCCCACGGTCACCCCAGGGAGGATCCGCCTAACGGGAGGGTGCGGCATGGATGCCAAGAACTGTCACCAGGAAGCCGAGCTGGGTGGGGACAGGTGTGGCAATAAGAGAGGGGAGTCTGACGGACCACCTGGGGAGACAGGAGTGGGAACCTGCGGCCAGGGGCATGGGGACAGGCTGGGCCCAGTGAGTGTGGCCGGCAGGGCCGGGAGGGGCGTTTCCATAAGCGAAGGTGTAGAGGAGAGGGACACCAGCATGGCACCACCGAGGACAGGGCTGACGGCACCTCCAGGCCCGTCGGGGGCTCCTGTCTCCCGTCCTGGGCGTCTTCAGCCGAGCGTCCACACAGGACAGCTTCCTGCCCGGCTGAGGAGCTGTTCCGGGTAGGCAATCCCTGAGGGCGGGCCTGTAGGACACCAGGCACACGCACCAGGGCACTGGAGAGGGGCAGTGTGTAAACAGGATGCTGATGTCACCAGCGTGGGGCTGGACCGGGTCCCTAGTTCAGCCTGCCCCTGAAGACCACCCCAGAGCAAGGGCCAGG